>NC_050575.1:408388230-408707682 GCF_011100635.1 Trichosurus vulpecula | reverse complement strand
TTAAAGAACAAATCATAAAATAATCAGTAATTTCATTAAAGAGAATGACAATAATGAGACATATCAGAACCTATGGGATACAGAAAAAGTGATTGGAGGAAAATTTGCATCTCTAAATGTGTGCATCAATTAAATAGAGAAGGAGCAGACTAATGAACTGGATATGCAATTAAAAACTAGAGAAAGAACAAAATAAAAATCCCCAATTAAACACTAAACGGAAAATCCTAAAAATTAAAAGTGAGATTAATGAAATTGAGAGTAAAGGAATTAATAAATAAAACTAGCATGGGCCTTACGAGAAAAAAATGAACAATTGGTTAATTTGATTATAGAGAGGGAGAAGAAAATCAAATCACTAGCATAAAAAGTGAAAAGGGCAAATATGTGACTAACAAAGATGAAATTAAAACAAGTACAAGGAATTATTTTTCCCAATTATGTGCCAATAAATTCAACAATGTAAGGTAAATGGAAGAATATTTACCAAAATATAAATTGCCTATATTAGCAGAAGAGGAAATAGAATATTTAAATAGGCATATTTTAGAAAAAGAAATTGAACAGGCCATAAGTGAGCATCAGGACCAGATGGATTTATAAGTGAATTCTATCAAACATTTAAAGATCAACTAATTCCAATAGTAAATAAATTATTTGGAATAATAGGCAAAGAAGGGATTCTTACCAAGCTACTTCTGGGAAACAAATATGATACTGACACCTAAACCAAAAAGAGCAAAAACAACAAAAGAAAATTATAGACCAATTTCATTAGTGAGTATGGATGCAACAATCCTAAAAAAAAGTACTAGCTAAAAGATTACAACAATATATTACAAAGATTATACCTTATAATCACTTGGGATTCATACTAGGAATGCAGGGATGTTTTAACTTAAAGAACACTATTAAGGTAATTTATTATATCTCTGATAAATTTTTTTTAAAGTTCATATGATTATATCAAGAGATGCAGAAAAAGCTTCTAATAAAGTGCAAAGACTCATTTTTACTGAAAACACTTAAAAGTATTGGTATAAATGGATTGTTCCTCAAATTGATAAAAAGCCTTTATCTAAAGCCATTGGCCAACACTATTTGTCATGGGGATAAAATAGACGCCTTTCCAGTAAGATCAGGTGTGAAAGAAGAATGCCCACTGTCACCAATCTTATTCAATATCGTAGTGGAAATCCTAGCAATAGCAATATGAGAAGAAAAAGAAGTAGAGGGAATCAGAACAGGGAATGGGGTAATAAAACTATCTCTTTTTTGTAGACAAGATGATATATTCTTGGAAAATCCCAAAGAGTCAAATGAAAAGTTTGTTGAAAAAATTAATTATTTTATGAAAGTGGTGGGATATAAAGTAAACAAACATCAGCATTCCTGCACGTATCCAAAAAAAAACTCTGCTAGAGGAGATAGTTATAAAATACCCCATTTACAATAACTCTAAACAGTATAAAATGACTATGACCATACCTGCGAAAACAAACAAAATTATAAAAAAAATCTTATTATACAAATAACAACAGATTTAAATAACTGCAGAAATAGAAATTCTTCATGGGTAGGCAGGGCCAATATAATAACAATGACAACTTTACCCAAACTAATTCAACCCCATCTCAATTAAATTACTAAGAAAAATTTACTGAATGAGAAAAACATAATAACAAAATTCATTTGGAAAAACAAAAAGTCAAGAATACAAAAAAATAATGAAAAAAGTAAAGGAGGGTCACACATCACACTTACTAAGGGAGAACGCATTTGTCTGACTGGGAGAAATTCAGTCCCAGCCAGTCTGAATTCCCAGTTACAAACTGCATAGGGCATCCCAATTTTCACCAGAGCCATTTGCTGCCAGCTCCTCAAACTATAGGGTCCATCACTTTCAGCTAGTCTGGTGCTGCAGTTTTATCCAGGCAGGGTTTCTGCTCAGAAGGAGGAGGGGGTGAGTCTGGGAGGGAGGGAGGTTGGGGAGGCCCTGGGGAGGAGGAGCTCTCAGAGAGGACCAGCCTGGAGGGTAGTGGCCCAGGTGGAGTTGGAGAACTGGGGCGGAGTTTGGAGGCCTGGGAGTTTAGGGGGAAGAGGGGATCACTGCAGTGGAGAAGGCTTTACCTGTGATCAGGGGTGGGCTTGGGGAGGAGAAGCAGTCAGGATCCTTGATTCCTTTCTCTGGGTTTGAGTGAGGGAAAGGGCTGAGCCAGATGGGAGGGGGCCTCAGGGGTTTACAGGGTGATGCTCTTGGGACTAGGAGGACCCTCCCAGGTTGGGCTGGTGGGAAGCAGGAAGTCTTTGGGCTTAGTTTGCTATGCCTTCCCAGGAGCTCAGACACTTTCTTTTTTTTTTCCTTTGGACTTCAGCTCTCTCTGCCCTCCCTGCAGTTGAGATCTTTCTACCTTACCTTTGACTTGAGATCACTCTGCCTTCCAGAAACCCTCTCTGCATATGCAGATCTCATGTAGGTCTGAGCCAGGTCCCTCACACACATCCTGGCTTTTGCTGACTCTCTTTGCCTCTGGGGCTCATTCTCCAGGTCTGCCAGAAGCATACCTCCAAGGCCTGGCTTCTGGACCAGCTCACTGCCCTTAAAACTTTTCCAGACCCCCAATCACTTCCTAAACATCCTGGCTGACCCTCCGGAGATTTCCCGTGGGGTCACACTTCCCAAACTTATGACTTGGCCCATAGAGATCCAGATGTCCTGCTTTCAGCCTTCTCATCAGGACCCAGGTGTCCTTTCTCCCTGCCCCCACCTCCCGGTTAGAGATTCAGTTGTCCTGCCTTCAGACCCAGCCCCCTCTAAGGTTCCCCAAGTCCTACCTTCCTGTCCCCAGACCCCACTTTGGATACAGGAACCAAAGCTCTTTCCTGACCCCCCCCCTTTATCTGAATCCTTGTCTCTTGGGCTCCTTCCCCATCTGATCCCTGGCATTTGACTCCCTTGAGGGATTCAAAGTATGAGGATTAAAATTAACCAATCTACAATAAGAGAGACTGAGGCAGAGCTCTAAGCCAATGGCACTTTATGAAAGAGTCCCTGCTCCCCTCTAATGAAGGAGACCTCAGATCTTCCTCACCATCTGAGATACCCTCTTCTTCCAGGGCCCAGTCATTAAGGGCTGAGTATCTAGACATTCTGGAGTGCGTATACCAAATACAGAATAATTCCATTGGTTGATGTATGGTGCATAGGCTAAAATAAGCAAACCAATAAATAAACAGGGTCCTGGGTTGGGGAAAGCAGGAAATATTTCCACTGACCCTGTGGTCACAAGCTAGAGGGGCTTCTCTTTAGCTTAGGGAGGAGCTATATGTATGCTCCCAGAACAAAAGCAGGGGGGGCGGGGGGGACTTTCCATACCATACCACCTCCTAGACTTGGTTTGGTCATGGAATTTGAGTGAAGCAGGATGCAGATATCTTTGTCAACATTCTTGTGGTTGTACATGTGAGCTCCATAACTGGTAAACAAGTAATGATCATTACATTAGAGTTTGAAGCTTATTATAGGGCCCTTCTATTTGAACCTATATTCCTATGTGACTTGGATGTGTATGGTATGGATTAATGGTATGATATGTGTATGGTATGGATTAATATGTGGCTTATTCTGACCCAACTATGCTGAAGAGGCTTGGCAGAATAGAGAATCTCATTGGTTAACAGACCTTGCTCTTGAGAACCAACAATGACATTAGCAGGGGAGAGGGGTTATCACAGGTTGGATGAAGCATGGGGCACCTCCACTGACCAAGTGGTCAGAAGATGGTCACCTGCTCCTGTTGGACAAGAGACAATGGCCCAGAGGCACAAAAATAAATTGGGGGATTTTCCATGTAGTTGAGTCACCTCCACCACACTGGACTTGGTCACCACGACAAGGAAAAATAAGGGTGGAGGGTCACTAGCTAACTTCTTACTATTAAACAAGTGAACTTACCATGTGTAGCTCACAGCTGTAGGGCCAAATACTGAGAATTTCTCATCATTACCTCTATGGAATCACATCAGATTGATGGAAACTGAAGGGAATGGAGTAGATGTCCTCAGTGAATCAACTCCTTCATAAGCCTAAGCTGCACCAGAGGGTCCCAGGCATCCTCCACAGATCCTAGTTGTTCCTCAGGACAGACTCTATGTCTGCTCCCCTTCCCCAGACCTCCTGCTTCCCTGCCCCCACTTCCTTCAGAGCTCTCGGGTCCCCTACCAGGGAGCTCAAACCTAGGCTGAGTTTTGTCTCCCATTCTCAGGCTTTCTTGGTCATTCCCTTGTGGTTCCATTCCAGATCCCTTCCCATTCTCTAGCTTCCCTAGCTTTCCTCCCTCCTAGATCTGGCAGTGAGTCTATTGTTTACATAATGTGTGGGTTAAGTGGGGAGAGGGGATGCAGGGAGGGCAGAGGACCTCTGGAAGGGAGATCTCTGTTTTAGGGGTTGAATGATAAATCATTATAGAAGATCATCCATATTATAATGTAAGCCTGGCCCTTCTCCCACTCCACCCCCACCCCCATGCCCCAGCTCTTGCAAGTTCTTTAAGCTCTCCAGCTTGGAATAAAGAATCAGACATTCCTTTCAGGCTAGGAGACTGAGAAGCCCCTCTTGGAGAATGCACCTCTCAGACATTCCTCTCTGACTGATAGGTCCAAACAAAGAACAGGAAACGTAAGACAAAGGATAGGAAATAGCTCCTCTCCCTCTTGGAGAAATACTCCTGAGATTGCCTAGCCAGTTCTTAGGAATGAGGGCTGGGGGAAGGTGGCTCCCCTCTCTGGCGGGAAAAACTTTCTTTGTTCAGCATCCTATAAAAAGTCATCACGTGGAATAAGAGCATGGGATCTCACCCATGGGGAGGACACTTCGCCTGGGACCATTTTCCCTCTTGGGCCTTGATCGAGCTGAGCTGTGTAAACCAGGATCCCCTCAGTTTTGAGAGGATCAAGTGCTGAAGTCCCTCTGAGAGATGATGAATCTATGTCGCCTGTGTCTTTGTCTTTGTTGTGTTAACTGTGTTTGTTAGAGTATTTCCTCTGTCTTTCAATAAAAAACTCTGTTCTGTTGGAAGTATGCCTTATCGCCAGAATGAATCCAAATCCGAACCTAACTTAGCTTAACCGAACAAGGGTCTCTGCTGGTCTCTGAGCCTCGGACTGGTCTCACCCCATCTGGGATCCCAAACTCCCTACTGCCTCTTGGGGCTCTGTAGGAGGATGGGGAGGGGAGAGAGACAGAAGGGGAGTAAGAAAGAGAGGGAAGTAGTAGAACTGTTCAGACCCTCCTCATTTTCAAGCCTGACCCTCCCTGTTGCCTCCTACCCTTTATAGGTCGGAGTCATTCCCTTGAGAGCAGGGCCTGGGTCTTTCTGACTCCTATAGGACCTTACCCTCTATAAATCCCAGTTGGGCAGCCTCCTACCTTGGAAGAGAGGGGAAAGAGCTCTCCCTGTCTTGGATCCTTCTCCCTCCCCAGCTCACTATGCAGAGGACCAAGGACTGGCCCAAGCAGGTATTGGGTCAAATCTAGACACTGAAGCTGGAGGGAAATTAGAAGATTTATTTTAATGTACAACAAATACCAATCACCCAGAGTATGAGCACCAAGGCAGGCAGCCTGGGATTGAGGTTACAGGTGGGGCAGATGGGCTTTTCTGTGCAGAGGTAAAGAAGGGAAGGACCTTCCAGGTGGCTCCAGGCTGTCCCCTGGTTATCAGAAAGGCTTAAAATTAGGACATTCCATCTGTTGATGTTGAGACATCTGTGAGGAAGAGCTTTGGCTGTTGCTCCATCTATGGGGCCATAAAGGGTGGGGGAGCAGGTCCCTGAGGTAGACAATGTCCAGGGATAAGATGGAGAAACTTTACAAAATGGAGTCACTTTGGTTCCTTTGCTACCTACACAGGGAGCCTGGATTCAGAGGGAATGGCCCCTGGGAGCAGCCGAGCCCCAGCCTAGTGAGTGCAGTCCATCCACAGGCTTGAGCAACATCTGCAATCCAGCCATTTCCATACACCTAGAGGGTGGTTTATGAAGCTGGTGATACCTGCCTTATGGATCTCTTCTTTACAAAATTTCTCAGTGGTTATAGCTAAAGAAAATTCTATCAGCTGGTCAACTCTCTATCAAGAGGTAAGCAACGCGTTATCACGATTCCTCAGGAAATGATTGATCGTTGCATTAATCAGACTTCCAGTGTGTGTATAGACACAGGCAAATACATACATTTGTATCAGTCAAGGTCCACCTAATCATCCTCCCATCTGCTCCCTCCCCCTCACTGAGAACACAAGAAAAACCCATTACACACAATGTGTGGTCAATCTGAAAAAAAAAAATCCACAATGCCCACCCTCAGATCCTCTTTCTTGGCCACCACAAAAAGAGGTAAAAAGTTATGAAAACAGAATTTGATTTGTTTAGGCCTAATCCCTCCCATAATCTATCCTTCTTTTAATTCCCCCTCTCCTTTCTCTCCTTTCCCTCCTTTTCACTAGTGAGTCAAATGTATTTCTATACAGAACTCTGTGCTGTGTGTTCTTCCTTTGACTAGAGGACTCAGGTTCAGGCATCAGTTGTTCCCACCCACTCCCACCTCTTTGTTAGGATAGATGTCTATTTATGCCCTATCATTATGTGAACTCCTATTTCCTAACCTTCCTTTCCATCCCACCACATCAGTGTATTCCTCTTCCTCTCTTTCTGCCTTTTCTTTAAGATGAAGACATAGCAGAACCCCTCCCAGGTCTTCTCTAATTTGATTCCCTCTTTGAGCCCTGAGAGAGATCAGAGGGAACACATATCACCTCCCCATATATGAATAAAAGTAGTTTATCCTTTTTTTTATTCCCCTAGACTGGTTCAAGCTTCTTTACTTTCTTATGTTTCTTTTCAGTTGTGTTTGAACTTCTAAAGCTCTCTGCAGTTATGGTCTTTTCATCAAGAATGCTTGGAAGTCTTTTCCTTAAGGGTCATTTCCCCCATGTCATTATACTCAGTTTTGTTGGGTAAATGACTCTTGGTTGTAAGTCCATGTCCTTCACCTTCTAGCTTATCCTATTCCAAGCTCCATGTTCTTTAACTGATGGTTATTACCTAATTGTCTGTGAACCTGTGGCTTTTTGGTACTTGAATTGTTTTTTTTATTTGTTTGTTTTTCTGACTGCTTCCTGTATTTTTCTCATTCACCTGTTAGCTCTGTGTTTTTGGCAATGGTGTTCCTGGGAGTTTTCATTCAGAGATTTCTTTCAGGAAGTGATGTGTGGTTTATTTTGACTTTCTGCTCTGGTCCTAAGACATGTGGGCAGCTTTAAAATTTCTTGAAATCTCATATGGAGGCTCCTTTGTTGAATGGTAGTCAGATAGTCCAAGGTTATTTAAATTTTCCCTTGTTCTCTTTTCTATGTGAGTTGTTTTTTACTATGAGATAAATGAGATTTTCTTGTTTTTTTTTCTTTCAACCTTTTGAATTTGTTTTAAATCTATTATTGCTTTGTGTCTTCTGTTTGTTGTATTCAAAATTATAGAGAGTTTGTTGCTTGGCCCAGGTTTTATACCCCTTGTACCAATCAGTTACCTCCTTGATTCTTTCCATACCACTCATTTCTTTTCCCTCTAGCACTCTCATTCCACTTATAAACATGTTTAACTCTTTCTTCAATACTTCCAGAAATTCTGGATGAGTTTGTGCCCAAGTTGTGTTTTTCAGAGGTAGTGCTTGGAGATATGAGTCATTCTTCTATATTTGTGTCTCTAGTTCCTTTGCTGCCATAATAATTCATTATGGTGAGGCTCTTCTTTTGTTGGCTCATTTTTTCAGCCTACTTCCTCTGCAACACTCCTGGAGGGAATGTTTGGGCTGCTCTTGTTGCTGCTTCCTCAGGGTCCTGAGTGTTGTGTTATTCCAGAATCTCAGGGGCAGGATGGAGGCCTATGAGCTCTCACTGTTCCCAAAGTGGTCTGATCCAGAGCAAAATAGGATTGTTGCCCTCTTGCTCTGAGCTCTCTAAGTTTCTGACCTGGGTTTTAGTCTCTACAAGAGTGGACTGCAGTCTGTCTCTGTCCCTACTGGCCAACTAATGAGCTCTGCTGGATGGCTCAGAGAAAGAGGATTGTAAGTTTCTCTTTATTTTGGTATTCCTGCCCTTGTTATTCCACTGCAGGCTGGGCTGGACCTTGGAAGTCACACCCTGCTTGGCATCCCAGGCCTGAACCACGCCCCTGCTTCTGCAGGCTTCTGCTCTTCCTTGCTTCATTCCCCAGGGTCTCCCTACCCAGGAATTTCAGTTCTTGTCATAGATTCCCTTGATCCTGATTATGTGAGCTAGGCCTGGCTAGAGGGTGAGAGAGCTGCCAGTAGCAGCCATCCTGTTGCAGTTCCTTGACTTGGGTCTGAATCTCCTTGCCCTGTTACTCAGGATTTCATTCCAGAAATGCTCCTTGTGCAGTGTCTTCCCCACTAGACTTGTTCCCAGGGTCCATGGACCTCCTGTTTTCCTCCCTGTGCCAACCTGGACCCAGGTTTCACAGGTTTTTCTGGTTTTCTCCATTAGGATTTGGTCTGGTACATTGTTCAGATCTCTTATCTGTTTGTGGAGAGGAGTTCACTGCATTGCTTCCTCACTCTGCCATCTATGGCTTCCTCTCCTGGATTCCTCACTGGATTTTTTTTTTCTTTTACAGGTGTAAATGGAAGTGACTATGTTCAGGCTTCAGTTAAGTGAAGGGGGTAAAAGGAAGGGGCCAGTCCATGTTATCTTAGGGACCTGAACAATGAGAAGGCAGAGGAGAGGCTTACCCCAGTAGCCTTCCCTTGGGGTCCCCTTCTCTTCCCATACTCTGGTTCTGGGCTGTATGTTCCCGACTGGGTTGTCTTCCTCCTTTGTTTCCTGGCAATGACAGTGCACAGGGGTCAGATGTCTCTCTCACAGCCAAAGATGAGACTTTGAGGGCCTAGAAGGAGGGAGGGACTGGGGTAAAGGGGGCCAAGCCAAGAGGAGGGTTTGTGAGAAGTTGGGCTGAAGATTGGCTGCATGGTGAGGCAGGCCCTTCAGAATGATGAGAGGCTGGAGGCCAGAGGGCACTTGGAGGATCCCACTGAATCTGTCTTTCTTTCTTCAGCTTGAGAGAATTGCCTGGTATGGACCTGATAAAGAAAACAAGTTTCCAGTCCCTGTGTTGTTCCTGTTGACCCCCAGCTTCTCTCCCCAGCATTGACCCCTGGGATCATTCCTGGACTCTACTGGCCCGAGCCCCTGGAAGCATTGTTAGGGCCCTCACCCTGTTCTCTATGGCCTCCCTCCCCCACCTTCTTTTTTTCTACCTGTCTCATTCTGCAGGGAAACAACCAGCAGTAAGGGCCAGAGGGCTTTGGGAATGAACCTGCCTTCACATCTGATGTTTCCCTGACTTCTGGGATTTCTGTCTGACTGCAAAAACAGCCCAATGAATTAATGTTCTTGAGTCTTCAGCTTTTCTCCACAATCTCAGCTGAGCTTCCCATTGGGTGGGGGATTGTGGGGGACAGGATGACAATCTGGAGATATTCTGGCCACATGAAGAGGAAAATAAATGAAAGTTTGAAGATGTGTTAGAATCCTTTTATTTGCTCTGCTGATTCTGTGAGTACAGGTGGGGGCTGGGGCCAAGAGGGGAAGGAGCCTGGGGGAGGCCAGTGTATTGTACTGCTGGGGGGCACTTGCAGACGTGGTCTACTGGGACTTGTTCCAGGGCTTCAGACAGAACCCAAGCTGCCTACTGGAACTGCAACCATGCCCAAATAGGCTGCTGGGGGGCTAGCTCATAGGCTGGCCCTCAGCACCAATTTTGAAAGAGTCCCAATTTCTCTCTGTTTTGTTGTCATTTTCCTCCCCCACCTTGTATGTGTGTCTCTGCTTTTCTTTCATTGCAGGAACCTCCCTAAGGGCTTCTGCGGCCTCTGCTCAGGGCTCAGTCCAGAGCCCTAGGGCTCCATCTCTGTTGGTGATGGCCACTGCAGTGAGTGACTGCCTTGTCCCCTTTTCAGACTGCCCCAGAGCGGCAGCTTTTCATCCCCTCTGAAGAAGGGTAGGGTTAGAACCATAACCTTCTGGAATTAATGAAAGGAGGAATATCTGGTCTCTAAATAGAAAGAAGCCCCTGCCCCTTCCTACCTCTCTGGAGTCCTGACCCTGTACATGGTTAGAGCCAATTTATCACTCTCTACCTGTGACTTCCCTCCTCGCCCCTCTCTTTTCTCCTTTGGAATGATCCACGATGCTGGGAACATCTGCCTTTCCCTCTTTTGTTCACCCTATTGTTTCTTTCCAAAAAAGAGAAATGTTTTAATTATTTCTGTTTCTCTCCTATCTTGTAATCACTATCTCAGCTTAGCATCACACAAGTTTTTTTTTCCCTTCATCCAAGGCCATCCAAGTTTTGCTCACTTGTTCTATAATCCCGGTGTATGGGACTTTCCCATTACAATTATTAATTGATCTAAGGAAGGCAGTCACAAAGTGGTGGAAGCAGGCAGAGACTGAGGCCCTACTGTCTTCTAGCTGATAATGTGATAATTAAGAGAAAACATTTGCTACAAATACGTCAGGTCGGATCCTGGGGTCTTGCTGGGACATTTGTTTCTCAGAGTAGCTAGGACATAGTTTTTACAACAGAAGGTTGAGGTCTCTGTCTGAGCCTCTGTTCATCTCCCAAGAAAGACAAGAGATTTTGTGCTAATAAGTAGATCTCCCCTGGGGTGTAAGCCGTGTATGCCATAGCCAGACATGATTTGGGGACCCTGGAGTTGGAATAGGGAAAGAGCTTCGAGGGGATGGAACCATCTTCCTCTCTGAGCCCAGAAGCATTCTCTTGCTTGACTAAGGTCATCCAGTTGTGGAGGGTTGTACATGGAGGACTTGTCTTCTCTCTTGTCACAAGTCTTCCTGTCCTCCAGTGGCTTACAAGGAGCAGGACAAAAATACTGCTTTTCTATCTCTGATTAGTTCACTGAAATGTGAAACATGTCTCATAGAACTTGAATTGCTTTTCTGTCCCTGATCTCCAAACTCTTTGATCCCCAGAGTCCAGCTTTCCAAATCCCTCTTTTTAACCATTACAGGTGTCCATAAACAGAAGGGGCTGCTCCAGAAGGCCCTGCCTTAAAGGGACTGAGTGACCAAATCCTATGGGCTTTGCTCCAGTGTAGATTCCATACAGGTGTAGGTTTGATCAGAGGGGTCAAATACACAGCCTGCTGCCTGGCTGCTATGTTCTGGAATACTTTGGAAGCAGGTTAAAGAGCAGTTGGGAGATATTTAACAAGGAAATGAAAATACAAAGAAGCAGATATCATTTCATTTTAAAACTAAGTCAGTATGTGGCCTGCAGTGATCCTTAAGTACAGATTGGTGGCTCCCATTTCTATTTGGGGGAAGCTGGGTGGTGTAGTGGAGAGAGTACCAGGCCTGGAGTCAAGAAGACTCGTTTTCCTGAGTTCAAATCTGGCCTCAGAAAGCTGTGTGACCCTGGACAAGTCACTTACCCCTGTTTGTCTCAGTTCCCTGGCCCTGACAGAGACCTGGGCAGGGAAGTAGAGAATAGTGGCCCCTTGGAGACTGGACAAAGCATCCAGGGGTAGATGTGTGGGTGGGAAGGTTTTTTTTGCTACAGAAAGCTCCTCCAGCACCAATTCCAGGAAGCCAGCCCCTTAATCTCAGGTGAAGTCAAGGTGGTGCTCAAAGGAAAAAGCCATGAGTAAGAGAGTGTGTGACTGATAGGGTGCTTGCGTCCTTGTGCTTGGACCCCAATTCCAAGATCACATTTCTCCCTAGTCTCAAAACATTATTCCTGACAGTTCTCTTCCCAACCCAAGGACACTATACCTAACAATTGCTCATGAGTGGGTCCCAGTAAGACAAACTACCTTTCCCTGCAATTACTCATGAGTGGGCCCCAGCAAAACAAATATCTTTCCCCATTACAGGAACAAGCTGACCTCTGTAGAATTTCCCTTGTCAAAACAGGACTATCTTATAACCACGGAATTATCATGTACTGACTGATTCCCACAATTATCATATTCAATTCAGAGGTCAAGCTATAGACATCAACTCTCAAAGCTATCTTGCACCAGACATAACAGACCAAAAATACACCCCTGAGAAGCCCCTTCCCCTGGTTTCCAGTAGTGAATGAGGCCTGTGACCAAGGTTGTAAGTTATCACCTAATTAGCCAATCTGCCAGATAATCCACTACTTTTCCTGTAAAACCTTTAGCATCCTTCCTGTTAGGTCGCAAGTTCCCTTAGGATCTCTGCCCGCCATATTGGCATTACAATAAACCTTTGCCACCTTGACTTAAAGAATGCTTGAGGATGTGAATTCCTTCCAGAAGACCTTCTCCTGTACTTCAGTCCTTGAGGGATCCCTGAATCCCTTAGAACTGCATCATCTCCAGTTCTAGTGAGTATCTCCACTGGGTAACTGTAGGCTTTCACCCTGCAAATGCCACCTCTTTGAAGACTGATGAAAGAGGCATGGTGCCCTGTGGCTATAGCCATAAGGGACTCAGTGAAGCAAGAAAGGGCCTCCCTCCAGATCCATACTGATTCCTGGGCAGATGCCAGTGAACTTGCAGTGTTGTCTGGCAAGTGAGCTGATGATGATTGGCAGATCCAAATGAGGTACTGTACTTTGGAAGGACATTGCAGTGTACCCACAAACCTACTCATTCTGGGTGTTTCCATCCCTCACAGAAAGGGCTACAGAGGAAGCAGAACTCAACCAGGTGGTTGACAGCAGCACAGGGCCAGCAGCCCAGACTGTCCCATTACTGCATAATATGTGCCTCATATGGAAATTGGTCTGTGAAATGGGCATATGAATGCTCTCGAATTTAGGGACTTCTGGCCTTACAGGCTGGCTGAGGAAGCAAGATGTGACAGCCTTTACAGAACTGAGGGAAATGAGGGTATTGGGACAGCAAACAGTTAATAGTGGGAATTGGGTGAACCACACTGACTCCATCTGGTGACTTAATTCTGCATCTAGCACAGTTCCCTTTCTGTTCAATTATAGGTCTGGTCTGATGTCTGTCTTCTGAGAAAACTTGATTCAATTGTGGGAACTGCGAGAAAACTTTATGGCATTGTCTGAACCTAGCCATGCATGGGTGGGAAGCTGAACCAACTCTCCCTGCAGCTTAGAGATCCTTAACTAAGGACCTGGCTTATGCTTGCCAGAAACCTGGTCAGATCCAAAGATTGAGGCAAGAAGTTTCATTACAGTTGTACATCTCAAGCAGCCCATCTGTCTTACCTGAAAACCAGCTCTGTACTGATCAATTACTGCTTCCATATTCCTTTGATTGTTTACAGACACTGTGGGGAGAGGGATATAGCTTTGTCCGATTTCAGAAACCTGTTTGCTCTCCCCTTCCCAATTTGGAAAGTCCCTAATCTTTCCTCCAATTAGAAATCAGATTACTTATTGTTTTCTGGTTAATTATTTCCTTTTAATTAATGTCTTATTTGCTTGTTTTTAATGTATAAAAATCTGTCTCCCCCTGTGTTCTGGATTTGGTGCTAAAGCTGAGGAAGGGCACTAGTCTTGGTTTGTTGGGCAATTGGCAAGCATTGTTTGATAACTTCATATGCTTGGAAACTCAAACCTTTGCTTCCTCCATCACTTCATCTTTCACCCACCACAGCACTCACTGACCAGGTCACCAGAGAATTCAAGATATGGACTGCATTCTGCCCCTGGAAATGTGAACTTCAGGGCAGCATTCTTAAGGGGCAAGTCCCTCACACAACACCAAGGTGACAATATCAATTCCAACCAGAGAAACTGAGACTGTGTCAGAAGGAAGTACAAGCATGGAGAAGGCTGCAGGCACCACGGAGAGTGTCATGGAACCTACTCGCCATTGGTCATATTACACCCTCCTCTACCTACAGGACTTCCTATCCTTCACCATCCTGGAGCTAGCTACCTCTATGCTGGGCTTCTCCACAGAGTTGATGGCTATCACCTCTTCAACTGCCTCCTGACCTTCAGCACCAGCTAGAAAGTCAGCCAGGAGTCATGACTCATCCCTGTGCCCACCTGCAATCCCTTCTTCATGACTCAAGCAGAAGCATGATCAGCACCCCTAGTGGAAGCTCCTTAAATGGGATCACACTTATTACAAGTGTATTTGGGGAATTTGTGGGAGGCACAGGCATCCTAAGAGGAATTGGAGCTGCAGCTACAGAGGCAGCAGCTAGAGGGCAATAGTTAGAGATATAGCACCTGGGGTGCAGCATCAGGGAGCTCACTGGTGGCCAAATGGGAAAATTCTGCAAAAGGACCCCATGGCAATCCCAAGAGCTCCAACCAATCCACAAGTCCTCCAGGTGAAGGACCAAGGGACCAGCTAGAACCCAGAGTCAGGCCCTGAGATCCACAGACCCTAAGGCTGCTGGCCCAGGTGCTCACCTTCCAGGACCCCAATCACCAGTAACTACAGCCCTCACAGCTGTGTCCATTCCTTTAGTTATCTCCACCTTGGGAACATGGGGGCAATCAGTGAGGCCCACTGGGCTGGTTCTGCTCAAACTGGCCTCTTTCAAACAATTAGTCTAACACTCTATCCAGGCACAATATGGGGCCATCTTGACCCATGTGCCTGCCCCCACTTCCTGGCCACTTTCACACGCACAGGAGAATTTCTAGCCAAGGTATGTGAAGCCTCAGACTGTGTCAATCTTTTGCAATTTGCTGAACTTGTCTTACAATATATGTCCTGAAAAGGCTGGACTGGCCCCCATGAGGCTGGCTTGCTATAGTCACTCCCTGTCAAAGAGCAGTCTCCACACGGCAGTGCCTTTGCAGTTGCCCAGGCATATATCCCACCAGAATTTGGTGGTGGACAATTGACCACCACTCTCGACTCCTGCACACCTAACTTCACTAAAGCTTTACAACCAGATGAGGGGAAGAATAAAAACACCTATTCGTTTCCAGCCAGCCATTGCCCATGAACTAACTACCTCAGCCCAATGGCACCAGACTCTGTGTGACATTCCTGACACCAATGGGTATCACAAATATTGCCCCCACAATGTATCTCCAGCTAGATTTGTACCTCCAGTGGTCAAACTTGGATTGAATGGGCAGACTTCAAGAGGGACTTGTAACCTGGGGTGTTGCAGAGGAAGAGGGCCATAGAAAGCTGAAGGATGCACATGAAGGTGACTGTTACAGAACTAAAGGACTAGACTGAGGATACTGCCAGAGGACTTAAATTGGCTGAAGGAGCCGTACTTTGGGAGCTACGGTGATAGACCACTGGCTGGCCCTGGACTACCTGGCAACCAGCCAGAGAGATGATGGTTCTGTCAACTCTCCCATTGGGAGAAATAGCCCCCATCAGTGACTGTAAGAGAGACTGAGTAAAGACTGTTGATGGCATCATCATAGACATCAAGAACATTAAGCCAGGGCTATGAGTGTTTTCAGTAATCTTTTCTCCTGGATTATTCCAGAAAAATGGGCAGGATTCCTGCAAGGATCCTTTGAGGTTATTATGATTATTGTTCTTTCTGTGATTTGGTTTAATCGGTAGACATGGTGGTACATGATGGTGGTCAGGGGACCAGGAGTGGATTCTGTTAAAATTGTATTTTGTTCTAGTGCCCCTGGCCACTCACTCCCCTTTTAGTCAGTATGTAATTTTTAGCAGGAAATAAGATTACAAAAGGGAACCTGGAAGTCACATAAAAATCATCCCAAAGATCAAAGGACCATCATTTCCAAATTGTATTATTTATTAACTCAAATTCACATCCTAGTGGTATGTGCTGAGTCAGGAGAAACCATCTAGGTGCTGCTCATCAAATGACTTGGATTTCTTCCCTTCACCAAACATTGTCCCCCAGTTGACACAATATTGACACAAGTCATTCTATTTTCGAGAACATCCAAATGTCTCTTTTCACACAATCCTGCAGTTTATGAGGAACTCTATTGTTTCCTTCATCTGTTTCGCAACCTGATGGGTTGGCATGAATTATTTTCCCTTACTTCGTCATTATGTTATAGTCAGACACAAAATTTAGCCCTTCACCAGTGACCTCCATCTTCCAGAGAAAGACATGTCTCCATTAAGCACTTTCATAAAGCTTCTTTCTGGTATGAATCCTGTGATGTAAAGTAAGAGATGATCTCTGGTTGAAGGCTTTCCCACTCTGAGTCCGTAGGTGGCTTACAACCAGAGTGAATTTTCTGCTAAGAAGCTCTGCACTCCATTCGAATGCCTTTCTTCATTCATGTCAGTGTAAGATTTCTATCTAGTATAAATTCTCTGATGGGAAATAAGGGCTGACTTTTGCCTGAAGGCTTTGCCATAATGATTGCATTCATGAGGTTTCTCTCCAGTGTGGATTCTCCCATGTTCAATTATACTCTTTCTACATCCGACGATTTTTCCACATTGATTACATTCATAAGGCTTCTCTCCAGTGTGGATTCTCTGATGATGATCAAGACTGGCCCTCTGTATGAAAGCTTTTCTACACTGATTATACACATGAGGTTTCTCCCTAGTATGAATTCTCCAATGTTGAGCAAGATTGGAGCTGTACTGGAAAGTCTTTCCACATTGGTTGCATTGATAAGGTTTCTCTCCAGTGTGGATTCTTTGATGTACAGGACAATTGTAGCTATATCTGAAAGCTTTTCCACATTGATTACATTTATGGGAGTTCTCTCCAGTGTGGATTCTTTGATGTTTAGCAAGTTTACTTTTCTTTAGGAAAGTTTTCCCACATTGATTACATTCATAAGGTTTCTTTCTAGTGTGGAATCTCCGATGTCGAACAAGATGGGAACTTTTTGTGGATGTCTTTCTGCATTGATTAAATTCATAAGGTTTCTGCCCAGTGTGGATTCTCTGATGCACAGTACATATTTCTCTCCAAGTGAAGTCACAGGGACTCATGAATCTTTGCACAGAAACTTTAATCAACTACTATGTGAAAAAAGCTGTGAATTCAAAGATCATAGCTGAATAGTTCCTCCCCTTGTAGGAATTTAACATTCAGTTGGAGAGAAGGCAACTGGTGTCTACAGCATAATTTCAAGAGGAATAAGATTCATATGAGAGGAGTGGCAGAAGCCTCACCAGTGGGGTGGAGCCTGATCTGGGCTTCAAAGGAAGTTGGAGATTCTGCCCAGTGAAGGTGGGGAGGGTGTGCATGGCCCTCTGAAGGAGCCACCCCTGCAAAGGCCTGGCGACAAGTGATGGAAGGATGTGTGCAGGAAGAGCTGGCATGCTGGCTTTACTAGAATAGAGAGGACACAAAGTGGGTTAATGTTGCACAGATTGGGAAGATAGGAGTGGGCCTTATTTTTTGTTTAATATTTTGGTTTCCAACATTGATTTCCACAAGATTCTGAGTTACAAATTTTCTCCCCATTTCCATCCTCTCCCCAACTCCAAGATGACATATATTCTAATTGCTCCATTCCCCAGTCAGCCCTCCCTTCTGTCACCCCACTCCCTGCCCCATCCCCTTCCCCTTTACTTTCTTGTAGGGCAGGATAGATTTCTATGCCCCATTCCCTATACATCTTATTTCTCAGTTGCATGCAAAAACAACTTTTTCTTTTGAGGATGTGATTTTAATTCTTTGAGTTCCAAATTCTCTCCCCTCTTCCCTTCCCACCCCCCCCTCCCTAAGAAGGCAAGCAATTCAACATAGGCCACATGTGTATCATTATGCAAAACACTTCCACAATACTCATGATGTGAAAGACTAGCTATATTTCCTTCCATCTTATCCTGTCCCCCTTTATTCAATTTTCTCCCTTGACCCTATCCCTTTTCTTTTTCTTTTTTTTTATGCTTGCTGAATTAACTTGAATTTATTTATTTATTTTTCTTTCTTTTTTTAATTTTTTTTTTAACATGCTCTGTAAGCAGCCTCATTGCTGCACGACCCACGATGAACTCCTTTCACTCTGTCCCTGCAGTTTTTCCCACTAACCTTCTCTGTTGTCTTTGGTGTTTGTGGATTGAGAAGTCTAGTAACTGCCACAGCTCACTGATTCGGGGTGCTAGGGCCTGTTCTGCTCTGCTCCC
Source organism: Trichosurus vulpecula (assembly GCF_011100635.1). Lineage (NCBI taxonomy): Eukaryota > Metazoa > Chordata > Mammalia > Diprotodontia > Phalangeridae > Trichosurus > Trichosurus vulpecula. The sequence goes on along the minus strand of NC_050575.1, from coordinate 408,689,573 downwards.
AGCACAATGCGATGGACCTTACCCAGCGATCATCCAGGCTGTCCTGGGCTGGAGCCCTGCTTCCCTCTGCTATTTCGTGGGTTCTGCAGTTCTAGAATTTGTTCAGAGCCATTTTTATAGGTGTTTGGAGGGTCCTGGGGGAGAACTTTAGGCAAGTCCCTGCTTTCCAGCCACCATCTTGGCTCCACCCCCAGGATCCACATTTCCCTTTCTAAGTAGATGTGCTTAGATTTGAAATAATGTTAACTGAATAAATACCATTTCTGGCAGACTTGTGCCTAAAATTCAGAGTATTGTATTAATTTTTTTTCCCTTCAAAGAACTTCTCCTTAGCTCACAGTTCCCCAACTTCTCCATGAGAATAATGTGAGAAAGTTAATTCAATGCTTTTCTGAATTCTAGGTAAATTCTGTAATTTGGCATTTCACTTAATGTATCAGTTTAGTGACCATGTCAGAAAGGGAAAAAAAAGCTAGTCTGACATATCCTATTTATGTCCATGTCCTTATTAATTTTATGAACAAAACATCCCTTTCTCACTTCTCAATGACTTACCCAGAAGTACCTCACTAATTGTAACACTTGAATTCCGTGATTGCTCACCTGGATTTCTGTACTCAAAGTGTCCCAGTGTCTGTTTCCAAAACTATCAGTCCTTGTTCTGGCATCCTATCCCAGGGACACAAAGATTCCACGGTGCTCCCCTGATGTCTCTGAGCCAGTTGGAAGGCTAGCTAAGGAGGACATGATGGTAATACCATCTCTCAGGGAGACAGCTTCATATGCTTTTTGTCATTACTAGTGTTAGCCCTCAGGACCATTTAGAGTCCAGAGGAAATCATAGGATCACAGATTTGGAACTCAAGAGGACCTTACAGGTCACAGGACCCAACCCTCTCCCCTCATTTTACAACATTGGTGTTACTTCTGGTTTTGCTCATTTCACTCTGAGTCAGTTCACAAATTCTTCCCAGGCTTCTCTGAAACTGTGCCTGTGACTTCTTGTGATTCACTAGTATTCCACAGTATTCATATATGAAAATTTGTCTAGCTATTCTCTAATTTATGGATACTTTCTGAATATTTAGTATTTTTGCCACCTGGCTATTATTAAGGGAGGCTCTCTTGAACCTCATGCTTTGCCAGATCAGCTTACCTGACTCTTGAGAGAGGAACCTTCCAGATCCTTCAGAAAATTCTCCCCTCTCCTTTAACTTTGTCATGTCTATGATTAGGTAAGGCTACAGCTCATCACATCTACTTTCTCTTATACTGTTCTTCCTCCTCCCCACTGAACTCTGCTCATTAAAGAGATATAATTACTAACAAGAGCTGTAGCTAATCTGATGGTTCTCTTCTGCTGGGACAAGTCTTAAGTCAAAAAAACTTTCCTAACAATCTTACATGACTATGGTAAGGTTCAAATGAAAGAATGGATATGCAAGTATTTTGTTTCTATTAAGCATCATATAAAACTTAACTATCATGATTTCGTCTGAGAAAGATACATGGTGGTCTGTGTTGACAACTTTGCAATGTTCTGCATTGCCACTTTCCTCCATCTGCTTAACCAAGTGATGATATATCATCCAGGACTTCTCTACAGAGGCTGGGCTGGGGCAAGCCCTGGGTTAGAAAACCCTCAAGGGCCTCAATTGATTATTTACAGGTTGCTCCAGGCATTAGGATTTATCATTGTACTAATTATAATTCTGAGCAGACAACAAGGAGTGGGGTGAACTTCCATTGTCTATTATATGTGCAACTCCAAGGTACCTGAGGTCAATGGAATGACCTCTTGGTGTAGGGTTGTGTTTCATCCTTGAGAGTGACACATTTTGACCCTTCATTTCAAATGCTCTTTAAGACTCTATCTCCCATCTTGGGAGTCTGGCTAGTTTGCTGCTGCTCAGAATGGTCCTGCTGGGAATAGAGTAAGCAGGGAAAAAAGAGTCATTTAGAAAAATTCAGAAGGAACCTTTGAAAAACATGGCATTCCTTTAGGTTAAAAAAGTCTTAAAATCATAACAATAAATGAATCTTTCCTTCATATGGCAAACCATATCTATCTAAACTCAAGAGCTGAAATTGCATGTAATGGAGAAACACTAAAAATCTTTCCAGTAAACACTGAAGAAAGGCAAGGATGTCCATTATCATGGCTGTAATTTGACATACTTCTAGAAACTCTAGCTATAGCATTAAGACAAGAAAACTGAGGGAATGAACAGGGGAAATGTAGGCAAAATTATTTTCGTTGATGCTAAGTTGGCTTACTTAGAGAATCTTAGACATGGTATGACAAAATCAATTAAAGCAATTAGCAATATGAGCAAATCCATAGGATCATAGATGCAGAACTGGAAGGGATCTTAGAGGCCATAATACACAATTCCCTAGTTCTGTAGATGAGGAAACTGATGCACAGAGAAGTTAGTTGCCTTTTTTAGTAATTGAGCACATTTAGCCTAGGGAACAGTGGAAGTGGGAGAGCAGGGGACATGAGAAACATCCTCAAGTATTTCACAGAATCAAAGTTTCAGAGTGGAAACAGATACCAGAGACTATTTTATCAAATCCATTCATGAATAAGAATTTTTAAATTACAATTTGCCTTTAAATGCTCATCAAGACTCTGCTTTAAAATGTTCATTTAAGAACTCAGTACTTCCAATTCCATTATACTTTTGATCTAATTGTCAGGAATTTTTCCTGAAATCGAGCCTAAATTTTCTTCTCAATTTAAAATCCCTGTTCCTAGTTCTGCCTTCCAGAAGAAGCCTGATTCCTATTTCACTTGAAAGCCCATTGAAAATAGCTTTCATATCTGGAAATTAGGTAGCCTAGTGCAAAGTGTACTGGATTCAGAGTCAGGAAGAGCTGAATTCAAATCCACCCTCAGATACTAGCCTTGTGGCACTGGGCAGGTCAATGAACCTCTGACTGTTCCTGGCAAAGATAGTGTAATGGTTTGCCATTTCCTTCTCCAGCTCATTTTACAGATGATGAAACTGAGGCCAACAAGGTTAAGTGACTTGCCCAGGGTCACCCAGCTTGTAAATGTCTGAGGTCAGATTTGAATTCAGGTCTTCCTGATTCCAGGCCAATTGGTATAACCATTGTATCACCTGTGTCCAAACAAGCTTTCTACAGTATGGACTGGAGGCATTCTGAGATGGAAGGCTCTAGCACTTACATAACCTGGAAAAGCTTGTTTTCAGAAGGTGAGATTTTAGCTGAGATGTGAAGGAAGCCAGGAGGCCCAGGTGAAGAGAGAGGCCATTCCAAGCATGAGAGACAGCTGTTGGAAAGGCACAGATCAAGGAGGTTCTTGGTCAAGAGTCAGCCAGGAGGCCAGTGTCCCTGTGTCAGAGAGGAGAAGATGACAAAGTTGTAAGAAAAATGGAAAGGTTAAGAGGCTGGTTTTCTGGTGTCTTCTATGTGCCAGGAGCTATATAAATATTATTGTCATGGTCCTTGCTAGGGAGAGCCAGAATAAGGGAGTATAAGTTACAGATAGACAGTAAACTATGGCTTATTTAGCCCCTCAATAGTGTGACACATTTCAGATAGATGTGTGTTTCTCAGAGTTCCACAGAGGACATAAAGCTCCATACTCCATTTACACACCTCTCCTCAATCATGTCATTGATGAAATTTATATCTTATATGAATTCTCTGATGTGATAAGAGGGCTGACTTTTTGCCTGAAGGCACACATGGATGGTATTTTCTTTAATGTGGATTCTGATGTTTAACTACACTGGAGCTGACTCTAAAAGCCTTTCCACACTGATTACATTCATAAGGTTTTTCTCCAGTGTGGATGTTCTGATGTACTCTAAGACTGGAACTGACTCTGAAGGCCATTCCACACTGATTGCATTCATAAGGTTTCTCTCCAGTGTGGATTCTCTGATGTAGTGTGAGATAGTCCCTCCGTGTAAAAGTCTTTCCACATTGATTACATTCATAAGATTTCTCACCAGTGTGGATCCTCTGATGTACAGTAAGATTGGCCCTCTTTGTAAAAGCCTTTCCACATTGATTGCACTCAAAAGTTTTTTCTCCAGTGTGGACTCTCTGATGTATGGTAAGATAGTCCTTCTGTGCAAAAGTCTTTCCACGTTGATTACATTCATAAGATTTCCCTCCAGTGTGGATTCTCTGATGTATGGTAAGATTGGCCCCACCTGTACAAGTTTTTCCACACTGATTACATTCATAAGGTTTTTCTCCAGTGTGGTGTTTCAGATGTTTATTAAGATGAGTCCTCTGTGTAAAAGCCTCTCCACACTGATTACATTCGTAAGGTTTCTCTCCCATGTGGATGTTCTCATGTACTCTAAGACTGGAGCTGACTGTGAAAGCCTTTCCACATTGATTGCATTCATAAGATTTCTCTCCAGTGTGGATTCTCCAATGAAGAGCAGAGATTTCTCTCCAAGTGAAGTCACAGGGACCATCACCCATGAATCTTTGCTCCTGAGTTACTTCTGCAGAAAGGTTTAGGACTGCAGGAATCTTCTTCACTTCAAGTCTGATTTCTCCTTCTGAAAGAAACAAGCAAGAAAACATATACACAGACACATATATAATTATATCCCCTTCCCTTCACTGGCAGAATATAAACTCCTTTACATTCTCTTTCCTCAGGCAAAGAGAAAGGTCTTCAAACTTCAAAAGTCTTCAAATAGGCAGAACCAATTATTTCAAAAAGCCTTAGCTCACATCCCAAGGATGATTTAGTTTACAAAGAGCTTCACTACACTGAATCTTTATAACAAACCTCTGACAGAGGCAGTATCCTTATCACATTTGAAACAGCCACAATCATGGACCATCATGGACCAACCATGAAACCATCATGGACCCCCCACAACCTTTCTACAAAAACCAAGGCCATGAGCTCAGAATGGCTCAGTGACTTGACTCAAAATCCCTAATGTGAGACATGAACTAAAACCTGTGACTTGGCATGCTCTGTCCACAGTACTAGAAAAGTTCCTTCCGCTGAATCCTTCCTTTTCACTTTCATTGTTTGCACTTTCAATGTTTTCTTCACAGATATTATGCCATTTGGTGTACACATACTAAATATTCAAATTATTTCAAGATCTCTCATATTTGTAAATATAATGTAATGTCCATAGTAACAACTTTTCTTTCTCCTATGCAATATTTGAGGTCACATGAAGAATACCAGTACCGGTTTTTGTATTTACCTAAAGCATAAAAGAATTTGTTCTGGCCTAATTAAATTTTTTTGAAAAAAAATATTTTTTTTGGCAAGGCACTCCAGGGTCTCACAGTGAGTAAGTGTCAAGTATCTCTGGTTGGATTTGAACTGGTACTCTATCAACTGCACCACCTAGCTGCCCTTCGGCCTATTAATTTATTTTGATAGTGATTACTTACTTCCTTTTTTAAAAAAAGTCTGTAAATGCCTCTGCTTACTATAATAAAAATAAAATCCTTGTAATAAAGATTGCAGATGTATAATCCATGTAAGATTGCTTACCATCTCATGGAAGGGAGGTGAAGAAATGAAGGAATTAGGAATTTTAAATTTAATCAAATGTTAAAAAGTTTTAATATCTAATAGGGGAAAATAAAATATCGTATTATAAAATACAATCTATTTGTACTAAAAAAAAATCCACATAATAAACCTTTAATAAGACCTTTATAATAATAAGACCTTTAAAAATGCATGGCATTTCCTCTGTCTGAAAATATGTGTCTCATACATGAATTTGAATCTATCATCATTTTGTAAAGAAGTGGACAGCAGGCTTCAGTATAATCCTCTTGAAACCCTTTCCCATTTAGGGGTTCACAAAACCATTAGAGATTCTAGAAAGCAGTCCAAAGGATTTGAAGTCAAAATTTGTCATTGGTACCTTAAGCACTAAATAATTGCCCAATTTTGTGGCTAAGATATTTATCCTATGGAACAACAATTGTGTGTATACTTCCATCATAAATTTCATTCTGCAGTGATTCCAAATCATGGTGGTCAGGCATAAAATCCTTTTGGGGTTCATGCAATGAGAACATCACACTCTGACTGCTTCGGACTGTGTGCAACATATTCTTTCCATTTCTCAACTCAACATCAAATTGTTTCCAAACTTGCAGGAAGTTTGGACATTCATGTACAATCATCAGAGGCCTGCATAGACCCTCACTAGCTGGCGGCCACTGTACCAGAGTAGTCCTCTCATTCCTGGGTTACCTTGTAATCACATCTCATCAAAGCTGCAATTACCAGATCAAGATGTTACAACTCCGTCAGCTTCTCAAAGGAACTGTTTGGCCACACAGATTAGGCATTGGGTAGAATTTCAAGGAAAGTGTAGTAGGTTTTCCATTGGTGGAAAAAAGAAAGCTACGTCCCAAGAAATCCTATCCTTACATAGGAGCTTTTAAATATAAACGTTGCTTTAAAAAAAAAAAAATCTGTGCAATTGACCTTCAAGTACATTTGTCATTTAATACATTACTTGTCATGAGCAATTAGAATATTGCTGTTGCTATGTACAATGTTCTTCTGGTTCTGTTTACTTCACTATGCATCAGTTCATGTAAGTTCTTCCAGGTTTTTCAGATATCATCCTGCTTGTTATTTCTTATAACACAATAATACTCCATTCCAGTCATATGCCACAGCTAGTTGAGCCATTCACAATTGAGGAGCATCTTCTCAATTTCTAATTCTTTTCTCCACAAAATGGGTTGCTATAAATATTTTTGTGGAAATAGGTCCTTGTGCCTTTTTTTTTTGATCTTTGGGATATAGACCTAACAGTGGTTAGGTCAAAGAGTAGGCAGAGTGTTATAGCCCATTGAGCAAAGTTCCAAATTTCTCTCCAGAGTGGTTGAATCAGTTCACAAATCCACTAGCAGTGCATTGGTGTCCCAGTTTTCCCACATCCCCTCCAATATCCAACATTTTCCTTTTCTGTGATGTTACCCACTGATTGGTGTGAGGTAGTACCTCAGTGTTGTTTTCATTTGCATTTCTCTGATCAATACAGATTTAGAGTATTAATTCATATGACTGTAGTTGCTAGCTATTATTTTTATCACTATGATTTTAATTTTAGACTATTTCTTGCCAATTCTGTTCTCCTTCTCAGACTGTGATTATTCTCACTTCTTGAATTCTCTCATTTCCCTATTGAACTAAATGTATTTCCATTCCAAAACAGTCTCTTTTCAAGTAGATCAACTAAGAGTGAGGTTCATTTTCTGTTCCTTCTTCTCCAACTGTCTCCATGTTTTCATACTATACTGGGAGCTCCTTAACAGCAGAGACTTTCTTTTGCCTTTCTTTGTACCCTCAGAGCCTAGCACAGTGCCTAAAACACAAGGTGCTCAATCAGTCTTTACTGATTGCCTGAAAGGGCCCAGGGCTGACAGCAGGCCCCAGCCTCTAACTCAGTCACTGCATTCTGGTCCCTCTCCTAGTTATTTAAGCATGTTCTCACTTCCATGATGGTTATCTCTCTTTCTTGCACCCACTCACCTATAAGTAGCGACCTTTGTTAGGTGCTAACCCTGATGGAACCTGACCAGACCCAACACTGAAGACCACAGAGGCATCTTTCTAAGCTCCTGAATTGTCTCATACCAGAGGACAACTTCAAGTCTGTACCTCTCAGCTCCCTAAAAGGAAGTGGTCATCACCTACATGAACCTGGCCAATGATTCTCCAAGAATGGGACAGAGACTGAGCCACAGAGGTAAAAAAAAGGGACTTGGGCTGATGATTTATGCAAAGTCTAGCCTTGGGTTACTTCCAAATGTGCTACTGGATGAGACTGAGAAAACCACGAAAGCAAGCTGCCTTGGTCCACTACAAATGTAGGCTGCACAATCTCAGCTGCACCCTCATTGTAGCAAAACAATCCTTTGACATCTCCCTAATTCCCTATGCCACTCACCAGAGCAGCTTTTCCAAATCTTCTTTCATCCCCAAGGCTCCCTTAAGGCTCCTTCCCCCCCCCCCCCCCCCCCCCCCCCCCCCCCCCCCCCCCCCCCCCCCGCCCATCCCACCCATGGACACCTTCTTGGCCTCCTATTTCATAGTAAAAGCTGGACATTTATCCAGGGCTATCAAATTCTTATCTCACATTCCTCAGATGCATTCTTTTCATTTTTGGGCTCAGTATCAGGTAAAAAGTTGATCCTTTTTCTTGCTAAAGCAAATTACTTTAGGTATGTAAATAATTGCATTCAATCCCTATTCAACCTTGGTACCTTCTTCCCCCAGAATCTGCATTTTTTTCACTTATTTTCACTCTCTCCCCCACTAAGGACTCCTTTCCTCTTGTCACAAATAAAACCATTTCTCTCTTTCCTCCATTTCATGGTCAGATAGCTAGAGATGGCCATTTAAAAACGGTGTCTCCAACTCTTTTCTTGCTTTCTTTGAAACTCTCTGCAGTCTGGCTCCCAACTTTCTTCTTCTACTGAAACTTATTCCTCTAAAATTAGCGACAATCCTGAAATTCCTAAATTCGATGGCCATTTCTTGATGCTCCTTCTTGACTTTTCTGCAGGGTTTGGCACTGTCAGTCACCCCTTTTCCTCGATACTCTCCTCTCTAAGCTTTAGTGACTCTCCTCTCTCCTGGTCCTCCTTTTACCACATGCAAAATGAAACTCATTCTCTTTCCTACAAACCTCCCATCTCCTTACATTCGTAATATTATCCAAGGCATCCTCAACAGTCCAGGCTCAGAGATGAAGTGTCATGCAGTCCTCATTGACTCTCACACATTCACACTCCTGGCCCCATATTCACTCTGGAGCAAAGTTCCAGGATTTCATTTGGGGGAAATCTCTCCCACACACCCCCTTCTCTCCCAGCACTGTCACTGTCTTGGTTCAGGCCCCAGTCACCTCACCCCTGAGGTATTTCAGAGTCTGCTGGTTATTCTGGCTGCCTCATCTCCCCCCAATCCAGTCAGTCTTCCACCCAGCTGTCGAGGTCATCTTCCTAAAGCTCTCACTTGATCATGTCATGACCCATTCAACAATCTCCTCTGACTCTCCAGCAAAAGGATCCAATGTAAAATCATCCCTAGGGTTGATGATAAAGCACTTAATCACCTCTCCATGTCCCACTCTTCCAGTCTTTCTTCACCCTGTCCCCCACCGTATTTGCTATAATCCAGTGGTATGGCCCTCCTTTCTATTCTGTGAATAGGACACTCTATCTCCTGACTCCTTGGGTTTTTCTCACCATCCCTTTTGCCTAGAATACTCCTCCTGGCTTCCCTGAAGACCCAGCTAGAGCTCACCTTCCACAATAAGCCTTTCCTAGTCTTCCCCACTTTAGGGCCTTCCCCCCTTGCCCAGCTCTAATTTAAGCTGTCCATACTGGCTTTCTACACAATTGTTGGCCTGTTCACCAGACTGTGAAATCAGGAGTGCTGAGGACTACCCTTGCATCTCTTAATGACTCCAATGCATAGCAAAGGGCCTGGCATGCAGCAAGATCTTAATAAATGTTTGTGGGTTTGAAGAAGCTCTAAGAAAGAGCTCATCTTGGAGCATCTAACCCCCTTTGGCACTTTTAGGAGATTTCATTCCCCAGATTCCAAATGGTAACTTCTTATAACATGATAAATTTATCCCTGGAAGGGAGCTGAAAGGCCATGGAGTCTAACCCCCTGGGAAAAATGAGGCTCCAGTGTTGTACCAGGAGCGAGTGAGACACACGACAAGAGTTTAAGTTTTAAATGGAGAAGTTTATTAGCCGGCGACCGTTCGGGGAAATAGAGTCTCCCAAATCAAAACGGCTTCTGATGCCAGTGAAGAAGCAGTATTTATACAAAAATCTAAGTACAGATGTTAGTTATCTCTTGAAACTTACATATGTTATTTTTGGCAGGCTCAGTAAGCCTTTGTTAACTTTACTTTGATGATCATGATACATAAAAGGAACCTCCTAAATAGATTGTAAATACAATATATCAGATAGCTGACTTAAGTGTTGACTGAATTACAACCCAGGATCTCTTCGTCCAATTTGCCATACATCCCACGGGAGCATGAGATAAGAGCTAGGAGCAATCACGTAATTCAAAGGAATATCCGGGGCTGAGGCTTTCATCCTTCAAGGCCATAGGCAGACCGGGAGCGATGGTCCAGCTGGGTTTTGTTGAGACAAGAGATAAAGTTGTCTCCAAGCCAACTCAGTTAGATAAAGGAAGATCGTTAGGCTTTCCTGGTAATTAGCTTACATTCCATGGGAATATCTTAGGGGCCCGGGACACTCAGACCTCAGTCTGGTTTTTTCTTATGCAGACTGGGGTTTGCAGTTAGGGGCTGGGGGCAGGGTTTTTCTAGCAATAGCTGGCTACTCAGGTATCACATCTCCCACTTCTTTTATGGAACATTTCAAATATTTGAAAAGGAATGACTTGATTCAGAGCACCTGAGGTTTGGGCCACTAAGACAGGGACAGAATTAACATGAGAACGAATAAGGTTGGGGATATGAGAAAGTAATCAGGAACCTATAGTTACAGACAGGATCAATAAAATGAGGGGGGGCCAGCCAAAGTGCTAGCAGGGTGGTGAGCCAGGGGGGACATTGGTCCCCTGAAAATCACTCAATATCAGCTTAGGCTAGTGCCAGGTGAAAAACTTGCAGTAAAAATTCCCTAAACGCATCCTGTAAAGCAGGGGTTTGGGAAGTAACTGAAGGCATGCATAAAGTAACAATAGAGGGCAAGGCTCAGGTAGAAATTCAGAAGCTTCTTCAATTAGAGTGGCCGCAACAGCCAGGGAGTCCAACTGTTCTTTTAAACAGGCAACTGGCTTAGGCAACTAAGGACTGCGTTAGGACTCCCAAAGCCGGTGCTCTCCCTTCATCAACATGCCAAGTGAAAAGTTTGTAAAGACAAGAGTGTTGACAAGGGTCAGTTAAAGTATATACCTGTAAAATATTTAAGCAAGGTACTCCTCTCATGATTAGGGTCTCATCCCTCAATGGCTAACAAGGGAAAAATATCCTTAAGTAAGTCTGATCTGGCCTTGTCAACAGAGGTAGGGGTATTTCCTGAGCAAAGTTTAGAGAACAAAGAAGCCCAGGTCCTGGATCTTCTTCCAGTTACTCATTAATTCAGGCTACAAAATGGTATAAAACATTCCACATTTCCCCCTTTTGGTCAAAGGCAAACTGAAGGTTTCGCCTGAAGACCAATTAAGGTATGGAAAAAAAAAACTCTACCTTAAAAGTTCTAAAAATCCTTATCTAGGTGGATTCAGGTTTTTTTTTCTTTCTGTGTTTGGACATCCCCAGAGATGGACAGTAATTATAAACCACTTGTAAACAAGCAGGGGGAGCAAGTTGCAAGGGGGATCAGTAGGGAGCACAATGGGGAAACTAGAGAACTTAAATAAAATAAGCTAAAGACACCAAAGGTACAAGTAAACAGTCTTGGGAACGCGAGGGACTCAGAAAGAGAGTTGTCCTTCGTACAGGTTCTGGTCCAGAGTCTCGGGAGGGGCTGCCTGCGTCTGTTGCTGTCCCCTTCAGGCTCCTTTGAAACAGGAGGGCAAGGTGTCCTATGGGCTCAGATGTCCACTTGGGATCAGGGGCAGATGTGACAGAAGGATCAAGGAGTCCATCCACAAGTTGGCAGCTGTAGAAGTAGTCAGATCTGATAGGAGCTTCCAGAATACATATGATTTGATAATTGAGAGAAAAACAGCACAACATAGGTCCCAGCCACACAGGGCTAAGTTCAAATAAATACAATACCTAGATAGTAAAAGAGAATTCTGCTTCTCTGGTTCAGATCTAGAAATTCTCAAACAATTCTAACTTAATATAACTTAGTACAATCACTTAAATTTGGTTCCCCTTCCTTTAACTTCAGAGTATTTCAGTTCATATATCATCTACTGTTTCTGTCCTTACCTAAATTTTGTACCTGGTATAAGAATCCTTTAAAATATGAAAGTCCAACCATAAATTGAACTCATCTTCCTTTTAAAATCATCAGACAGATACCTTACAAAGGAGATATAATTTCACTTGTAACAATATCTTATACAATTTCCTTGTGCAAAAATCCACATTTAAGATCTTGTTACCAAAACATACTTATCAGCTCGAATTTCCAGAATTGATAAAGTATGGAGCCAGCCATACACATCTGTATATAATTCTTAGGGGAATTGCCTTTTTCAAAATTTGCTATCCCTTCGTTCTGTTAGACATTGATCACATTACATCTTTGCCTTATTTGCTTTGCCTAATCATTTTTCCCTTTTGGAGGATGTTATCCCTATATTATTTCAATGTTTTATTTGGCCATGAACATAGGTTAAAATTGTAAGCTAGTCATACTTGTATCCTATTATAATAACTCAGAAATATTTCAATATTCTTCTATTACCTAATAGATTTAGCATAGTGCTTACAAAACTTCTTGTTAATATAAATTTGCTATGAAAGAAATGAGGGACTATGTCATATATCTTAACAAAAGGAAAGAACTTCTTCAGCTCTGTTTGATTCCAGGCATGAGTCATATCTGATAGCCAATCTTATAGTCACCAGGTGCTGAAAGCTGGGCTTAGGAGTAATCAGGTGGAGACTTTCCTTTTCAGAAAGGAAATAGCAGAATTGGGAAATAGAGTCAGGAAGATCCTACCTAGGCTGTGTCCAAGGTCGTCTTCAAGACTTTTTCCCAGGCACAGACCTTTCAAGTTCTCAGCTTGCAATGCCCGCCATACTACCACTGACTTCACGTGACCTAAACCTGTAATCAGAGCTTAAAACAATATTAAATTGTAGTCCCATAAAATCTTAAATAGCAAATAAATATCCTTCACATGAGACTGCCCAAATTTCATTGAGCTAATAATTATCAAATCAAGCTACATAACATTTCCAGCTTCTAAATACTTCCTCACACTCTTTCCTAACTTGCTAAAACCATCTGAAACTATCATTCTCAGGACAGGGGAGGCTTAGCTAACTCCCATTTGTCCCCTAACTCTCTCATCTGCCTTTTGTATCCCCTCAAGCTTTTATTTACCTTTCCAACCTATTACTCAGTGTCCCTTTACGTTACAACCATAACACAAAACAACTCATAAGTTAGTACTTTTTACTGACATAACTGTGTATACTGGAATCCCATTCCAGTTTGCTTAAACAAACAAAAGAGGTTAATGACTGACCTCACAAGTTGATGGATTTGTCCCTGTTAATTCCTTCTGGAGGAAAAAAGGAACACTTCAGGAATTGAGTCTTATACACATTGTTAAGCTCTAACTCTCGCTTAAAATCACAAAAACATTTTCCAAAATACCTCTAGAATTGTTTACCTAAACTGAAGATGTCTCTGATTTAGTCGCAGTAATTAATTACACTATTTGTGTCAATACCCAATTGCTCTTAAATCACCTCACAACATCCAAGAACTCTATCTCGCATAAATACAATACAACTTTAAAATCCCAGCCTTAGTCTATGGGATAATGATGCAACCCTACATCATAAAACTTCTCTTCCCTTTCTAATTATTCTCATTAACACTTTAGAAACCATATTATCTTTCATTTGACTATAGAAGAGTACCAATATAACCAGTCATTTGATTAAAACAACAAGATTTTACATATTTGCATTTATCCAATTTCCCATTTTTTAAAAACAACTTCTTTCACAATGGTAACAGATTCTGGCAGATAACTTCCCTTTTGTCACTACCTGCTTATTTCTGATTAAAGAGATCTGCCACATCATCTCCCCCTGAGGTGGGTTCTTTCCCATTAGATGGCAAGCTTTACTAATAAGAACTGTATCTTTAAGACCCACATCCTCCTCGAAACCTAATCTTATCCTAAAAACATCACCTTTGCTGACTTTAAAAAGCCAGGTTTGAGACCCCTACTGTTCTTTCTTTCAGTAAAAACTCAAATCCCAGTAATTGTTGCCCCTCCCCCTTTCTTCCCTTCTGACACGTGAGCAAAAGTAGAACTCTTTCTTCTTATTTAAACTAAAGGGGGATGAGTGCAGACTGCCTCTTTACTCAAAAATGTAGAATAAGACATTGAATGGGCCATGCTTTAACCACCCTCCCAAGACTTCTACAGATAAGGTTCTCACCCAGAACTTGGAAAACTGCAGGTTTGAACTGCAACCAATTTGCTTACAGGTGGAAATTCAGCAGGCCTTCTGAAAATCATATGAAAAGATTTTACGGAGCATTTTAAAAGTATTTTCCCTTCTTAAAGCAAAATAACCTTTAAACATTTGGATTCATTCATATTCCCAAAGTGCCATCACCAATTAGTCCATAAACCTCCAGATTAACATACATAAACATGTATCTTTAGATGATACGGGCTTCAAAATCACACTCCTATATTTTCAAAGTATTATAACAACTAAATTCTTTGTTATTATAAAATTTCTAGATATCACAAAATCCTTTAGTCAAAAAGATGTTGTAATGGGGATAACACTTAGTTTCTATACCCAATTAAGTTAGCTTTTATTACAATAACAAAGTTTACCAGGACCTTTAAAAACTTTGTCCATAGGAATCTCTCTATCCTGAAAACTTTCACAAGATTGAATATCTAAACGTCCTCAGTTCAGTTAACAACCTCAATTTCTTAATTAAGTACAATTCTTAATCTAACAACATCCAGATTATGAGAGAAATTATTTTCTAACAGCATAGGTAATGCGATGTTAACCAATTTGTATATAATAACAAATTTAGAAATAAGTACACCACAAGCAATTATCATGTATTTAAAACTTGAAACAGATTCTAATTAATTACCAATCTAGTGATCATAACTGAGTTGGATAAGCAAATCAGATCTGGTTCGTAACCACTAGTGGTAACATTCTTAATTTCTAAGGCCCAATACTCTTAGCATAGTAAAAGAAAACATTACTGTTTATAAAACCATATTTTAACAGTTCACAAGAGAACCCGAAAGGCCTCTGCACAAATTCCTGACTTATAGCAAAAACAATTTCAATTGAACTTCCTTTTAAATAAAGACAAAACTTGGAAGTTTATAATTCTTTAAGTTACAGCAATTGTCCAGCTTCTTAACCTAATGCAACTTTAAGCCCTAAACATTATTATGTGTGTAAAGTTTGAACTACTCATTTCTGTCTAGGTAAGTACATTTTAAACCAAATATGATAGTTTAAAACTACCAAATTCTCATCACATCCTCTAAGAGCACTCAATTTACATATATCTAACTCAGATTAAAATCGCATAATAGTCTTTTCAAATTACAAAATCTAAGAATTTTAGAAATATAATGTTAGAAGTACAAAAACAATAAATTTCAGATTGCAATTCCAGACTATCACATATAGGAATTATTGATCCTATTACTTCTGGTGTTTCTATATTAATATATTAATATACATGCATAACATATATCAATACATTAATATCTTAAATACACTTTATTTATTTAACTGTATATTCTCCATCAGGTAACAAGTTTCTTTTAGCTTCAGCTTCCACAGTCTTTCAATGTGGAGGGTGGGGGGAGGGATGTGGCCAGGAGCAACATCCCCCCCCCCCCCCCCGCCTAAATTTCCCCATACAAGTTTTCTCTTTCTTTCCTAATTCTTGACCCAAAGTACCTCAAACATTTCAAGTGAATAATCAATTACATACTCTCCCAGCTTTTATTATTTTTAGAATCTAACCACCCCTTAATTCAGAGCCCATTTCATCAATTTAGGTGAGCAAATTTCTAAACCTCTATGCACAGAGAATCTTCCATCTCGTCTTTAAACCACCAGATATATGCTCATAAAAACTTTCTCACATGGAAAGTGTGTTCTCATGGTTAATATCAGTATTATTAATTATTCACTTGTTACAACCACATATAACAGTTCCAAATTTTATCACATATAGAAATTATTCAACTTATTATTTTGGTATCCAAAAAACTACTTCAAAGGTTAACAATTACATGAAATCAGAGAGAGATAATAATGTTGTGTCTAAAATATAAACAACCATCATTATTATTTCCCTTTGCAAATCAGGAAACAGGTCAAACAGAGATTAAAATACAGTTTGCAATTGGAACAAAAATGTGAAGTTACCTAGAGCAGAAGCTGGTATCCCAATGGTGACAATTCTGGGAGGCAGAAAGTCCAAATCCATCTACCTTGCCCTTCCCCCACGACCGCAGAAGTTACTGAGCCTAGGGCAGTTTGCAGCTTCTGAGGACAGAGTGGGCAAGATGCAAAGGACCTGGATGGCATTTCCAAGCTTTGCCAAAAAGGATGGGCTACCCAGGGGCACAGGACTGACTGTTAGTCTGTGAATTTCTGTCCTTCTTCTCCTTTTTACCGGGTGGGGAAGGGTGATTTAAGTTTTCCCTACAGCCCTCCTGCGTTCTTCTAATCTGATCTGAGAGGAGAGGAGTTTGTTTTATCTGCTCTAACTTTTACTGCAGCCCTGAAACAGGATAACAATGGTGAAAAATCTCAACGAAGTAAACTTCACTCCTCGCTTACTCCTAAAGAAAACTTTTGCACTAGAATCTAAGGGAAAAGATTCCCTCCTAACTGTGATCAGGGACAAAGACAAATGCGAGAGTCCCATAGAAAACTTTAACAGAGGTTTTAGCCAGAAGGCATTCATTAGGAGGAGGTGTTTTTCAGCAAGAGGAGCTCCTGGAATGAATTTACAATTTCAGGAATTCCCTCTCCCGGAATTCAACTAACCAATTTCCAAACTTTTTAACAATTAAAACCCAGAATTTGCCAAAATTTTAACCCTTTTTCTTTCCGTTGTAGCTCTAATTCGGCCACAAATAGAACCACAAGGGGAGAAAAAATCTTTGTTTCCCTAGTTGCAGCCTGAAATCTCTGGCTGCCTGCATTTCAGATTTTAACAAAACATAGACATTTCACAATTTGACATAGACACACGAACAGAGACGAACTCAAAACGTAACAAAAAGACACAGTGTGGATCGAACTGAAGGCTAAACAGGTCCCCTCAGAGGAAAGAAAAGTGAACCAGATTTCCTCCTTAGGGATAGGACCCTCAATCTCCCCACACCCAACACAAAACAGAAGACCAGATGGCATGAGTTGGTTGAGGGCTAAACAGGTCCCCTCAGAGGAAAGAAAAGTGAACCAGATTTCCTCCTTAGGGATAGGACCCCCAATCTCCCCACACCCCAGCAGGAAGAGGCTGACGTCTCAGCTCTTCCACTCTGCCCACCTTCCCCTCTTCAGGGGTGTCGTGGTAACAGAGACCAGAGTGGCTAGCCCAGAACAGAACAGAACCTTACCTCTAGAGGATTTGAAACCAGATCTTCTCCGAAGGCCGAAAAGGGACGAGTCAGCAAAGAGCCCATTCTCCGAGACCGTCTCCCCACATCAGAGTCCTAGGAATAGAAATCCCCAGGAGCCGGCCCTCTGAAGTGAGAGAAGGTGGATCGGGGGCAGAGACTCCCTGTTGAGGTCCGGAATTCTGTGTGTGTCTCCAGGGCGGTAACACGGAATACCTCCTCATCTCGCTGGGGCCTCCAAAATGTTCTACCAGAAGCGAGTGAGACACACGACAAGAGTTTAAGTTTTAAATGGAGAAGTTTATTAGCCGGCGACCGTTCGGGGAAATAGAGTCTCCCAAATCAAAACGGCTCCTGATGCCAGTGAAGAAGCAGTATTTATACAAAAATCTAAGTACAGATGTTAGTTATCTCTTGAAACTTACATATGTTATTTTTGGCAGGCTCAGTAAGCCTTTGTTAACTTTACTTTGATGATCATGATACATAAAAGGAACCTCCTAAATAGATTGTAAATACAATATATCAGATAGCTGACTTAAGTGTTGACTGAATTACAACCCAGGATCTCTTCGTCCAATTTGCCATACATCCCACGGGAGCATGAGATAAGAGCTAGGAGCAATCACATAATTCAAAGGAATATCCGGGGCTGAGGCTTTCATCCTTCAAGGCCATAGGCAGACCGGGAGCGATGGTCCAGCTGGGTTTTGTTGAGACAAGAGATAAAGTTGTCTCCAAGCCAACTCAGTTAGTTAAAGGAAGATCGTTAGGCTTTCCTGGTAATTAGCTTACATTCCATGGGAATATCTTAGGGGCCCGGGACACTCGGACCTCAGTCTGGTTTTTTTCTTATGCAGACTGGGGTTTGCAGTTAGGGGCTGGGGGCAGGGTTTTTCTAGCAATAGCTGGCTACTCAGGTATCACACCAGGGTTCAGACACTGGCCCAGGGTGACACTGTTAATAAAAATATCTGAAAAAGAATTCCAAGGCAGGCCTTCCTGCCCCCAAATCTAGCACTTCCTTAACCACAACACATAGCAGCCTCTCATAATCACAGCTTTCATATACTTGCTTTCACCTCACTCACCTGGACAGAGGCTCCTCAGGCCTTCTTGCTCCAGCATCCATGGTGCTTCCCTTTGCTCAAAATAGGAGATCACATTTTCTCTGGGAACTGGAAGCCCTGGGCATGGGGAATCAGTTAGGGATGAGAATGGGGAGAAATTCAAAACTGGTCAGATAAGCCACAAGCCCAAGTAACAGGGACCTTGAAGAATCATCCTTTGCCCAGTCCCCCTACCTGGCTCCTCACTCCCTGAAACTTATATAAACAGTGTGTACTATTCATCCGGGGGTGTTTGTCTCCTTGGCTGAGAGTCTTCTACTGGCGAACTCAACCTGGTTTGTCCAAATACTATTTCTCAGTCAGTCTCAGTTATTCCTGGCATCCAGAGTGGCATGCAGGCAATGACCCCAGGTGGTTCCCAGGAATCCTGAAGGATATTTTCCATAGCATTAATTTTGGGGGTTCTGGGGAGAGGTCAGGGAGAAAACCTTGGAACCCCTTTGGAGTCAGAGAATTTAATCTTGTGCATCTTCTTCATGAAAGGATGGACTCATTGCATGGTTTCCATTGTCTAGAAATCAGAGGCAGCTGCTAGTGCAGTAGAGCGAGCCCTGGGCCTGGAGTCAGGACTGCCTGGCTTTAAATGTAGCCTCAGACAATTAGTAGCTGTGTGCCCCTGGACAAGCCACTTAACCTCCGTTTGCCTCAGTTTCTCAAGGGTTAAATGGGCATAATAATATCACCTACTCTGGAAGGTTATTATGAGGATGAAGTGACATAATATTGTAAAGAAAGCCCTTGGGCCAGCTTGTGGCAAATAGCAAGTGAAGGTAAATGCTTATTGCCTTCCCTTCCTTTCACACCATCTGTGCTGGAAGCTTAGGGTAACATGAAGGAAGATTAATGACAAACCTCCTACACCAGCCACAATGTATGCTTGTTAAATAGAAGAATATTCCAAATATTAGGCCCATCCCAAAGAGGGAGGGGCTGCAAGGAAAAGCTGCCTGGGCAGTTTTCTGCGATTTGGCATCAAAATTCAGGCAGAGGTTAGACCAAATAACCTCTGGGATTAGTTCCATGTCTGAGATTCTTCCACACTGATTGGAGCTTTGACCTGAAGATGACTAGAATTGGTAAGAAACTGCATCAGGAGCAAGAAAGGAAACCCTCAGCTTCCTATCACACAGCGCAAAGACTTTCTATAGGAAAACCAGGCTTGGACACAGGAGATATACACTTTCTCTAATAATTGACAGATGCTCCAAAGTCTGCACACTAGAGAATGAAGACATTCCCTTTGATTGCGGACTCAGAGTGAGCAGGGAAGTGTCCTTACCCAGGGAGAGCAGATTCTGGGCATTCTCCACCATCACTTCCTTGTGCAACTCCTTCTGAGGATGGTCCAAGAGGTCCCACTCCTCCTGAGTGAAGTCCACAGCCACATTCTTAAATGTCACCATCTCCTACATCATCAAAGTTTGTAGAATTAGAGCTGAAAGATACTTCAGGGTCAAATCCCCATTAATTTATAGGAAGAAGTCGAAGCTCACAGAAGGGATTTGCCCAAAGATCATCCTCTTTATGAGTGTCAGAGTCAACTTTTGAAACTAGTCAGTAAGATCCTGATGAAATTTTGAGAAAAGCACTTTATATCATCAGTTGGAATAAGGCTGACAAATGTCTGATTATGGAATGTGTCTCCTTGTAGAATCAGGGAGAATGTGTGTTCTATCTGAGGCAGATTCATTGGTGAAAGAAAAAGAGAGAAGGAGTAACGTGAAATTTCTTCCTTATTGAACCGGTATAAGTGATATATATTCTTAAAAAAGTCTATGAGAAGATGGTAGGTAGCAGTGCGTGAATATTAAATATGATCACTGAAAAGAGAACAAAGTAAAGGAAAAGATCTAGTTTGTTTCCTGAATGGCTGAAATAAAGTTTTATCTAGAAGGAAATATGAAGAGCATTCTAAAAAGATATTAATCAGAATCTGGACTGTACAGAGTGGTATGAGAGGGTTCCCACAAGTGAAGGAGCTTTACCTGTAATTACATAGAGGGCTTAAGATCACTCTGGGTATGAAGCTGTTATAGACAAAATAGCTTATCTTGTGAGTGCAGAAGCAGTGGGGCTGTGGGTACTTACCGGAGGCTGCAGGTCTTGGTTTGGGTTTGAGGTCAGAAGGGAGAACAGAAGGAGGATCTGAGGCCAGAGGCATCATAGCCCAACCCCAGGACTAGAGGTGATTACAAAAATTAAACTATTACAAAAAAATGCACAGCCAGAGGAGAAAGAATCCGACTATAGTGCATTGCTATGCGAGTAGAGAAGATCAGGGTTATTCTTCAGAGGAGGCTACTAAAACCAATAATGTCAAATAGTCACCTGCTAAAAAGGATTTATGGAAGAATTTAAACAAGACTTGAAAAATCAAATGAGAAAGGTTGAGCAAAAACTGAGGAGTAGAATAAGAACAATGCAAGGGAAACAAGATTATGAAAAGAAAGTCAACCAATTAGAAAAGGAGATCCAGAATCTTTTTTTTTTAATTACTTCCTTCACTTTTTGTTTTCAACAATCACTTCCATAAGTTTTAAATTTTCTACACCATCCTCCCCTTTCCCATCCCCATCCCAGGACAGTTTGCAATCTGATATAGGCACTACATATACATTCTTATTAAACTTATTTTCACATTAGTCATGTTGTATAGAAGACTTAAAATGAATGGGAAGAACCATGAGAAATTAAAAAAAAACAAAAAAGAGAAAAAATAGTCTGCTTCAATCTGCATTCAGACTCCATATTCCTTTCTCTGGATGTGGATGGCATTTTACATCATGAGTCTTTTGGAATTGTTTTAGGTCCTTGCATTGCTCACAAGAGCTAAGCTTCCGCTATATCTTGATCTTAAGGAAAAGGTGGAAAGAGAGGAAGAGGAATACACTAAGGTGGGTGGATGGAAAGGATGGTTAGGAAATATTATCTCATATAATGATGGGGCATAATTAGATATCTATACAAACAAGGAAGTGGGAGTGGAGTGGGGGAACATGTGATTGATTCCTGAACCTTAGTCCTTTAGTCAAAGGAAGGAAGAACATGAGCAACACAGAATTACCTGTAGAAATACATTTTACTCAGTAGTGAAAAGGAGGGAAAGGAGAGAAAGGAGAGGGAATTAGAAGGATAGATTATCAGAGGGATTAAGTATAAACAAAACAAATTCAATTTTCATAATTTTTATAATTCTTTTCAAGGTGGATAGAAAGAGAATCCAAAGGATAATTCATTAATGCAGTATAGATGAATAAATAAGTTTAACAAATGTAATGGGATATTATTTCATTGACCTTGAATTAGCATAGAGACCAATCAAGACTCCAGAGGGCCAAAGAAACATGCTGCCTATGTCTCCTCTCCCCTCCCCTCCCCTCCCTTCCCCTCCCATCTCGTCTCCTCTCTTCTCTTTCCCTCTCCTCTCCCTTCCTCTGCTCTCCCCTCCCCTCCTCCTCTGATCACCAGTCATTTCCGGAGGAGTCATGATAACATGTTGCTTACCCTTTGATAGAGGGCTGACACTCTAAGTACTGGTTGATACAATTTTCTTTAGCTATAACAATTGAGAAATTTTCTTTAGGTTGACTACATTCATTCTTGCAACAGAATATCGTTTTTCTTGCTTTCTCAGTGGGGGGGTGGAGCGGTGTGTGGCAGAAAGGGAAGGGAGAGATGGCTAATTTCTGATGTAAAAATATGATGAATTTTAAAATGAGGTAAAAAATGTTTTCCTCCAAATATTCCAGACTACATAAATAAAAATAGGATGGGGATAATGGTACCTACCTTCCAAGGTTGGTTGTGAGGGTCAGTGAGATATTGGGAAGGTGCTTAACTCAGTGTCTGGCACTTAGTAGGTCGTTGATAAAAAATGCTGGTGTCCTTCCTTCACCCAGTCTTGAAATCAGACTGACCACTCACCTGATGTCTGTCAAAGGAAGGCCCCTCCCCATTTGGGAAAGGGCTCCTACCTCTTAGAGTTCTGTCCTTCCCCTCATACAGGGTTAGGCCACTTTGTTTTATTTTCCCACAAAGGCGACAAAGCTGTCCCCAGGACCTGACTTACATAGTAGGCAAAGGCTCCACGTCCCTCCCTCCAAGGAGTATTCTAAGGGTCTCTGGACAAATTAGTGTGGCTGCCTGGCAACCTAAAGGCATAAAAGGGTCCTTCAGCTATGATACATTTCCCCAAATGGCACACTGCTACACCTTGCTTTGCTGACCAGATGTGGTGCCACGAACCTTGTCTACTCAAGCTAAAGAACTATGGTGTCCATACTGAATATTATTTTTATGCTATACTTAAATGAAGCTCCTTTTGCTTGTTGAATGACCCAGGAGTGTCTGATTTTTAGTTAACATTTAAACTGAGTATTGGCTTGAATCAGTTCCATCCATTATTCCCTTCCCAGGTCAATCTAGGACCTTCTCCAGCCTATGGGAGACTCAGATTTTCCAAGAAGCTGTCTGAAGTACCTTGACACACTAACAACTATCACTCCTTCCTTTTCTCCTTGTTGCTCTCATGGTCTCTGCCAGTGCCTGGCACATTGCACAGGAAGACCAAATTATCTCACCAGGAAGCCAATCTGTACAGTAATATGGTATGTGGAGAAGCTAGTCCTGGTGCCCAGGACCAACAGAGGCAAGGATGAGAGTCCCAGGAGCCTCTTTTAAACAGTAGAGAAGCCACCCATCATTCAATCACTGTGCCAGGGTAGGTCTTAGAAACACAGGAGCAGCAGGATGGCCCCAGAGCAGTCTGTACAAGAAATCTTGGGCTTGTATATCTAGGGCCTTTCTAAATGCTCATTGACTTGACCTGAGAACAGGTAAAAGGGAGAGCTTCAGAGGGACCTGGGAAAGCCTGTGTGAGCTGAGGCAGGAGGATAGGAGCAGCACCAGGAGAACAATTTCTGCTCTGATGATTACACAGCTAAGGACAAGAGCTGGGAGAGCCTTCAGGGCTCTGCTCCATGACTGCCCAGACAAGACTCAGAGTGAAGGGATTTCCTGGACCTTCAGGTGGCACAAGGGAGGCCAGAAGAAAGAGAGAGGAGGACGAAGGGCAGTCTGTAGGGGGAGGAAGTGATGGCAGACATTAAGAGAGCCAAGACATGATCCCTGGGTAATAGAGACTAAGAAATGAAGGGGTCACCCTTGTCAGTCAGCTGTAAGGAAGGGGAAGTTAAAAACAAATAGAGGGTAGTAGGTGGTAAATAGGTAGAGCACTGGCCATGGAGTCAGTAAGACCTGAGTTCAAATCCAACCTCAGACACTTGAGACTTTACTAGTTGTGTGACCCTGGGTAAGTTCTTCACCCTGATCTCCTCACAAAAAGAACTTGGGATGGCAACATTGGGGGGAGGGGGCTGTGCCGCACTCAAGACACCAGGGTTGTAAAGAATCAGATTAAAACACAGAATGTGGGAGCAGGGCAGTATTTTTAATACTCTATTCAATTTCATGCCTCTTTTTCTAAAGAAATGATCCATAAGGCAGGTATCACCAGCTCCACAGACCATGCTCTGGTTCTATGGAAATAGCTGGATTGCTGATGTGGCTCAAGCCCATGGATGGACTGCACTCACCTGGGCTGGGGCTCGGCTGCTCCCAGGGGCCATTCCCTCTGAATCCAGGCTCCCCGTGTAGGTAGCAAAGGAACCAAAGTGACTCCATTTTGTAAACTTTCTCCATCTTATCACTGGACATTACCTACCTCAGGGGACTGTTCCTCCACCCTTTATGGCCCCACAGATGGAGAAGCAGGGAAAGCTCTTCTTCATAGATGTCCCACCTAAGCATGGAATGTCTTAATTCTAAGCCTTTTTGATAACCAGGAGACAGCCTGGAGCCACCTGGAAAGTCCTTCCCTTCTTTACCTCTACACAGAAAAGCCCATATGCCCCACCTGTATGTAACCTTAATCCTAGGCTGCCTGCCTTGGTGCTCCTATTCTGGGTGATTGCTATATGTTATACCTTATAGTAAATCTTCTATTTTCCCTCCTGCTTTGGTGTCTGGATTTGACCCAATACTTGCTTGGGCCAGGCCTTGGGTGTCTGCAGACGGAACTGGAGAGGGAGAAGGATCCCAGAGAGGGAGAACTCTTTCCCTTCTCCTAGGCACTAGGCTGCCAAACCGGGATTTACAGAGGGCCAGGGCCTGCCCTCAGGGGAAAGATTGTAACCAGTAGAGGGGAAGGAGGCAGCAGGGAGGGTCAGGCTCAGAAATGAGGAGGATCTGAACAGGAAGACTATTTCTGTCCCTGTCTTGCTTCTCTCCTGTCCCCCTCCCCTCCCCATCCTCCTACGCAGCCCCAAGAGGTAGAGGGGGCTTGGGATCCCAGGCAGGATGAGACCAATCAGAGCTCTATAGGACAGGCTCTGGAATGGAACTGCCAGATAATGCTCATGGAAGTCTGAGACTTGGAGAGAAAACCCAGTCTGGGATTCAGTCCCCTGCATGAGATCTGAGGGCTCTGAAAGAAGTGAAGGCAGGAAAGCAGAAGACCTGGGAAAGAAGAGCAGGGTATTGTCTGGGAGGCAAGACATTCGAACATAGCTCATGGCAGGGAGGTCAAGGTCCCTAGAGTGACAGATGGATTCCAGGTGGACAGTCTGAGAAAGCTAGAAGACTGTGTTCTGAGGTCTAACAGGGAGCTAGGGAGGACACCTGGGACCCCCTGGTAAAGCTTAGGCTCAGAATCCCTAAAGGGAAAATAGAGAAAGGGAGCCATGTGCCTGGTACATGAGAGGGAAGCAGCCCAACAGCTGCAGGTCCAGATAAGGGCCCAGGAAAGAGCTTTGCTTCCTTCATCCAAGGAGGGGTCCTCAGGGCAGGCAGAACTCCTCGATCCTTACAGGGTCCTGGGTCTGAACACAGGAGCTGAGGGCAGGAAGACAGGACACCTGGGTCCTGATAGGAAGGCTGAAAGCAGCACTTCTGGGTCCCTATGGGCAAAGTCTGAAGTTGGGGAAAGTGTGACCTAATGGGAAATCTGGTGAGGGGGACCCTGGACATTGGGGAAGTGATTGGGAGTCTGGAAGAGTTAGGGTTGGGTAGCTCATCCAGTGGCTAGGGGAGGGAGGCAGATGTGCTCCTGGCAGACCTGAAGGACACTCACTTGAGTTCAGATGGGGAGGATGAGACCTAATGGCACCTGCAGCCAAGCAGAAGGCAGGATCTTTGTGGGGACCTGGCTCTGACCTAAGTGGGACCTGTACCCACAGAGCTGGCTTCCAGAAGGCAAAGAGACTTCAGCTCCAGGGAAGAATGCAGAGAGAGATCTCAGAGGTAGGGCTTCCTGCCAGTCCACTCTGGGAGGGCTCTCCTCCTCCCAAGAGTCCCACCCTGCCCATCCCCCAAGGCCCCCAGCATGAACCCTTTCCTCCAATCACACCCAGGGCCACTCCCCTGCCCCTCCTCCCCAAGCCCTGCCATCTATCACAGATCACTTGAAAAGCCTTTGCTGCTGGAATGATCAGCCCTAGACTCCTCCCAGGCCTCCCAACTCCAGCCCAGGGCTCTATTCCACCTAAGCACCACCCACCAAGCCGGTCATCTCCCCTTCCCCCATCTCTCCACACTCTCCTTCCCTCTCTCTCCCTGCTCTGGGACTCAGACCCTCCCC
This sequence comes from Trichosurus vulpecula, assembly GCF_011100635.1. Taxonomy (NCBI): domain Eukaryota; kingdom Metazoa; phylum Chordata; class Mammalia; order Diprotodontia; family Phalangeridae; genus Trichosurus; species Trichosurus vulpecula. The sequence continues at coordinate 408,663,472 of NC_050575.1, read as the reverse complement.
CTTCCTAGCAGAAAGGCTGCCAAGATAAAAGGTAGACTAACTGAAAGTAGAAGGCATGTACTTTGAGATGCTGGCAGCAAATGACCCTTGGGAAAATTCTATAGACCCTATAGACTGGTTCTAACTATAAACTGAGATTAGATTGGAATGAGTTTGTCCTTATCTAAATTAGACTGTGGGTTCATTGAAAGTCAGGTGTGTTTTTCCATAGCAGTAACTGGAATGTTTGATCCTCTGCAGGTAGATCAGACCTTAAAGCAAAATACGCTTCAAATTTAGCATTAAGGTGGTATCTTTAGTAACTGTAAGAATAAGAATTAAATGTAATTGGATTAGAATTACTCTGGGTGGATAGATGGATGAAATGATTTTTCCATGTAAGATAATTCAGAAATACATGGAACCAAATTGATGTCATTTGGCAATTTTGTTTCATGTTTAAATAGATAACATTGTTATGTTATTATTATGCTTTCATTATTATTGTTATTTTTAATTTATTATTTTAATATTTTTATCAACATTTACAAATAATTAATTTATTTTATTATATGCATTATTAGTATTTATCATTATTAATATTTATTTATTAATTTGATTTATTATTGTTGTTATGTTATTATTATGCTTTTAATTTTTTTATTAGGATTTTTGGGAAACCAATGTATAAGACATGTAGTTAATTTGAAAAGTTAAAATGATGCAATTGTATCCTTAGAAAATTAATTCCTCTTTTGATTTGGATGCTCTGAAATTATTTGAGTCTTCTTGTACAAAATTACTAATATGGAAATGCTATAATTTCACATGTATAACTGATATTTGATTGCTTACCATCTCAGGGAGGGAGGAGAGGTGGGAGGCAGGGATAGAACTTGGAACTCAAAATTTTGAATAAAATAGTTAAAAAATTAGAATTGGGCAAGTGGAAGCTAATGATTCTAGGAGACATCAAGAAACAACAAAACAAAATCAAAAGAATGGAAAAAAAAGAAGCAAATGTGAAATTTCTTATTGGAAAAACAACTGATATGGAAAATAAATTGAGGAGACGTAATTTAAGAATTATTGAAATACTTGAAAGACAGGATCCAAAAAGAGCCTGGATATGATCTTTCAAGAAATTATCAAGGAAAACTGCCCTGATTTCTAGAACCAGAGGGCCAAATAGACGCGGTAAGAATCTACCAATCACCACTTAAAAGAGATTCCAAAATGAAAACTCCCAGGAACATGGTAGCCAAATTCCAGAATTCCCAAGTCAAGGAGAAATTACTGCAAACAGTCAGAAAGAAATAATTCAAATGTTATAGAGCCACAGTAAGATTTACGTGGGATTTAGCAGCTTCTCCGTGAAAGAATCAGAGGACTTGGAATATGATTATCCAGAAGGAAAAGGAATTAGGATTATAACCAAGGCTCACCTACCCAATAAATTTGAGTATAAGTCTTCAGAAGGGAAATGAATAATGAAATAGAGGACTTTCAAGCATTCCTGATGAAAAATTTGATCTTCAAATATGAGACTCAAGAGAAATATAAAAAAGTAATAAAGAAACAAGAAAGAGAAAAGATAAAAGATTTAATAAGGTTAAACTGTTTGTATTCCTATATGGTAAGATGATATTTGCAACCCTTAAGAATTTTATCATTATTCTCTCCTTTGATCTGTCCCTCCACAAAAGTGTTTGCTTCTGATTACCCCTCCCCCCATCTGCTGTCGCTTCTATTATCTCTCCTCTCTTAACCCCTTCCCCCCTGCTTTCCTGTAGGGTAAGATAGAATTCCATACTCAATTGAGTGTGTATGTTATTGCCACCTTAAGCCAAATCGGATGAGAGTAAGGCTCACTTATTCCCTCTCACCTCCCCCCTCTTCCCTTCCATTGTAAAAGCTCTCTCTTGCTTCTTTTATGTGAAATGATTTACTATATTCTACCTCTTCCTTTCTTTTTTTCCCAGTACATTCCTCTTAACACTTAATTTTATTTTTTAGGTATCATCCCTTCATATTCAGCTTATCCTGTGCCCTATGTCTACACACACACACATACAAATGTATATATACATATATGTATACATATATACATATACATACACACATATACATATACATGTGTGTGTGTGTGTGTGTGTGTGTGTGTATTCCCTCTAAGGACCTTAATACTGAGAAAGGTGTCTTGAGTTACAAATATCATCTTTCCATGTAGGAATATAAATAGTTCAACTTTAGTAAGTCCCTTATGCTTTCTGTTTCCTGTTTACCTTTTCATGTTCTCTTGATTCTTGTATTTGAAAGTCGAAGTATCATCCTAAGTCTTTTGTTCTAATTAGAGTAAAAGTCAGTCTGTGACAAATTCATTTGTGTAACTATTGAACCCAGGGGTTGAAAACTTTTACCTGCAGAAGTATTGTTACTTCCCAATAGCATCTGATCCTCATAAAGGAATTAGAATCAGAGTGGAATTTCTAATGAGGTCTTTGCTGACTTTCTTTGTTTATCTCCATTCTGACATCACTTTTAATGCCCCCTGTGTTTGGACCCTGCACATTCAACCTACTTGTCAGATTTGTATCTTCCAGACTACAGGACATTCCTTTTTGGTTGACAGCAAACAGTGAGTACCAGCCCATGTTCTCCCATTGTCCCCTGTATGCAGCCTGTGCTCAGTTCCAGTCAACCTCCTCTCTGGGACCCCCCTTAAGGCAGAGACAGCTGTATGTATCACCCTTGCCAGCAGGAAGCAGTTTCAGAAGCTGAGACTTTGTCCCTTACCCCAAAAGATATTGGGTCCCATTTGTTTGATGGGGAGGTAATGTGGTGCTAATGATGGACCCCTAAAAGACCATGTCATTGAAAGCAACCCATCTCTGAATTTTCTCATACATTCCAGCAGCACAGATCACTGGCATCTGGCATAGCCCTTCTTTAGGATTGGGACTTAAACTGACATTTTCCCATTCAGTGGCTACTTTTGAGGTCTTCAAATTTGCTTGCATACTGAGCGCAGCACTTCATTTACTCTTGTGTGAAAAATTTTACATTTTATTTTTTCTAATTACATGTAAAAACAATATTTAAAGCATTTTGAAAAAAAAATTGATTTCCAAATTCTTTCCTTCCCTCTTTCCTTTACTCTGGGATTGGGGGTGTAGGGTGTGTTCAGGGAGGACTGGTACCTCTGGTGTGATGGCTGCTAGGCCCTTTTCAGGGCTGCTTTCCACCTTTGGTGTCCACCTATTCCACCCAACTCTCACCTCTGGCCTTCAGGCAAAAGTCAGCCCTCTTTTCACATCAGAGCATTCATGGAAGATATAAATCTCATCACTGACATGATTGAGGAGAGGCATGTAAATGGAATATATGGTTTTATAGAGATCAAAAAGTTCTGCATACAAGCCATTCACGGACTCAGTGTGAATCAGGGCTTCAGCCAGAAATCATCTCTTATTCTCCCTTCAGAGGATTCTATTAAAAGGATTTTTACTGAGCCAGTCTCTAATCTGAGAATCCTTGAAGCCACACAAACCATGCCTAGAAACAGGAGTGCCAGTAATCGAGTTATTTAATTAATCAATTGGTGCAACAATATGGCTAGCTGCTATTGTGGGGGTGAAAGACCAATACAAGCCCAACAACAAGAATGCTACCAGCACAGGTTCTCTGATTTGCTTTACTAAGGAAAGCAGAGTTAGGGGGTTAACAATCTTACTTTAATCCAACATATACATATATCATTCACTTAGTTCAGGGGAAAAAGCCAGCACCCTGAACTTCAGAGCAAATACAAATACAAATTATAAACATTCATTTATAAACAGACCAAATACAATTCATAGTTACCAAGAAGGCATCAACATCTGAGTTCACAAGCTAGAGGGCTCTTAGTTACAGCTGCCCAGAGTCTCCACGTCAACACTCCTCCAAGAGTGAGAGCCCCAGTGGAAAATGCCAACCTCTGGGTTTATATATCTTGTTCAGGGTCAAAGGTGAGTCATGCATGCCACTCACCCACATGACCTAAAAGCCAAACCCTGCAAGGGCACTTGATTGAATAAGTGCTAAAAGCCTTCCTTAATTACCAATATCCTCTCCCCCACCTGGCCTCAATATACATCCCACATTCAAAAATGGCTGAAAACTCCTCCCTGTAGGTGTGTAAGGTAACATTCAGTTACCAATTTCCATTTGTGGAAATGTGGTAGCCATTTGACCCAGTTTTCTCTGCAACCCTGACCATTATCTGGCCAGTTTAGACCAGTTTTCCTAATATCCTGAATCTTCGGTTTCTGAAAATCCATAAAGGTTATTCCAATTGGCTGGGGACCTTCATCCTGGTTAATTTTTACTCCTTTTTTGTTCATGCTGACACTTCATTAATTATTCTGTGGAACTTAATTAACTCTTCTATGGGAACCTGACTTTCCCTAACTTTTACCAATCTCTCACAATCCCTACTCTTGTCTTTAGTAAGGATTAGGTTTCTACTCTTTTTCTCACATGAATTCTTCCCCTCATCCATCTTCTCTTTAAGTAAATAGGGGAGAGATTGATCTACACATTGACAAATCACATCATCTAATGAAATCATCAGGTCCTTGGTATTTGTTTCAGCTATCATAAGCACAGCATCTCAGGATCTCGTTCTTCTTGTCCTCTTGTAGGAACCAGCTTCCTTTTGTCCATTCTCCTACAAAACTGACCTTAGCACAATTTTAAGTTATCATCCTTACAAAACCAAAAATGGGACCTTGGCCAATTACCATCTTTAAGAGGTTTACATTAAAACCTAGTGAAACTTCACTAAGGAATTAATGAGCTCCAATATGTACTTAAACTTCTATTCATTCCATGCTTCTTTTAACATCAACTAATTGTGACAGAGCTTGAGTCAAGCATGATATTAACCAAACAACAGATATTATTCTCACAAGCCCTTAATTGCCTCCATACTTTTACAAAGGAATAAAGGACCCTAATACATACAGGAATGCACACTAAAAACAGATATCAAGTCCAAATAGCTAGTTGTTGTTTGGACTAAATTCCTAAACCTGATGGCTAAGTCTTATAGCAAACTAAGATGTTCCAGAATCAATTATTCAATAGATTTGATATTACACTTAAAAAACTTTTTGATTATAGAAAGTTGCCACTAAGAAATTAGGGACATAACTAAGTCCAGGTAGAAATCATGTTAAACTACAAACTGCATTGAGTCAGGTTCAAAGTCTGCCAGGTTTCAGTTAAGGAATCAAGTCAAGAGAATCCCACCTCAGCACATGCTGAACAGTTGCCCTCTGGACCTACAATTCATGCCTACAGTTCATACTTGCCCCTCACAGGACTGCTGGCATCATGGATCAGTGGCTCAGACAGCCTTTCTTGATAGATATCAACACCTGGAGTTAGACTCAGAGAAATAGTCAATTAACAGTCACATTAGGTCTTTGAATAGCAAGCTTCAATAATCAGTTTAAGATATGACTATAATCTCACGTTGCTTAAGGAACATCTTTGAAGTGTGAACCTTAAGTAGCTTGCATGTACTTCTCTACCTTTGTTCAACTTTTGTTCATAAAATCTTCCCATTAAAATCATAAGTTATTTCTCCAACAGATTTACATCTGTTTCCCAAGCTTCTAATAAAATATACTTCAAGAATTAAACCATATAAATATGATAGGTTGAAACACTAACTTTATCTTATGTTTTATATCATGGAGCAAATTCAAATCCAAACAGCCACATTTAACTTTTCCTATCAATGCAGAAGTATTTTACAGGTTATCTTTCTCTAGGAAACTTACACTCCTCTGATTTAGTTCCAGTAATTAATTACACCATTTGTATTAATGCCCAATTGCTCTTACATCACCTCAAAAGAGTCCACATAGATACATAGTAACTTTAAATCCCAGCCTTAGCCTATGGGATAATAATTCAGCATTGTGTTTGTATCTTTATTTCTTTTCCTTTTATCTAGTTGTTCCCATCAATATTTAGAAAGAATGCTATTCTGCACATGACTATACAAGGGTACTAATTTACCCAATTATTTGATTGAAGACAACAAGATTTTACGTATTTGCATGAATAGATTAAATTTTAAATTCCTCCCCCCCCCCCCATAAAACATTCTAGGTCTTTGGATATCACAACTTCACTTCACAATAGTAACAGATCCTGACAGATAGCTTTCCTTTATCACTAGATGGCAAATCTCGTTAATCAAAACTTTCTCAAATTCTGATTTTAAAATCTGTTCTAAAAGCCAATTACTAGAAATCAGTTCTACTGACCTTAAAAAGCCAGGCTTGGAGTCAGCTGGTTTCTGAACTGCTGTTCTCTCTCTCTCAGCAAAACTTTCAGGCTTTCCCAAGTTATTGTACAAACAGAGATCCCAGTAACTGCTGCAAACTTGGAAGTTTATAATTTCTTAAATTACAATTCATTAAAACACATGGTCAAACAAAGTGACTTGGCAGTTTCCTAACTCCTTCATCATTTTTATAGTACAACTTTTAACCTAACAAGACTTGGAGAAATTGCCTTTCTGACAACACAAATGATACAGTTGTTTACCAAACAATGAAACCTTTTTTTTTAAAGAAACACAGCAATACCATAAACAGTTGGCATGTATTTAAACCTTTTAAAACCAAAATTATTTAATTACAAATCTGGGCTGGATGTGTCTTCAGCCTCATCTCATCACCATTAACATAAACTTCGCATCTAAGAAAATCCACATATGAAGCAATTATATTTAACTTAAACATTTGTTTTTGCCAATCACTGTGCCAAATACTTTTACAATTACGTGACTCCCATATTATCCCTGGGAGCGAATTCCACACTCATCTCCTAGCACTGAACAATGAATTAAGGTAAATAGAAGTTTCTTAGGGCCATACAATTAATAAATTTCTCAATGCCAAATAGCAATATGTACTTTTAAAATTATACAAGTATACATTTCTAAGTCTAATACCCCTGGCCCTTAAAAAATTATTATCCACAATTTCATGTATTTCCTTAATTTTTCAGTTCCCCATTCACATTCACATTTTTCTTCTTGGGAAAGTTTACAAACAGTTTGGAATCATCTATTATAATCAGGTCAGTATAAAATGATGTGCTGGGCCAATATTCATATTAGATTTTATTAATAGAACCCATCCACAGATCTAGCCTGAAAGGTGGGTGGACATAATTCCTTCTACCTTTCTGTAACTTCATCTATTGGTTTTTAGATCAAGCTATCTGCCTTTTACTCTAAGCTGCCTGCTTAAAGATTTTCATTCACTAATCTTCCTATTTTATCACAGTCTCTCCTTGCCTTTTCCCCATAAACTTTAGTGCCAAATAGTAAAATAAACTCTAATTTATCTTAAGCACTAAATTAGGAATGCCACATCTTCACTTTTCACACTTCTAAATACAACTAAAATGAGTTCAATTTCTTTCTGGTTGGATCACATTACACTAAAACTTTTCTCTTTTGGATAGGCATGAAAAGGGTTAAAATGCTTGTCTAGCCTGCTTCCCTTTGATCTGAGGGAAAAGATTCCCCTTCCTTTCTTCCTTATCTCTATAGGAGCTGTATCCTTTTCTTATCTTGAGGCTTCTTTAGTGCTGGGAAATTCAAAAAGAACTTTTCCCAAGTACCTTTAAGTCTTCCTCAGGCTCAGATAACTCTGCCTCTTGAGTGGAGGGAATAATAAACATCCAAGCCTTGAGAACCTGGTCTAACATTTCTCAGCTTCTTTCTCACATGCCCTGTTTTTTCCCCATTTTCGACATAAATCAATCTCAAACCCCATCATTGGGCTTTCACTGACAGTAACTTGTGGGTGTTTCTCCTCACAATGGAAAACTTTAACCAGACTACAACACACAAAATGAAACTGAATTGCCTGCTGTGCTCCCCCCACTCATTCCCTCCTGCTGTCACTGCTCCAGCCTTTCTCCTCAGAAATGCCAGTGGGAAGGGAGGGGAAAATGGGAGTTTACTGACCTCTCCTGCCACTGCTGCTGCTTCTGTTTGCTGACAGGCTACACTCTCACTCACTCACACAGACACACAAAAACACAGAAGGATAGGTACAGAAATCCAAAACATTTTTCCCTTTTTTTCTCTTTTCTTTTTTCCCCCTCATCCTGGGAGCATCCTCCCAGCCTTTCACCATCCTCCCCCAGAGGGCTTCAGAAGATTGTCTACGAGGAGATTGCTCTCTCCTGGGCCCAGACGTCCACCCTGCCAGCACTCCTTGGGTAGTGAGTGCCCCGACCAACAAAGGGCATTTCTCCCCTTTGCCGGATATATCAACTTACATGGTCTCCTGGTCATCCGAGTCTGGCATTAGTCAATGACTGATCGGCACAGACGCCCCCTCTCCAATCCTTTGGACTCCTCCAGGCCAATACTGCTACCTCAATGTCCGAGGTCTGAGTCACAAGTTGGGAAGGGGGTGTGGTTCAACCTCCAGGACTGTCAAAATCAACAGGAGCACTCTTCCTGAGGTATCTTACCTTCCTCCATCTGAGATCTGCGAGAGGTCCTGGGTTTCAGCACCAAATTGTTGGAAATATGCTTGACACTGAAATTCAGGTATCAAGGGCAATTTACTATTATTGAAGAATCCAAAGGAATTGGTAAATGTTCCTGGCCAGGAGCAGACTCCACCCTTCTTTAGGAAGGGGGAGTGTGGGATGCAGGAGTGAGACCAACTTTATTCTGTTAGACTGACACAGATTGATGCCCCATAAGCTCAGTACCACCCTTCAGAGAATGGATTGGTCTGCTTGCTTCTGGGTTACAATCTTCCCTACATGCCCCACCCCCCACATACAACTCCTTGGTATGTTCCCCCCTCAACGTATGTCCCAAGTTCAAAAATTGCAGAAAACTCCTCCCTGTAAGGTAACATTCAATTAGCCAATTAAGCATTGTGGTAGCCTTTACTCATTCCTACAGTTCATGAGTCTATGTCCTCCTTTTTAGGTTTTGCAACCTGGTAGGATAGCATGATTTATTTCCTCTTATTTCACAATTCTGTTATAATCAGTTTTCTCTTCAACTCTGACCATTATCTGGCCAGTTTAGACCAGTTTTCCTAACATTCTGAATCTGTGGTTTCTGCAAAACCATAAACTTTATTCCAGTTGGCTGGGGGCCCTCATCCTGGTTAAATTTTACTCCTTCTTTGTTCAGGCTGACACTTTATTAATTATTCTGTGGAACTTAATTAACTCTTCTGTGGAAACCTAACTTTCCCTAACTTTTGCCAGTCTCTCACAATTCCTTTCTCAATACATACTAGGAAGAAATTCTATGAATGTGCCCCATGGGGACGTGACTTTCTCTGGAACATGGAGGTCAATGGTGAAGGTTAAATTTTGTGTCTGATTATAACAGAATTGTGAAATAAGAAGAAATAAATCATACTGTCCCACCAGGTTGCAAAACCTAAAAAGGAGGACATAGACTCATAAACTGTAGGAATGAGTAAAGGAAGACAACTGGATAGTCTCAAAAACAGAATGTCTCCAGAATTAGTAAATGAACTCACATCAATATTATGTCAAATGGGGGGAAATTTTTGGTGAAGGGAAGAAATCAGAGATGTTTGATCAAAGATATAAAAACTGGGGTAATTGGGGGAAATTTTGGGGTCTCCTGTAGGCTTATGTTCAGGCTACTACTGCATGACAATGGATAAACTTTTCATTCACTAATTTTTGTGACCCAACAATTTTATGGTGATGGGGAAGGGATTCCCCTGATAGACTTCAGGCACAGCAGAACCATAGTGTAAAAATACAGCTGCTCATAGGTTGTAAGAGGCCCTGCCATTTTTATCTAACCAGCCTTCCATGCTTGCTCCTGCTCCACCAGCCTGGCAGAGGAATTGAAAGGAGCCACCAACCACAAAAAAGACTTCTGGGCTGATGGTCACATACGATCTGGGGCTATGGACAGTCAAAGGGACCTCCTGAGACTCCTCTACAGGAATGGTTTGTGTCTTGGTAAATCTAAATGGACTGTTTCCTGTGGCCAGATCAGCCAAAGCAAATAGGGTGAAAATGAACACTTTTTGGCAGACTTTGTAAAGCCTTCAAGAAGACAGTCTCTCTCATTTGTTTTTCCAACTCTGGTCAAGTCTGGTAGGCAGACAAGAGACACACAAGAGGGTAACAAATATTTTTTCTTCCAGTCTGCATAAATTTATAGTGTCATTAAGTAAAGATTAAATTTATGATTTTAAGAAGAGAGGTGGAGCCTCAATGACCCTGTAAGGGCACAAACTCACCTGAACTCTCCCAAATCCTCCTCAAAACAACTTTAAATGATGCTTTGAATCCAATCCAATCCTGGTTGGGCCTGGAGAACAGTGTGGGGAAGGTCACTCCTCAGCAAGGCAACAGCAGAAGTCTAGAGAGCTCTAGCTCACTGACAGTCAAGGTGTCAGACAATTGGTCAGAAGGAGCTTATACGGAACCTTTGCTGGCATTGGGCATAGGACCATCTTGTATTGCATATAAACAGTTTCACATCATAATCCCAGAATAAAGGGAAGAGGGAAGGAAAGAATTTGGAATTCAAAAAATTTTTTTCAAAGTGTTTTCAATATTGTTTTTGTATGTAATTGGAAAAAATGAAATGTGAACTTTTTCACAAAAGAAAAAATAAAGTGCTGCACTCAATATGCAAATTTGGAAACCTCAAAAGTGTCCACTTAATGGGAAAACATCCGTTTAAGTCTCAGTCCTAAAGAAATACTATGCCAGATGCATCTACAACATATAAATTAAAAAAAAACAAATTAATTATAGGTGAAGATGGATAGAAGTACTATAATAGTAGGGGATGTTAATTTTCTTCTCTCAAAAATAGATAAATCTAACCAAAAAATAAATAATAAAAAGTTAAGGAAGTGAATAGAATTTTAGATAAGCTATATATGATAGATATCTAGAGAGAATTTAACAAATATAGAAAGGAATACACCTTTTTCTCCATTGTTCATGGTACATTTACAAGGACTGACCACACATCAGTACATAAAAATTTTATAGTTAAAAGCAGAAAAGCAGAAATATTAAAAGTATCCATGCTAAATCATAATGCAATAAAAATGGTATTTAATAAGGGACTAAGGAAATACAGATTAAAAACTAATTGAGATGAAACAACCTAATCTTAAAGAGTGAGTAGGTTAAAAAACAAATCATAGAAATAGTCAATAATTTCATTAAAGAGAATGATAATAATGAGACATCATATCAAAATCTATGGGACACAGCAATACCAGTGATTAGAAGGAAATTTTCATCTCTAAATGTTTGCATCAATAAAATAGAGAAAGAGCAAACTAATGAATTGGGTATGCAATTAAAAAACTAGAGAAAGAACAAATTAAAAATTCCCAATTAAACACTAGAAGTTGGTTTTATGAAAGAATAAACAAATGGGTAATTTAATTTTTAAAAATGGAGAACAAATCAAGTTACTATTGTGAAAAGAGTAAATATGCCACTAACAAAGATGAAATTAAAACAAGTACAAGGAGTTATTTTCCCCAATTATATGCCAATAAATCAATCAATGTAATGTTAATGGAAGAATACCAAAATAGTAATTGCCTAGATTAGCAGAAGAGGAAATATGATATTTAAATAGGTACATTTTAGAAAAAAAAGTTGAACAGGACATAAATGAGCATCAAGACCAGATGGATTTACAAGTGAATTCTATCAACTAAAGATCAACTAATTCCAATATTAAATAAACTATTTGGAATTATAGGCAAAGATGGGATTCTTACCAAGCTACTTTTATGAAACAAATATGATGTTGACAGCTAAACTAAGAAGAGCAAAAACAGAAAAAGAAAATTATGGATCAATTTCATCAGTGACTATGGATGCAACAATCCTAAAAAAAAGTACTAGCTAAGTGATTACAGCAATATATTATAAAGATTATACCTTACAATCACTTGGGGTTTATACCAGGGATGCAGGGATGGTTTAACTTAAAGAAAACTATTAAGACAATTGATTATATCTGTGATAAAAGTTTTTTTAAGTTCATATGATTACATCAAGAGATGCAGAAAAAGCTTTTGATAAAGTCCAACACTAATTTTTACTGAAAACACTTAAAAAGTATTGCTATAAATGGACTGTTCCTCAAATTGATAGAAAGCATTTATCTAAAGCCATTAACCAGCATTATTTGTCATAGGGATAAACTAGAAACCTTTCCAGCAAGATCAGGTATGAAGCAAGGATGCCCATTGTCACCAATATTATTCAATATTGTAGTGGAAATCCTATAATAGCAATATGAAAAGAGAAAGAAATAGAAGGAATCACAATAGGGAATGAGGTAATAAAACTATCTGTTTTTGTAGACAAGATGATGATATTCTTGGAAAATCCCAGAGTCAAATAAAAAGTTCGTTGAGAAATTAACAATTTTAGCAAAATAGTGGGATATAAAATAAACACACATAAATCATTAGCATTCCTGTGTGTATCCAGTGATAATCTTTTCAAATTATTTGAACTTGAATAAGATCCAAAGCCTGAATTAATCAACCAAACTGCTTTCCTTTACTTTAAAATTGCCTTTTTCTGTGCCAGCAACTACAAAGGCCAGATGGGGTTGGCAAGGGGTGTCTGTTTTGGTCTTCTTTGTCACCAAAGAAAGATTCTAAAGTCTGAGTCTGAATCTGAGTCCGTTTTTGCTGCCTGGCCATGTTCCCAGCCAACTACTTGACCCTTGAGCTTTTTGTAAAGGTATGACTGCTTGTAGAGAGTACTTTGTTCCAAGCTTGAGGGGCTATGCTGTTGTTTTCAGAGCTATTTCTACACAGCAAGCTTTGCCACACCAGCACTCCCCTTCCCCCAAGAACCACCAACCCTGACCTGACTCAGATCTTAAGCAGGCTCTGCATTCCTGCTCTGATCTGCCACTTAATTCATCCCACCAGGTGGGCCTGGGGCTGGAAGCAAATGCAGCTGTAGTTCTGTAGCTGCACCACCCCCACTACCCCAGGGTGGTGGCCAACAGCAAACTCCTTTCACTCTGTCCCCTGCAGCTTTTCCCACTAACCTTCTCTGTTGTTTTTGGTGTTTGTGGGTTGAGAAGTCTGGTAACAGCCACAGCTCACAGATTCAGGGCGCTAGGGCCTGTTCCACCCGCCTCCTGGTCTGGTTGGTCCGGACGTGGCTCAGGCTGGGCTCTGCTCCACTCTGCTCCCAGCTCTGTGCATGATAGACCTTACCCAGGGACCATCCAGGCTGTTGTGGACTGGATCCCTGCTTCCCTCAGCTATTTCATGGGTTCTGCAGTTCTAGGATTTGTTCAGAGCCATTTTTTATAGGTGTTTGGAGGGTCCTGGGGGAGGGCTTTAGGCAAGTCCTTGCTTTCCAGCTGCCATCTTGGCTCTGCCTCCTTCCTTTCTTATGGTATGGGGAGAAATAAATTGGAATTGGGTTTGTTCTGAGGTGTATTTAAAACTAGTTATTCTTCTGGGAGTCAATCACAAGTTTGCTTCAGGTTCCATGATCATGTATGCCTTATGAATTCCTCTGGAATTATGGATGGCCATTCAGTGGATTAGAATTTTTACAGATTTAAAGGTTGTTGCTTTTTTATGGTATTATTGTTAATACTTATATTGTTCTCCTGGCTCTGCTCACTTTACTCTGCATCAGTCCATATACATTTTTCCATGTCTGTTTTAAATCACCTATTTTTTCATTTCTTATAGCACAAAAGTATTTCATTATATGCTGCAATTTCTTCAGTCATTTCCCAATTGATGTACAACCCTGAAGTTTCTGGGGTTGTTTTTTCCATCACAAAAAGCAATGCTATACAACATTTTTGTATATACGTACTTTTTTCTCCTTTTCTAATTTCCTTAGGACACAATTTTGCTAGCAATGTTTATCAAATATTGAGTCTTTATCCCACTAACTTGGGTCTTTGTGCTCATTGAGTACTAGGCTATTAGGTTTGTGTCTATGGGTTGGATTCCTAATGTTCCCTTGAATGATCTATTTTTAAACCAGGACCAAAGTATTTTGGAAAATACTGCTTTGTAGTAGTTTGAGATTTGGCACTAAGCCTCTTTTGTGCCCATTTTCCCACCTTTATTTTCCCTCAGATTTTTGACTTTTCTTTCTCTATTAGAGTTTTGTTATTATTTTCTCTCATTTTGTAAAATAACAATTTGGTAGTTTGAATGGTATGGCACGGAAAAAGGAAATTAATTTAAATAGTGTTATCATTTTGATAAGAAAGACTCACCCTATTCATGACCAAATAATAGTTTTCCAATTATTCAGGTTTGCTTTAATTTCTTTAAACAATGATTTATAGTTTTATTTATAAAGTTCTTATGTGTATCTTGGTAGGTAAGGTCTCAAGGGTTTTATATAGTCTATAATTTTTGCAAAAGTAATTTCTTTTTTTTATCTCTTCTGGTGAGGTTTTATGGGTGTGATATAGAAATGCTCATGCTTTGTGTGGATATGTGTGATATTGCTAAAATTATTAATTAGTTCAATTAATTTTAGTTGTTTCTCCAGGGTCTTTAAATACACCATCCTATCATCTGCAAAAAAAAATGATCATTTTGTTTCTTCTCTACCTTTGTTTATTCATTCTTTTTCTTCTTTTTGTCTTATTTCTACAGCCATCATTTCTAGCAATGTGTAAAATAGATGAGGTAACAATGAATATTCATCCCTGATTTTGTTGGAGAGGATTTTAATTTATACCCACTACATAAAATGCTCACTCCTGTCTTTGGGTATGTGTGGTGTGTGTAAATATGATTAATAGTATACTTTTTGGATATACATGTATCCAAGTATACTATTAATCATGTTAAGGAAAGGTACATTTATTCACATATTTCTAAAGTTTTTAATAGAAATAGTAGGTATTTATTTTAAAAATTCTGCATCTATTGGTAATATATTATTTTTATTTTTTGTTATTAACATGGTTAAGTTCATAGTTTTCTTAATATTATACTAATTCAGCAATCATGGAATGAATCCATCCTGCTCGTAACACATAATCTTTATACTATGGGGTTTTTTGTATTTTTGCCAAGATTTTATTTTAAAATTTTTGCATCAATGTTCATTAGGGATATTAATCTAAGATTTTCTTTTTGTTTCTACTCTTCCTATGTGTCAGGTCCCTATTTATGTCACAGAAGGAATTTGGTAAGGCACTTTCTTTTGCTCTTTCTGCAAACAACTTCTGTAATTTTGGAACTAATTATTTTTGAAAGTTTGATAGAATTCATTTTTGATTGCATCTTGTCCTGCAGTCCCCATTGTCACCTCCCCACTCTGACCTCATTGGGAGTCATTTATGTCTTGTTCAATTTCTTCCTTTGAGATTGGGTTGTTCAAATTTCATATTTCTTGTCCTGTTAATTTGAGTATTTTATATTTTTGTAAATATTTATTTCATATAGATTGATGTATTTCACATAGAGTTGGACAAAATAATTTCTAATAAAATTCTTTATTTAATATAAATTCTCCTTCATTTTTGTTGATGGTAATTTAATTTTGCCTTTTTTCTTTTAAATCAAATTGACCAATAATATATCTACTTGATTGTTTTTTCTCCTGAAATGTTCATAGTTTTATCTGCTTATTCATTTATCTGCTTATTCATTTTTGTTTCAAATTTTGTTAATGTCTAACTTGATTTCAGCATTTCTATTTTGTTATTTAATTGGCATTTTGAACTTTGATCGTTTTATTTTTTAATTGTATTTTAGTTACACATCAAATTAATCTGTCAGTCAGTCAACTAGCATTTATTAAGCACCTACTATGTGCCAGGCACTATGCTAACTACTGGGGATACAAAGTAAGTCATAGTCCTCATTGCCCATAGTTCTGCCCTTTGCATCAAACAAGGCAAGACTAATTCTTTTTTTTCTCACATGACAGCCCTTTAAATACTTGTGTAGCAGGAAACTGGATTAGAGTCCAAACCATAGAACCTAAAGGGAATGCTGCCACCAGTCTCAGGACCCATTGCCTGGATGGATGTTTTGATTTAAAAACTGATTGTTTATACAAATATAGGTATTATTTCTATAGTGCTGTAGACATCTCATTTTATCCTCACAACAACCTTGGAAGGTAGGTGCTGTTATTATCCCCATTTTACTTAGCAAAATGCACTCCTAAAAAGGAAAACCAGATGTAATCAGCAGGTAATGGAATTTAAAACAATCAAAAAGGAGATTCCTTGGGTTGTTAGGAGTTCTGCCAATGCTGTTTTTTAAAAATTCTCCAGGCCCCAAAGAGTCCCTAAATGAGTACCAAATCAATCTACCTGGGAGGAAACAACCCCAGCTGCTCCAGGTCTATCCTGTAATACTTCCTTTGCTCACAATAGCCCTTGTTGCTCTTGTAGAAGGGGGTGGGGAGTTTAACTCAACTCCCCTGGGTGCCACTAGCGTCCTTGCTTCTAATAAAAGACGTTTAGGGATCATCTAAGAAAGATCTGTTGTTTTACAGATGAAGAGCTCAGACAGGTAAACTTGTCCAAGGTTGCACAGAGCAGTGGGTCAGAACGCCATTCCCAGTTAGCTCTTATCCTTTGAGAGGACACAAAGCAGGCAGTTAAGCAGGTTCAGGAATCACTTATATGAAGGATCAGGAATTTTGGGTGTGAAAGTGGAAGGGGAAAGAAAGGAGAGAGCTCTGGGTCAAAGGGCAATGTCCTCTGGATTTCTCAGAACAGAAATCTCTGCAAAGCTGAAGACAGGAAGGTAGGATAACTGTACAGAGGTCACTAGATCTGGTAATCCCTCCAATCCAGTACTCACCGTGAAAGTTCTACCATGAAATCTCTTATCCCACCCACCTCTTCCTCCTCCCAAAGAGCTAAGGCACCATCTGGCTAAGCTGAAGAGTCTTGAGTCTGACCTGGTTTTAAGGTTCTCCAGAACAGCCTCTTTTTTCATTTAGAAATATTTTATTTTTTCCAATTACATTTAAAGATAGTTTTCAACATTCATTTTTATAAGATTTTGAGTTCCAAATTTTTTTTCTCTTCTCACCCACCAAGATGGTGAGCAATCTGATATAGGCTATACACATACAATCATATTAAGTATATTTCCACATTAGTCATGTTGTGAAAGAAGAATCAGAATAAAAGGGAAAAAACATGAGAAAGAAAATACCAAAAAAAATGAAAATAGTAGACTTTGATCTGCATTCAGACTCTATAGCTCTTTCTCTGGATAAGGATAGCATTTTCCATCATGAGTCTTTTGGAATTGTCTTAGATCATTGCATTGCTGAGAAGGGCTAAGTCTATCAAAGTTGATCATCACACAATGTTGCTGTTACTGTGTACAATGTTCTCCTGGTTCTGCTCACTTATTCAGCATCAATTCATCTAAGTATTTCTAGGTTTGTTCTGAAATTTACCTGCTCACTGTAAGGTGGATTTTAATGTGTGTAAAGTAGATTTTTAAAATTATTTTTTAGAGTTCAGTTTCCTAGGATCCATGGCCATAACAATCTTTATTTTCCAGGCTCATGGTTCAAAATATCTCCACCATGATTGTGGAGCATTATAAAATGATAAATGTAAACACATGTGCTTAAATTGTAAATATCCACAGCAAGATACAGGGATGAGGTGATGTAAACTTGTGAGGCTATTGCTGGCAATATGCCTTCTTCATCTGATGCCCTATAAAGCAAGTGGGCAGTGGTGCAGGAGAGGGGAACCCTTAGGGTTGAATGCACAAGCTAGAATGCTGTGTTTGCCTTGATTGATCCCCATCAAGGCTTGGGAGGAATCTGTGTTTGTCTCAACTGGCCCCCATTGAGGCTTGAGGGGATTTAAGGGAGTGCACAAGCTGGGTGTGTCTCAACTGATCCCATCGAGACATAGTGATAGTACCCCACGCCCCCACCTTAAGAAAGGTGGTTATGGAATGGTGTAGGAATTGTGCTCCCATTATCAGCAACCCTAGTGAGAAGACTAGACTTTAATAAAGTAAGATTATTAACCCCTTTGAAGCTGTCTTTCCTATCTGACCAGATCAAGAATGAACTTGTGCTAGCAGCTATCCTGTGTGCTAGTGTTACCTGTCTTACACTCACCATTTCTTATAGCACAATAGTATCCCATTACATTCATATACAACTTGTTTAGCCATCCCTCAATGGATGGGCATCCCTTCAATCTCCAATTTTTGCCACCACAAAAAGAGTTGCTATAATTATATTTGTACATGTGAGTCCTTTCCCCTTTTTTATGATCTTTGGGAAATAGACCTAGTAGTGGTATTGCTGTGCCAGAGGGTATGCATGGTTCTATAGCCTTTGCAGCATAATTTGAAATTGCTTTCCAGAATGGTCAGTTCACAAGTCCACCATCAATGCCTTAGTATTCCAATTTTCCCACATCTCCAACATTTTCCTTTCCTGTCACGTTAGCCAATCTGATAGGTCTGAGGTTGTACTTCAGAGGGGTTTTACTCAATAGTGATTTAGAGCATTTTTTCATAGGTAGCTTTAATTTCTTCCTATGAAAACTGCCTGTTCATATCTCTTTCACCATATATCAATTGGGGAATGGCTTGTGTTCTGATAAATTTGACTCAGTTCTCTATATATTTTAGTACACATTGTTATGGAAATGCATGTCTTATTCCTTAAACTGAAAATAATTTTTTTTTGAAAAATACCACTTTTGATAGCAGAGAAGCTGGAGACCACTAGAGGAGAATGTTGTATGAACTGTCAGGTAAAGTCACCATCACTGGTGTTTTTATGCAACTACTTTTTTGGTATAAAGGAGATTTAAATTTGGAGGATGAAGAAAGAAATCTTTTTCCAGAAACTATGGTGGTGAAATAGACAATTGAAGAGACAGACAGGATGTGAGGATGATGAAGGCAATGTGTAGTGTGGATTGCCCTCCAGGCTAAAGATTCATGTTCAACAAAAGCCATGGCCCCAGAGCAAAATGACTAGTAGAGGAATCAATGTCAACTGGTCAGAGCACTTCTCTGAGCAGGAACACTTTGCTGCTAACATGCCCTTGGGGTTTACTGGCTAGATTTTATTCTTAAAGACCTGGCCTTAAACCCAATTCTGTCCGGCTCTCATGGATTGGTACCAACAATAGGTAGGTTCCAGCCCAAACAGCACTTAGTGGTCATTGTTTGGGCTCCAGTAGTTCAGGGTGAAATGTAAATACTAATTGTTTCTGTTTAGGCCAGAAACCTAGAGGGTGTTTCCCTTTCAGATTGATTTTATTCATTTTTTGTT
Organism: Trichosurus vulpecula; assembly: GCF_011100635.1. Taxonomy (NCBI): domain Eukaryota; kingdom Metazoa; phylum Chordata; class Mammalia; order Diprotodontia; family Phalangeridae; genus Trichosurus; species Trichosurus vulpecula. Next base: position 408,644,116 of record NC_050575.1, on the reverse strand, counting down.
AGATAAAAGGGGCCATTCCTCCCTTCATTTCCAAACCAGCCTTAATCAAGAATGGGACTTTGCCTCAGTCAAAGTGAGAATTCCTAAGATTTAACTTAAAAAGGCCAAAGTCTCCCACTACATGCTGGGCCATCTCCAGTCTTCCTGATCTACATCTTCACACGGGATCCCTGGGGTGATGGGACCTGGATGCCTAAAAGGTAAAGACCATGTCTTTGAAAGCAACCCAGTCCCTGAATGTTCCCATCCATTTCAGCAGCACACATCACAGGCTGGCCCAGCCCATCTAGATCACTTACTGAGCTGACCTCACATTTGTTTCCTGTTTGGCTGGGATCATTCAGACTCCTTCCTAACCCTCAATCCCACCCAGAGCCTTTCACTGGCCTTTTTGTAGATAAGAATCAGTCTCATCCCCATAAAGCTGTGAGATACTTGGAATTGATTGCAGTTCAGATCTATAATAAAGAACCCTGTTTTAGGACAGTTGTTGACCCCTCCCTGTGTTATACCGCGAGTGAGACACTCCACAGAGTATAAGTTTTAAATGGAGAATTTATTAGCTGGTGGTCATTCGGGTTCAACCCAAATCAAAATGACCAAGAGTTTGGGGTGGAGAAGTCAAATTTATACAGTAGATCAAGGAGCAGTGGTTAATTATCTCTTGAAACTTGCATATGTTATTTTAGCAGGCTTGGCAAGCCTCTTTTGTGATCATGATACATGAAGAAGAACCTCCTAAACAGACTGCAAGTACAGCATATCATACTGCTGACAAAGTGTCAACTGAATTACAACCCAGGATCTCTCTGTTCAATTTGCCATTTACATCTCACAACATATGATAAGAATAAGGAATTCAAGAGAATGTCCAGGGCTGAGGCCTTCATCCTTCAAGGCCATAGGCAGACCAAGGGATGCTCCAGCTGGGTTTGTTGACGCAAGATAGAGACATCTCTCAGCCTGCTCAGGAAAGAAACAGAGATTGCTAAGCATCAGGCCCTTCCCTTGGCCATACGCCATACTCCTAGAACAGTCACGGGCTGGGGGGCGGTGGCCAAGGACACCCACTGAACGCCAAACGACAGGAACTAAGTCTGATTTTCTTACGCAAACTGGGGTTTTTTAGTTAGGGGCTGGGGGCAGGGTTTTTCTAGCAATAGCTGGCTGTTCAGGTATCACACCTGCATTACAGCACACATCCGTGTACCAAGAAGACAATGCCTTGCCGCACATTCCTGTAGTCCCCAAGGGACCCCCACCCTCTTGCTTCAACCTGAATTTGCACAAGACCCTGTCTCAAGACTCAGGCTTTAGCAACAAGGAACTGACCTACACCCAAAGTGAACAAACAAGTCCTGTTATGGGTATGTCCCTCAACGCCCCTGCCCCCAAACAGTAAAATAATAAGGCAATATGAATGCAGGAGGCCTGCTCCTGTCAGCTAAAAAGGATAAGGTTACGCAAGGATGGACATTTGCTAACATTCCTGTTCTTTGACCTTTTTTCTGTAAAAACCTTGCAACAACCCATACAGTTAAGGGAATTAACTGCTGAACTTCCGCTTCTGTACCTACTTGCTTGCCTTAAAAATCTTTCCCTGAGCTCTGTTTGGGGCCGCTCTGATTTGGGTGGCTTGTGCCCTGGACGGCCGCCGGCTAATAAATTCTCCAATTAAAACTTATACTCTGTGATGTGTCTTGCTCGCTGCCGGTATGACAGCTGCAGGTTCCCTGAGAATCTTGCCCCTATATTGGCCTTACAATAAAGCTTGTTTGTAAAGTTTGAGTGAGAGAATTCATTCCAGGAAGATGCTGCCCTGTACTGTGACATTTTGGGACGAGTATCCTATTGTTTGCCTTCTTAAAGGGTGGGGAAAGGACTGGAAAAAGTATTTGGGACTCAAATTTCAAAAAAACACAAAAGTAAACGTTAGGTATTTTCTCTGTGTGTGTGTGTGCTTCTGATAGGGTTAAAGCTTACGGGCTTGTAAGCATGCTTAAGGAGCTGTTTGAGGGAGGCATGACGTGGGCAGTTCTGGGGGGTTGCACCTGGCCAATGAAGAGCCAGGCGGGAGATTTGAATTAGGAGTCAATAAAACGACTAGCATTTATCTGAGTCCCTTGTACTCCCCTTATTCTGTTCAGGGGACCCGTGCATTTATTCAGAAGGAATAAATGTAAGATATAATTAAAACCTTCTTGATCTTCCAAAGAGTATTGTTTATTCCTAGACGAAGCAGGTTTCTAAAAAGAGGATAAATTGGTCTCCATGGTGTCAATTTAGCTCTAAATAAATATACGATTCCCTGATGCCCACAATTTCTAGGGTTGTAACATAGGAGAAAGAAACACATCCCACAGTCTTTGCCTTGAGACTGTATTTCAGGAAAGCAGCAGGTGGCACTCACCTGTCCAGGCCTGGGTCTCAGCACATGAGCCATTCTCTCTTACTCAAGGCTCCCACCTGCTGGGGCAGGGCAGAGGCCACAGAAGGCAAAGCTGGGGAGGAAAGAGGAACCATGAGAATGAGGGGCCACACTGTGGGTCTACACTGATTGGAGACAAGGAAGCTCCACTTCTGGGGGAGGGTGGTCAGGGACAGGGGAGGGGTCCTGGGGGGAGAAGTAAGGTTATTGGGGGGGGGGGAATATGGCTTTAGAGACAAAACACGTGCTCTCAGTGGGGGGGTAGGTGGCATCGAAACATCAGGGAAGGCTGCCGGGAGGAGGGGGTGCCCCAGAGGATGCTGAGAGATGAGGCCATAGGGAAGGCCGGGCCGAGGAGCAGAAGGACACACACTGGGAGCACCTACCCTCGGACACTGAGCACAGGGGAAGGACTGAGGCCTGGAGAGGCAGTACCTGACCGGTGTGATGTGATTCGGCCTTGACTGAAGGGGGATTAGAACCCACCCCCAGACCCCACCTCCACCTGCTCCTCCTCCACTTCCTGCCAAAGGCCGCCCCCAAACCCCTGGAATCTCTGGGGGGCTTCCTTCCTCTCCTCTGGCCCTTTGCTTGAAAACTATCCCCTCCGCAGGCACAGCCTTCTGGTAATCCCAGTCTGGAGGCTGAGGAGCCTCTGGCCCATGCCTGGATTTCGGCCCCGCCTCCGGCCTGGAATGTGGGGCAATCTCCCTGCCTGCCCTGCCCCTTCCAGCTGGTCTAGCCTTGGAGCCCTGTCCCCTCTGCTCCTCCCCTTATGTGGTGAATGCCAGGCATTTGGTAGATGGACTAAATAAAGCTAAGAGCTAACATTTACCTGGAGCTTCCCCTGTTCCAGACACTGTTAAGTACTTTGCAGTGACTGTATTATCAGATCCTCACAACAACCCAGGGAAGCGGGTGCTATTATAGCCCCCATTTTATACATGTAGAAACTAGAGAGAAGTGACTTGCCCGGGGCCATACAGACAGCAAGGGCCTGAACTTGGATTTGAACTCAGGTCTTCCTGATGCCACACCCAGAACTCTATCCATTGCACATCTCCTGGACTGCCTGTTAGGTAAGACGGATCACACACAGTTTGTATACAAACACACAGATTCCCACTACTGTCTCCGGTAGATTACCCACTCACTGATCAGTGCCCACTTGCTTTATAGGGCAACAGACAAAGCAGGCATCTTGCCAACATTAAGCTCACAAGTTAACTTTAGCAATATCATCATTTGGCGAAATCATAGCAGTATCAATTATGTCCCCCTCATTTCTCACCAGTGCAGCCTCATAGGACTGTCACTAAGATTCTAGGAATCATTATCTAGGATCCTTGGGGCTATTCTGGGGGTTATTATCTAACATCTGGAAACTAGACATTCCCATGGCCATGGATCCTGAGAAACTGAACTCTAAAAGGATAACAAAACCCTCCTTACACACACACACACACACACACACACACACACACACACACGTACATATAAATATACATACTTTCCTCTTTGAACCAGTTCACATGAATGGCTCATGTGACATCTGCCCCGCCCCCTCCCCATTTCCCCCTACATTTTAAAAACTCTTCCTTGGGAGCCTCTTTTATGAGATAAATTTCCCCATTTATAGTTTTAATCCATAAGAACAAAGGTCAAGAACTTCAAGGGAAACAATGGGAAACCAATGTGAAGGTGGCCCAGCAGTACTGGATTTTAAACTGTTTTAGAAAACAGTGATCATCAGAATAATTAGTTACTGACCAAGACACAGAGTGGAAGATCAATGGAGTAGATTAGGTACACAAGACACGTAGTAAATGCCCAGAGTAATCTAGTGTTAGGTAAATGCAAACACACAAGCTATTGGGACAAGAACTCATTATTTGATAAAAAACTGCTAGGAAAACTGGAAAGTAGGTTGGCAGAAACTAGGTATAGACCAACATCTCACATATCAAATACCAAGATAAAAGTCAAAATGGGTATATGACTTGGATATAAAGGTTCATGCCATGGGCAAATTAAGGGAGCACAGAAAATATTGCCTGACAGATCTATGAATAAATGAAGAATTTTTGACCAAATAGGAGAGAGAGAGCATCATGGAATAAAAAAATCGATCCTTTTGATTACATTAAAGTTTTTGCACAAACAGAACTAATGTAGTCAAGATTAGAAGGAAGCAGGAAACTCAGAAAAAATTTTTACAGCAAGTTTCTGTGATAAAGACTTCAAGTCTTGAGAACTCTCAGGGGGCGGAGCCAAGATAATAGAGTAAAAGCAGGAAGCTTGAGCTTCCCCCCCAAGCCACTCAAAATATCTATAAAAGTTACACTAAACAAATTCTAGAGCTGCAGAACCCACAAAATGACAGAGTAAAACAGATCCCAAGACAACCTGGAAGGTGGACAGGAAAGTTCTATCACACTGGCCTGGGAGCTGAGCGCAGTCCAGCTTGGGCTGCAATGCCACAGACAGGGCTGGAGCAGGCCTCAGAGGACTGAATCATTAACAGCTGTGGTTTACAGACTTCTCAACCCACAAATGCAAAAGACACCATAGAAGGTAAGTGGGAAAACTCTGCTGGACCTGAGTGAGAGAGGAACGAAGTCTGGCCCCAGCCCCAGGGCAGCAGAGGTGGCAGTGGTAGCAGTGGTGGAGGCAGCAAGAGCACCAGTTTCTGGAGCTCCCTGCCCACAGACTGTGTGGGGATGGAGCACCTGATCAGAGGGGGATTGTAGGGATCTTTTTGCTGGCACTCAGGCGGGATTCTCTTGCTTTGCCCTGCTTGGATCTGGGTCACGGTACTGCATGGTGGTTCTGGGGTGAGGAGGAGCACTGGTCTGGCAGAGCTTGTAACAGTAATGGAGAGGGAATCCTTCTCACAGTTCCAAGGCAGAAAAGAGTGCTTGTGGTCACTCACAGACCAGAATGCAGGCCAGGCCAGGAGTTAAACACCTCTCCTTTGATCATACCACCTTGGAATAACTAAAAATTTACAGACCCCTAGAAGTATTTCTGAAAACAGTTCACAAAACCCCTGAAGTTTGGGACAGACACCCTACACAGTGGAAGCAGAGACCTTTTTTAATAAAGAGCTAAATAGTCAAGCAATTGGCTAGGAAAATCAGCAAACTGCAGAAAAAAAAAATCAGACTACAGAATCTTACTTTGGTGACCAGGAAGATCAAAACATACAACCAGAAGAAGACAACAAATTCAAAGCTCCTACATCAAAAGCCGCCAAGAAAAATATGAATTGGTCTCAGGCCATGGAAGAGCTCAAAAAGGATTTGGAAAATCAAGTAAGAGAAGTAGAGGTAAAATTGGGAAGAGAAATGAAAGTGATGCAGGAAAATCATGAAAAATGAGTCAACAGCTTGCTTAAGGAGACCAAAAAAAAAAATACTGAAGAAAATAACACCTTAAAAAAATAGACTAACTGAAATGGCAAAAGAGGTCCAAAAAGCCAATGAGGAGAAGGAACTGGCCAAATGGAAAAGGAGGTCCAAAATATCACTGAAGAAAATAACTCCTTAAAAATTAGAATGGAGCAAATGGAAGCTAATGACTTTATGGAAATCAAGAAATTATAACACAGAACCAAAAGAATGAAAAAATAGAAGACAATGTGAAATATCTCACTGGAAAAACCAATGACCTGGAAAATAGATCCAGGAGAGGTAATTTAAAAAAATTATTGGGCTACCTGAAAGCCATGATCAAAAAAAAGAGCCTAGACATCATCTTTCAAGAAGTTATCAAAGAAAACTGCCCTGATACTCTAGAACCAGAGGGTAAAATAGGAATTGAAAGAATCCACTGATTGCCTCTCAAAAGAGATCCAAAAAGGAAAACTCCTAGGAATATTGTAGCCAAATTCCAGAGTTCTCCAGGTCAAGGAGAAAATACTGCAAGCAGCCAGAAAGAAACAATTCAAGTATTATAGAAACACAAAATCTAGAAACTTCTGCATTAAAGGATCAGAGGGCTTAGAATATGATATTCCAGAGGTTAAAGGAACTAGGATTAAAACCAAGAATCACCTACCCAGCAAAACTAAGTATAATACTTCTGGGGGAAAATAGACATTCAATGAAATAGAAGACTTTCAAGCATTTTTGATAAAAAGAACAGAGCTGAACAGAAAATCTGACTTTCAAATACAAGAATCAAGAGAAGCATGAAGAGGTTGTTGTATGTGTCCTTCATTCTCAAAGAGAACCATAACATCAGGGAAATGATGACATGATTTGCAGTTGACTTTGATTTGAGTGAGGGAGGGCTGGGGAAGATCACCAGCCTCACACATGAAAAGGTAAACAGAAAAGAGAAAATAATGTACTTATTAAAGTTGAACTGTTTACATTCCTACATGGAAAGATGAGACTTTTCTCAGTATTAGGGCAGTTGAAGGGAATACACACACACACACACACACACACACACACACACACACGGAGGGCACAGGATGAGTTGGATATGAAGGGATCATATCTAAAAAATACAATTAAGGGGTGAGAGAGAAATATGTTGGGAGGAGAAAGGGAGAGACAGAATGGGGTAAATTCTCCTATAAAAGAAGAAAGAAAACGTTTTTACAATGGAGGGGAAGGGGGGTGAGGTGACAGTGAATGAGTGAACCTTACTCTCATCTGATTTGGCTTAAGGAGGGAATAACATGCACACACAATTGGGTATCTGACTCTACAGGAAAGTAGGGAGGAAGGGGATGGGGGGTGGTGAGAAAAGGCAGGGCAGATTTGGAGAAAGGGTAGTCAGAATCAAACACTCTTGAAAAGGGACAGGGCTAAAGGAGAGAACAGAATAAATGGAGGGTGGAATAGGATGGAGGGACATATAATGTCATAAAATGACTATTACGGAAGTGTTTTGCATAACTATACATGTATGACCTATATAAAATTGCTTGCCTTCTCAATGAGGGTGGGTAGGGAGGGAAGAAGGGAGAGAATTTGGAACTCAAAGTTTTAAAACAAATGTTAAAAATTGTTTTTACATGCAACTGGGAAATAAGATATATAGGCAATGGGGTATAGAAATCTATCTTGCTTTACAAGAAAGTAAGGGTAAAGGAAATAAGGGGGGCAGCATTGATAGAAGGCAGGGCAGACTGGGGAAAAGGGTAATCAGAATGCATGCCATCTTGAGGTGGGCAGAGGGGGAGAGATGGGGAGAAAATTTGGAACCCAAAATCTTGTGGAAATGTTGAGAACTAAAAATAAACAATTGTTTTTTTTTTTTAAAAGACCTCATCTCTGAAATATGTAGAGAACAAAAATATATAACAACTCATTCCCAAATTGACAAATGGTCAAAGGATATGAACAGGCAGTTTTCAAAAGAAGAAATCAAAGTGATCTTTGATCATATGAAAACATGCTCTAAATCACTAATGATTAGAGAAATGCAAATTGAAACAACTTAGAGATACTGCCTCATACCTATCAGATTGGCTAATATGACAGAAAAGGAAAAGAATAAAGATTGATAGGAAGGCAATGAGGAAAAATTGGGATACTGATCCACTGTTGTTGGAGTAATGAACTACTCCAATCATTCTAGAGAGTAATTGGGAACTATTCCGAAAGGGCCATACAACTCTGCATACCTTTTGACCCAGCAATACTTTTGCTAGGTCTGTATCCAAAGAGATCAAAGAAAAAATAACCTTTATGTACAAAAATAGCAGTTCTTTTTCTGGTGGCAAAGAATTTGAAAACAAGGGGATGCCCACCAAGTGGGGAATGGCTGAACAAGTTGTGGTATGTGATTATGATGGACTACTATTGTGTTCTAAGAAACAATAAGCAGCATAGTTTCAGAAAAAGCTGGGAAGACTTATATGAACTGATGAAAAGTAAAGTGAGCAGAATCAGGAGACCATTGTACACAGTAAGAGCAATGTTGTACAATCATCACCTGTGAATAACTTCGCTGTTTTTAGCAATAGAATAAGACAATTTTGAGGGATTTATGATGAAAAATGCTATTCACATCCCAAGAAAGAACTGGATTGACTCTGATTGGAGATTTAAGCATATGCATTTTATTTTATGGTGGGTTTTTTTTGTCTGTTTTCTTTTGGAACATGGCTAATGTGGAAATGTTTTACGTGACTACACATACACATATTTTTTGTTCCAAAGTTATATTTCTTAAATTATAAAGCCCTTTACTTCCTCCTATATCCCCCACACACATTTTAAGAGATAATCAATTAGACCCCTATTTTATATGATTCCACATGGGTGGTGACTATGACTTCTGACACTGGGCCTCAGAGCTCTGAACTGGATTGTAAGTTCACTTGCTTAATAGAGGACCTCCATCCTTGATTTTCCTTGTTATGGTGACCAAGCCCAGCATGGTGGAGGTAAGTCAATTACATGGAATTTCCCAGCTGTGACAAGCCCTTGTCATCCCTGTATTGCCCAACATGGAGAAATGACCATGGGCACTGGGCCAACAAATGGTCCTGGTTGCCAACCTATGGCCTGCCTTTTTATCAGTCTGGGAGTGTGCTCATCAGGACCCCCTGAAAGGTCAAGTTAAGTCTGTCAAAGTCTGCTCATTAGCCCATTTGTCAGCCAATAGGATTCTGTATTTTGTTTAGACCCTCCTTCCTAGAGGGTCAAGGGCAAGGTCTGTCAACCAGTGAGATTGTTTTTTTTTAAATTTTCCATCTGTATAGTCTGAGTATCAAGCATAAAACTCAGGCCCTGGAGCAAGGAGGCATCTCAGATTGTGAGGAAAAGCTGAGGTCCATTTCATTAGAGGGAAACACAGATCCTTTAATAAAGTCCCATTGGCTTAGAGCTCTGCCTCAGTTTCTTTTATTGTAGTTTGGACAATTTTACACGTAACATACACTGGAAATAAAATGCAAAGAAACACAAATTCGTATAAGCAGAGTCAAGCAATACAACTTCTCACATTGGATACAGCCCAAAATATTTCTCACTGGTCCATTACCTCTCACATGAGGTAATCAGCACTCTTGCATATTCATATTCTAGAATCATGGTTGATCACTGTGTTAAGTAATTTTTAAGTTCTTCAGAATGGATTGTCTGTCACAGCATTGATGTTATAGTATAAATTCTTCTCATTCATCTCAGCATCACCCCCACGGAAGTTCTCCCAGGATTTCTTTAGAACTGTCTCTTCATTTTTTAGAGAAAAATAATATTCATTAATATACCATAATTTTTCTGTCTTTCCTCAATTGAAATACATCCCCTTTATTTTCCAGTTCTTTGCCACTACAAAAAGAGTTGATATAAGTATTGTGAAATTTTGTGTCTTTTCCCTCTTTGGGCTCTCTGGGATACAGTCCTACTAATGAATTAAAGGTTACATACAGGTTGGTACTTTCTTGGGCATAGTTACAAATTGTTTTCCAGAGTAACTGGAGCGATTTACAGTTCTCCCAATAGTGAATCAATGTGTCTATTTTCCCACTCCTTTTTTGTCAACTTAAACAATATGATTGATATGTCCTGTTCTGTTACTCTGGGCATTTTACTTCTTACAATTATTCATCCATTTCATTTAACTTGTTGGCTTCTTGTGAGAAAATTGAACAAAACACTTACTAAAAATATTCTTTATTTCTTCATTGATTGTCATTTTTCTTTTTTATACTTTGATATACTGGTGGTTTGGTTTTCTATTTTCCTTTCAGTCAAATTAGCTAATGATTCATGTATTGCTTTGTTTTCAAAAAGCTGTAACTCCCAGTTTTAACTATCAGTGTGTTTTTTTACTTTCAGTTTTGTTGATCTCTTCTTTTACACTTTAATTTTCTATTTTGGTGTTTTTATTTTAAAATAATATTTTATTCCTCCACCCCAACTATATGGACAAGTTTAACTTTCTTTTTTAATTTGTATGGTCCAGATTATATCTCTCCCTCCCTTCCCTTCTTCCTGAGGTGGTCAGTAATCTGCTATAAGTTATATGTGTGCAATCACATAAAACATATTTCTACATTATTCATTTTGTGGAAGAAAGCAGAAGGAAGCAAGGAAGGAAAGAAGGAAGGAAGAAAGAAAAGAAAGAGAAAGAAAGAAAGAAAAAGGAAGAAAGAAAGAAAGAAAGAAAAAGGAAGAAAGAAAGAAAGAAAGAAAGAAAGAAAGAAAGAAAGAAAGAAAGAAAGAAAGAAAGAAAGAAAGAAAGAAAAAGAAAGAAAGAAAGAAAAGAAGTTAGGACACTTCAGTTCTTTCTCTGGTTGCAGATAGTACTCTTCATTAAAAATCTTTTGGGATTTTCTGCTTCCCTCCTAATTTTTGTTGCATTGGCTTTTTTTGTACAAAAACATTTCAATTTAACATAATCAAAATTATCCATTTTGCATTTTGTAATGTTCTCTATCTCTTTTTGGGTCATGAATTCTTTTCTTTTTGGAACATTGTTACATTGCTGGTGGAGTTGTGAGATGAACCTGCCATTTTGGAGAGTAATTTGGAACTACGCCCAAAGGGCCACAGGAATGTTCATACCCTTTGACCCAGCTATACCACTTCTAGGGTTGTATCCCAAAGAAATCATACAAGAGGGAAAGGGACCCATATGTACAAAAATATTTATAGCGGCTCTTTTTGTGGTAGCCAAGAATTGGAAACGAAAGGGATGCCCATCAATTGAGGAATGGCTGAACAAGCTGTGGTATATGAAGGTAATGGAATACTATTGTGCCATAAGAAATGGGGATGTTACGGACTTCATAACAACCTGGAAAAACCTACACAACATAATGCTGAGTGAGCGAAGCAGAGCCAGGAGAACATTGTATACAACCACAGATACATGGATTCTGTGAGGACCAACCCTGACAGACTTCACTCTTCTCAGCAACACAAGGTACAAAGACAACTCCAAAGGACTCACGATGGAGAATGCTATCTACATCCAGAGAAAGAACTATGAAGTTTGAATGCAGATTGAGGCACACTTCATGCTCACCTTTTTTTCTTCTCTTTTGTTTTTGTTTTTGCGGTTTTTTTTTGGTTCTGTTTCTTCTTTCTCATGATTCATTCCATTGGTCATAATTCTTCTCCACAACTTGATTAGTGTATAAATTAATTTAATGTGAAGTTATATGAGATTCCATGCCATCTTGGGGAGGGAGGGGGGAGGGAGGGGAGAAAATCTGGAACTCAAAATTATGTAGAACTGTGTGCTGTAAACTAAAAATAAAAAAAAAAATTAAAAAAAAATCTTTTGGGATTATCTTGGATCCGTGTATTAAGGACAATAGCTAAGTCATTCATAGTTGTTCATTAGGCAATATTTGCTCTTACTGTATACAATGTTCTTCTGGTTCTGTTCACTTCACTCTTCATTAGTTCATATAAATCTTTCCAGGTTTTTCTTAAATCATCCTGCTCGCCATTTCTTATTGCACAAAAATAATCCATTATGATCAGATACCAAAACTTGTTCAGCTATTCTCAAATGGATATGCATTCCCTTATTTTCCAATTCTCTGCCACCACAAAGAGAATTGCTATAAATATTTTTGCAAAAATAGGTCCCTCCCCCCCACCCTGCCTTCTTTCTCTTTGGTCTACAGACCTAATAGTGGTATTTCTGGGGCAAAGAGTATGAACAGTTTTATAGCCTTTTGGGCATAGCTCCAAATTGCTGTCCAGAAAAGCTGGATTGTATAATTCACATCAAATTGGATTTCTGGAGGGGAGGGAGGGAATTTGGAACTCAAAATTTTTTAAAATGGAGGGGTGGAGCCAAGATGACAGTGTAAAGGTGGGGACTTGCCTGGGCCCTCCCCTCCTGCCCCCTCACCACCCTCCCACCCCAAATAACTTTAAATAGTGACTCTAACCAAATTCTAGAGCTGCAGAATCTACAAAAAGATGGACTGAAACGATTTTCCAGATAAAACAAATTAAAAGGTTAGCAGGAAAGGTCTGTTGCACCAGTTGAAGAGTGGAGCAAAGACCAGTGCAGGCTAAGCAGCACTGGGTTTCAGTCCCAGGGTGAAGAGGAGCACTAGTACACCTGAACTTGGGACCACAGGGGACCCGGTCACACCTCCAGGGTAGAAGAGTGCTTGTGGTTACTCACAGACCAGTGCATAGTACAGAGGAGTAATAAACACACCTATCCCTAGATCATACCAACTTGGAAGAACTGAAATTTTATGGGCCCCTGAATTACCTCTAGAAACACCTGCACAATATTCTGCCTTCCCCAAAGGGTCTCTAAGTGGGTCCCAAATCTAGCCACCTGGGAGGAAAACTTAAAGCAAACAGCTCCAAGTCTGCTCTGTAATACCTCCTTTGCTCACTATAGCCCTTGTTGCTCTTGTAGGAGGGGGGGAGTTTAACTCAACTCTCCTGGGCTCCACTAGTGTCCTTGCTTCCAATAAAAGACCTTTAGGGATCATCTCAGAAAGGTCCGTTGTTTTACAGATGAAGAGCTCAGATATGTAAAATAACATGCCCAAGTTTCCACAGAGCAGTGGGTGAGAACACTATTCCCAATTAGGTCTTATCCTTTGAGAGGACACAAAGCAGGCAGTCAAGCAGGTTCAGGAATCACTTATATGAAGGATCAGGGATTTTGGGTGTGAAAGTGGAAGGGGAAAGGAGAAAGCTTTGGGCCAAAAGGCAATGTCTTCTAGATTTCTCAGGACAAAAATCTTTGCATAGCTGAAGAACAGGAAGGTAGGATTCTCCAGAACAAGATGCTATAACAGCCTTTTTCCCCCTCTTGCTTCATAGTATTTTATTTTTTTGATTATCTGTAATTTTCAACATTCACTTTTTTAAGATTTTGAGTTCCAATTTTTTTGCTTCCACCCCTCCCCAAGTTAGTAAGCAATCTGATATAGGCTATACATGTATGATCATATTAAGCATATTTCCACATTAGACATGGTGTGAAAGAGGAAATCAGAACAGAGGGGGAAAAGTACAAGAAAGAAAATACAAAAGAAGTGAAAATAGTATTAAGATTCCATACCTCTTTTTCTGGATGTTGATAGCATTTTCTATCATGAGTCTTTCGGAACTGTCTTAGATCATTGTATTACTGAGAAGAGCTAAGTCTGTCAAAGCTGATCTTCGTACAATGTTGCTGTTACTGTGTATAATGTTCTCCTGTATTAGCAAGGCAATAATCACAATATAGATGGTAACTATCAATATGTCTATGTAGTTCTGTATTGCAAAATATAAGAGACTCTTTGTATAGAAGGTAGAAGAATTAAAAAAGTAAATTTATTCAGATACCAGAGAACCAGGTCCCAAAACCACTAAGTCCAACTCATCCAAGCAGCAAACAAATTCCAGAACCAGGAAGTCCACTTTATAATAACAGCAAAGAATCTAAAACATGACATCACAGCAGCAAGCCAAGCCATCCCATAACCTTCCTGCCCCCTGCTGGGGCCCTGCCACCGACAATCACTCACAGCACAGCCAGCATGTCTGCTCTCTCCCTGGGCTCTAACTTGCTCTGTGGCACACTTTCCCTTTCCTCTCAGCACTCTCCTCCCTGTCATGTAAGCAGGTCACATGGGCCTATTAATGGGTGGGAAGATCTTGAAATCTAAATTGTCATTACTTCACTCAGCATTAGTTCATTTAAGTATTTCTAGGTTTTTCTGAAATCCACCTGCTCATCATTTCTTATAGCACAATAGTATTCTATTACATTCATACACCACAGCTTGTTCAGCCATTTCCCAGAGGATGGGATTCTCCTCAATTTCCAATTCTCTGGCACCACAAAAAGAGCTGCTATAAATAGTTTTGTACATATACATCTTTTTCCTTTGATCTGTTTGGGATACAGACCTAGTAGTGGTACTGCTGTGTCAAATAGTATGCAGTTTTATAGCCCTTTGGGCTCAGTTCCAAATTGTTCTCCAGAATGGTTGGACTAGATCTGAATTGTGTATTAGTGTCTCTATTTTTCCACATCCCCTCCAAAACGGCATTTTCCATTTCTGTCATGTTGGCCAATCTGAGGTAGTGTGACATGTTACTTCAAAGTTGTTTTCATTTCTCTATAAACAATAGTGATTTAATGGACTTCTTCACTATTATCGATCGCTTTGATTTCTTCATTGAAAACTCCGTTTATATTCATTAACGATAATGGGAATCTTATTCATCTTTTCAAGTGTGTCATTAATTAGATGACAAGGCATTTGGCTACCATGAGAAGGTCATAGTTAATCCTGCTGTTTACCTACACTTCAATTCTGAGGACAGGGCAGAAATCACACTGCACCAACATCTGCCACAGGCCTTTGTGTTAATTAAGGTGAGTCCAAATCTTTATGGTCCACGGTGGCTACCCAAATGAATACGAGCAGAAGTAACATCAGAACACAGCTCAAATGATGAAATATTCCTCAAATACCATCAACACATTAGGCTCAGGCTCATTTCATAGCCAAGAGGTCATCCTCAAGAGTCTTACATACCATGTGCCTAGGGTTCAAATTTAACACTAAGGCTCTACCTATACCAACATCCATTCAGTAACTTCTGCCTCAGCCAGCATAACTCTCTCCCTCCCTGAAGCTCCATGGGAGGATAACACTAAATCTTTTCCCCTTTACAGGCCTTTTCCCATGGCACCTAAATAAGGAATCTCTGAATTACATCAATGGACTCAGAATCACAGTTCAGTCAACTTGGGGAATCTTCCCATACCCCTTACATCATAAAGAATCGCTCAAGTAGGGATTCTCTGATGGACATAGAGTGGTGTCCTTAGTTTAAATGACTTCCCAAACTCAAAGGTTTCTCTCCAGAATTAGTTCTTTGACGTTGAGCACATTGTGTCCTCAGGCTGAAGGTCTTCCCACATTCATTGCATTCAAAAACTCTCTCCAATATGAATGCTCTGATATTGAGTAAAAGATACATTTAGGTGGAAGGCCTTCCCTTGTATATTATAGTCAGAAGCTATGAATTATTTGAAGAAAGATCTGAAGGGATGGAAGCCCTTCCCACATTACTCACATTCACAAAAAATTTCTCCAGTATGAATCCTCTGATATACAGCAAGATGTAGCTTCTTCCTTCCTTCCTTCTAGCATGAATTCTCTGATGGACATAAAGTAGTGTCCTCTATCTAAAAGCCTTCCTACATGCATTATACGCTTAAGGTTTCTTTCCTGAATGAATTTTTTGGTGTTGAGTAAGTTGTACCCTCACTCTGTACATTCATTACATTCATAAAATTTCTCTTCAGTATGACTTTTTTGATGTCAAATAAGACCTGAGTTTTAGGGGAAAGCCTTCCCACACTGCCTAGTTATGATGGATGTCTCGAGTATGAATTCTCTGATGCACAGTAAGATACATCTTCTTATAGGCCTTTCCACATTCATTACATTCATATGGTTTCTCTCCAGTATGAATTCTCTGATGTACGGTAAGGTGTGTCTTACTCTTGAAGGCCTTCCCACATTCACTACATTAAAAGGGATTCTCTTCAGTATGAATTCTGCGATGCCTCACAAGTTGTGTATTATATCTGAAAGCCTTTTCACATTCACCACATTCATAAGGTTTCTCTCCAGTATGAATTCTCTGATGCAGAGCAAGAAGCTTCTTCGTCCAGAAGGCCTTCCTACATTCACTACATTCATAAGGTTTCTCTCCAGTATGAATTCTCTGATGCACTGTAAGCTGGTACTTATCCCTGAAGGCCTTCTCACATTCACTACATTCATAAGGTTTCTCTCCAGTATGAATTCTCTGATGCACTGTAAGTTGGTACTTATCCCTGAAGGCCTTCTCACATTCACTACATTCATAAGGTTTCTCTCCAGTATGAATTCTCTGATGCAATGTAAGTTTTATCTTACATCTGAAGGCCATTCCACATTCACTACATTCATAAGGTTTCTCTCCAGTATGAATTCTGTGATGTACTGTAAGTTGTATCTTATATCTGAAGGCTATTCCACATTCACTACATTCATAAGGTTTCTCTCCAGTATGAATTCTGTGATGCACTGTAAGTTGTATCTTATAATTGAAGGCCTTCCCACATTCACTACATTGATAAGGTTTCTCTCCAGTATGAATTCTCTGATGCACTCTAAGCTGCATCTTATATCTGAAGGCACTTCTACATTCACTACATTCATAAGGTTTCTCTCCAGTATGAATTCTCTGATGCACTGTAAGTTGTAGCTTATCTGTGAATGCCCTTCCACATTGACTACATTCATAAGGTTTCTCTCCAGTATGAATTCTTTGATGTCGAATAAGACCTGAGTGGTAGCGGTAAGCCTTTCCACACTCCTTACATTCATAAGGTTTCTCTCCAGTATGAATTCTCTGATGCACTGTAAGTTGTAGCTTATCTGTGAAGGCCCTTCTACATTCACTACATTCATAACATTTCTCTCCAGTATGAATTCTCTGATGCACTGTAAGTTTTGTCTTATTCCTAAAGGCCTTCCCACATTCATTACATTCATAAGGTTTCTCTCCAGTATGAATTCTTTGATGTTGAGTAAGATCTGAGCTGTAGCAGAAAGCCTTCCCACACTCCTTACATTTATTAAGGTGGTCTCCAGTATGAATTCTCTGATGTACAGTAAAGTATGTCTTACATCTAAAGGCCTTCCCACATTCACCACATTCATAAGGTTTCCTGCCAGTATGAATTCTCTGATGCGCTGTAAGTTTTGTCTTATCCCTGAAGGCCTTCCCACATTCACTACATTCATAAGGTTTCTCTCCAGTATGAATCCTCTGATGCACAGTAAGTTTTGTCTTATCCCTGAAGGCCTTCCCACATTCAATACATTCATAACGTTTTTCACCAGTATGAATTTTCTGATGAACTGTAAGTTTTGTCTTATCCCTGAAGGCCTTCCCACATTCAATACATTCATAAGGTTTCTCTTCAGTATGAATTCTCTGATGTACAGTAAGGTATCTCTTACATCTGAAGGCCTTCCTACATTCACTACATTCATAAGTTTTCTCTACAGTATGAATTCTGAGATGTACTTTAAGTTCTCTCTTATCCCTGAAGACCTTCCCACACTTACTACATTCATAAGGTTTTTCTCCAGTATGAATTCTCTGATGCACTGTAAGTTGTATCTTATATCTGAAGGCCATTCCACATTCACTACATTCATAAGGTTTCTCTCCAGTATGAATTCTCTGATGCACTGTAAGTTGGGTCTTATATCTGAAGGCACTTCCACATTCACTACACTCATAAGGTTTCTCTCCAGTATGAATTCTCTGATGCACTGTAAGTTGGGTCTTATGTCTGAAGGCCCTTCCACATTCACTACATTCATAAGGTTTCTCTCCAGTATGAATTCTCTGATGCACTGTAAGTTGTATCTTATATCTGAAGGCCCTTCCACATTCACTACATTCATAAGGTTTCTCTCCAGTATGAATTCTCTGATGCAATTTAAGTTTTGTCTTATTCCTGAAGGTCTTCCCACATTCACTGCATTCATAAGGTTTCTCTCCAGTATGAATTCTCTGATGCACAGTAAGATGCTCCTCGCTCCAGAAGGCCTTCCCACATTCATTGCATTCTGGAGGTTTATCTCCAGTCAATTCTCTGCTCTCTGAAAGGAAGAATAAGGAGATGGTTAACTCTGCCTTTTTTACCCTTTCCCAAGGTCCTTAGTTGCTCACAGGTTTCAGAGCTATTCTCTTGCTTTCTTATTTATGAAGGCTAGTCTCTCTAGTCTTTCACCAAGAATCAATTTATTTTATTTGAAAGTATGATGACTCAAAGATAACACATGTAAGTGATTTGACTGAGGATGAATTTACCTGGAGAGATGAATGAACCCTTACTCTTCTTTAGTTGGATGACATTTGAGTGGAATAAGACTATTCAGAAAAAAAAACAGATGACTCTGAGACTTGCAAATGTATCATTATCTGAGGTGAAAATAGGAAGACAAAAGACTGAAGAGGAAGAATATAGAGTTTAGAATGAGGAAGAGAAATAGATACATGAAATAAACAGAATAAAGAAGAAATACGAGGGAAAATATGTTGCCGTGAATTTTCTCTAAAAATCCAGCGACTTTTAAAGGAATTGATTGAAATCTGTAAGAGTAAGATGTACAGGTGTTTTAAACAAGAGAAATTATTTATAATTACCTGAAACACTGCTCAAACTCTGGTAATCAAAGAAGTGAAAATGAAAACAATTTGGAGATAGCAATAAAGTCATCAGATTAGCAAATTTAAGTTAAAATGATAAATTTTAGCAGTTCTGTTGAAATAGCTATTTATTAAGCTGCTGCTGCCATTTTTCTGGAAAGGAACAGCAATTTCAGCTAGGGCTACAAAACTGTTCAGATCCTTTGGTCCAATGGTTCCAGGACTAGGTCTGGTTCCTCAATGTTACTGAAAGCAAACAAAGCACTGTCAGGAAAATTTTTCACAACAGCTTTTAGTGAAATAGCAAAATAATGAAAACCTACAGGTCCAATCATGGGGTTATGAAGTCCTGTCAGATGCATATTAATGTGCTTTTATAAACATAATTTCAAAGCATAAAGAAAAACTGGATGACACATAACATGACAGAATGAAGAAAGAGGAATGGGGTTAGGATTAGATCTTTTTAAAAGTAATGAGACCAAAGCACCACAATCATAAAAACAAAACAAAATATTAGAAGAGAATTAAGAAGCAAAAAGAGCACATTACTTAATGTCTTAAGTAATGTACTTATTTTTAAAGGGAGAATGAATTTGTGCAAGTACAGCAGTAGAATGCCTGCTTAGAAGAAGGCAATCTTCAAGGAACAGAAGAGAAATGACTGCTCTCTACTAAGGCAACAACTTTCTTTGAGAGAGTGGAGGTACATTTCAGTAAAGAGATAAATACAAAATATAACCTCTTGGAGTGAAAAATGAAGTTTGAAAGTCTCAGCTCCTCTCAACAAGCCTGAGAAGCCTTGATAGGCCACTCTGTTCATTTTACAAGAGTTTGGACCCCAAATGACCAACTGATCACTATCTTGCAATGACCCATTTGCTTGGTTTATATGTAGTCACCTGGACAGCTGCTTCTGGGAATATCTGCCTCTGGAATCCAAGATGCTTCCTTTCTTTCCAACTGGTTGATCACATCTGGTTTGGAAACTGCAAATCCTATTCAGTGAAAACGAATAAATGCTAGAGAGTCATCTCAGAGTTCCATCATAGAACATAGAAGGTGGGAGAATAAGGGTGATGAATATGTTATACCACCAAGGGTACTGTTAGCTGATTTTGTCTGAAATTTTTGTTTTTTTCAAATATGTGAGCCTCAATAGGTTGGGTGGAGGGAGAAGTAAGGTTTTTTTTTTTTAGGTGTCAGGGAGAGGAGAAATTGCATTAAAAAAAAAGTACACACAAAATGAAAGAATTCAAAACTAGTTTAAATCTTTTTAGGAAAAAAGTAGGCATGCTAGGAAGTCCTCAAGCATAGTACAAAGGGGAAAAAAAGGACATTCTGTATTATGGTAGAACAGATTACTGAGTAGGACTTAGGAAAAAATAGTTTAATTGACTCACTACCTGCTTAGAGTAGGAACACTGTGTATGAAGAAACTTAGACTGAGCTTAAAAAGAAAATCTTAGATTTGAGGCCACAGAGAGGGAAAGATACATTCTCAAAGATAATAAATCAAGAAATCTATTTCCAGGCATACTAAGCAAAGACCCTTTTTTCTGGAAACAGGTAGCACAAGTAATCTCTCTCTTGGCTACAAAAGCATTAGGAAGAGTTTACTGTTGTATACAAAAGAATAACTGTTAAAATCTTGGAAGTTAACATAGCATGTATCACTACAAGGGGAAGATGTTCTTACCCAAAAACACTAAGTTCCTATAGTTCTCCAGCATCACATGCTTGTACAACTTTTTCTGAGATGGGTTCAAATGTACCCACTCCTCCCGGGTGAATTCCACAGCCACGTCCTTGAATGTCACTGATTCCTGAAATACCAGAAACATTTGTGCTTAGCCAGGTATAGCTCTAAGTGTTATGAAGTTCAAATGTAAACTGCCTGCCAGTAGACTGAGGGCATTGAGTGTTTTAGGACAGCAAGTGGTACAGGGTATTGAAGCAATTCAGTCAACCACAATGACTGATTTTATGACTCAATTCTAGAGGTAGTTCAGTTCTTTTTCTGTTCAATTTTAGGTCTACTCCAACCTCTGTCTTGTGAGAAAAAATTATTAAGTTTTGGGAATTGAGAGAAAAACCTTACTGCATCCTTTGAAAGTAGGCCTGCATGGCTGGGAAACCGGAACACCTCTACCTGCTGTTTAGTGACCCTCAATTGAGGACGCAGATTATGCTGACCAGAAACCCAGTCACATCCAAAAAGACTGATGTAAGTTCTCACAATTCTACACGTCAAGCCGTCCACATATCTTCTCTGAAAACTGGCCCTATAGTGAATAATTAATGTTTCCAAGTTCCTTTGATTATATACAGACACCTGGGGGGAATGGGACACCTCTTTTTCTGAATTCAAGGAATTGAACCTGTTGCCTCCCAGACCTTAAACATGGAAAGTCCCTAATCTTTCCTCCAATTAGAAATCAGATTGCCTAATATGGCATTATTTGCTTTTGATTAATTGGTCCTGTTTATTTTTAATGTATGAAAGAACATCTCTTCCTACATTCTGGGTCTAGCCCTAAGTTGAGGAAGGGGCCTGGTCCCAGTTTATTCTTCTTAATATAAACTGCTTAATATAAAATTGATAGGCCAAAAAGATTGAACCTTTGTTTGTTCAGTCATTTCGGCTTTCATCGCCACAAGGGATTGTTTCATTTATTTACCTGCATCCCAGTGCAGTTAAAAAGAACAGCAAGTTGCACATAATAGATCTGCAGCTTCATGTGCAATCATCTTTTTTATCCTACTGTTTTTCAAACGCTTGTTTTATTCCATTAATTAAAAATTAAATGAATAAAAACTTTTACAAGAGTATTCCTTCCTGATTAAGGGCAGGAGTCATTGTTGCCATCCTTTGTCTCCTCCACCCTTAGCACAGCGCCTGGCATTCTGCAGGTACCTAGTAAATGCTTATTGTTGTAAATGGTTCCAACGACAACAATTTTAAATGTGCGTCTTTTTTTTCACAATGTGTACACCCATGGCTCCTACTTCTGCCCTCTGAGCTGAAGCAGCAGTGTGGCTAATTCCTTTTCTACTTGCTGAAATAAACAATGAAAATGACATGGTTGAGGACAGCTATCCTGTGGTCCTAAGTCTTCTCTTACAAACTAAACAAGCCCAGTCCCTTTGACCAATCAGCCTGATTTCTTCACAACCAAGGCAGCCTCCTTCCTGTTTTCATCCAATCCCTGTGCTTCTTACAATGTGCTGCTCTGAACTGAACAGTGTTCAATGCTCCTGGAAACCTGAGAGCAAAGGTAAGCATGGGGGACTACAATCACCTCTCTGTAACAGCGTGTGAACCATTTTTTACTGCTGGAAAGGGTGTTAAAGGACCATTACTTTCCAATTCATATATTTAGAGCTGGAAGAGACCTCAGAGTCCAATTTTCTCGTTTTACACATAGAAAAGAGAGAGAGTGACTTGCTTCGTGTCAAAAGGGGAATAAATGGTAGATGTGCACTTTCACACCAGGTCCTCCTGGCTTTAAATCCAGGGCTATTCTCACTGTACCATGTCACCATTCCCTTTCTGTACAACCAGACCAAGGCCACAACTGAGTTTTTGTACAAAAACATTCATAAGAGCATTCTTTGGGGCAACAGAGAACTGGAAACAAACTGGATTCTCACCAGTAAAGGACAACTAAAAAAAAATGGCATAGGAATCACACTGTCATTTATATAGGTAAAAAGGACAAATATGAGTTCTGAGAAGCACTGGAAGATATGACTGACAGAACATAAAAAAATTTAAATATAATCATATTTAATAAGCAACAAAAAGATGGTGAGCTACAAATAACGGAAGAAAAAAACCAACTGAATTATTACTTATTAGACTTATGGATAGGTGAACAATTTATGAATAAAGAAGAGATAGATGGCTTGAGGCAGTATTTCAGGAAAGCAACATGTGGCACTCACCTGTTGGGTCCTGGCTGTCAGCACAGCAGCCATTCCTTCTTCCTCAAGGCTCTCACCTACTGGGCAGGGCAGAGGCCACAGAAGGCAGAGCTGAGAGGAAAGAGAACCATGAGAATGAGGGGCCACGCTGTGAATCTGCCCTGCTCAGAATAGGGATCTCCACTTCTGCCCTGGCTGGAGGTGGGGGGGGGGGGAACACTAGAAATGAATAGTCATTTCTCCTGGGCGGGCGGGGTGAAGGAAACTGTCATTTTTCTCTTGGGGGCAATATCCTTTTAGAGACAAAACTGGAGAACAGACAGGTAATCCTTGGGCAGGGGGG
Source organism: Trichosurus vulpecula (assembly GCF_011100635.1). Taxonomy (NCBI): domain Eukaryota; kingdom Metazoa; phylum Chordata; class Mammalia; order Diprotodontia; family Phalangeridae; genus Trichosurus; species Trichosurus vulpecula. The sequence continues at coordinate 408,621,240 of NC_050575.1, read as the reverse complement.
AACAGATGCCCGGCAGCATCAGGGAAGGCTTTCTGGAGGAAGGAGTGCCCTGGAGGATTCCAGGAGGAGGGGATGAAGCTAAAGGGAAGGCCAGACCAAGGACTAGACAGACACACATCAAGAGTATGAGCCCTCAGACCCTGGGCAAAGGGGAAGGACTAAGGCCTGGAGGGACAGGGCCTGACTCAGGTCATGGGATCAGCTGTGACTTAAGGAGGATTAGAACCCACCTCAGTGTGCCAACCCGGGCCCCACCCCCAACGGGCCAGCCCCAGACCTCTGGAAGCCCTCAGGGGCTTCCTTCCTCCTCAGGCAGATGCCTGTCCCCTTGACCCTGAGCTCCTAATCAGGCCCCAGGTCCAGACCCCACAGCCAGCCTCTGCCTGGGCGCGTCCTGCTGTCAGCTGCCTTCCCCATCCTCCCACCCCCCAACATCACACTTGAGCTCAGGACCCAGGAGGGGAAGGCAACAGCAGCAAGCATGGAAGAAGTGGGGAAGATACCAGGAAGAAGTCCAATCCCCAGCCCTTAGGCTTGGAAAATGCTCCCAAGGCATGAACAGCCTTCTGGGAATCACAGTCTGGAGGCTGAGGCACCTTCTTCACTTGAAAAAGATCCCAAAAGGAAAACTCCTAGGAATATTGTAGCCCTGGGCACCCTGAAGCCCACACTTCTAGGCAAGCAGAGGAACCTCTCCTCTCAAGCCCCAAAGTCCTTGCTCCCACACCACCAGAACCTGGAATTTTTGCTCCAACTTCCCCAGAGCTGAGAAACCCCTATTAGGAAGCAAGGTTCCTCAGGGACCCTCCTCAATGACTCCTCGGACCTTTAATTCAGAAGCTGGACTCTACAGCCTCCTAGCATTCCCTGGTCCTTAGTCCCTCTCTCTCCCCTTTCCCTAATCACTGACTCGACCACCTCTGAGTCCACAACCAGGCTCTGCAACTGTGGGGAGAGAAGAAAAACCTCTACGCCTGGTAAGCCCAATACATGTAATGATTTGGAATGCAATTAATGTCATCTCAAATTTTCAGCTTGTATCATTATTGTATTTCTAAATTGTAGTAAAATTCTCCTATCTTGTAAAACTTGAGTGAACATTATGAGCCAGAAATGGTGTTAGATAAAGCAATTTTTAATCTGAATTTTGTCGAAACTACAAAATGGAAACAATTGCATAAAACCAGTTATGTTACTTTATCAGTCTCGCTAACCCTGTCTTGTTATACTTTACAAGTGCCATTTAGAACACCAGGTATTTCTACCTTTACCTGTAGTTAATAGGAGCTTACAGCTAAAACAATTCGACCAGCACTTAACGAAACTTCTAAGATTGTTAACTAGGTTATTTGGGATTACTGTTTTAATGTTAAAAACCAATAAATTTCTGGAGAGATAAAAGGAATTATGTCCACCCACCTTTCAGGCTAGATTCATGAGTGGGTTCTATTAAATATAATATGGAAATTGACTATGGCAAAGATATTCGTTATTGTGAGTTATTATTACTGTTCAATTAACTATCAAACTCCTCTGCTTGGAGGGCAAACTGACTATACCTTGTTAGCAATGATTCAAATTCCTTAGGCTTCCTTTTTACCTGGGCCAAAGGAAGTCGTTAGAATATTGGCCCAGTACATTTTAAACCGACCTGATTATAATAGGTGATTCCAAACTGTTTGTAAAACTTGACCAAGAAAAATGTGAATGGAACTTAGAAATGTATATTTGAATAATTTTAAAAAGTGTTTATTGTTATCTGGTATTGAGAAATTTATTAACTATATACCCCAAGAAAGTTCTATTTAGTTTACTGTTCAATAAGGGGATGGTGGTGGAATTCATTCCCAGGGATATTACAAAGATTGCATGATTGTAAAGGTGCTTGGCACAATGCTTGGCATAAAATGAATGCTATTTAAATGCAAACTGTTTTAAGTTGAATATAATTGCTTCATATTCATTAACCTTATGTAGATTTTCTTCAATGTGAGGTTTATGCCAATGGTGATGAGATGAATGACTCTCTGCGTAAGGCAATGTGGAAACGCATGTGACTGAGGTAAAGCCACCAGAATTAATTGGTTTTGGTTTTAAATTTTAAATAGATGATAGTTGTTTATGGTATTGTTGTATTTCTAAAATTGTCCTTTATTGCATAACTTGGTAAACAACTGTATCATCTGTGTTGTCAGAAAAGCAATTTCTTTTATAATTTAAATGTTGTTAGGCTAAGAATTGTACTGAGTTAAGAAACTTTTAAATCATTCTACTTGACCATTATAATATTTTGTAGTGTTGTGATTTAAGAAATCATAAATTACCAAATTTTGTCTTTAATTGTTTTGCTATCATTTAGGAAATTTGTGAAATTGTTAACTAAGGTACTGATGTTATTGCTTAAATCTAGTATTTACAAAAGTAGGTTTACTTTTCTTTTTTCTTTTCAATTATGTGAAAAGGTTTGGTGATCAAATTTAAGAATTCTTTAGTACTTAAGAATTAATAATATCAAGATGAAATGTAAGCTGTTCCTGAGACAGGGAAATATTTTTGTGAATAAAAGTTTTGTAAAATCCTTTGCATGATTTTTAGAAAGCCTACTAAATTTCTATTCGTAAGTTAATCTATTGCAGAAATTTGATATTGATGACAATTATGTCCAAACCGACTGTGAATTTTTAAATTTTATTTAAGTTTCATTCCTAGGTTTGTTGTGTATTTGGATTGACCTTGAATAAGTATGCTCAGGGAAACAGTAAAGGATAGCAAACAGGCCCAAGGTTTTTCTATTAACCCCTTTCTGGAGACCATGTTAACTCTCTGTATTTTGTAAAACTGTCAAGGCCCTTGGAAACTATCTGCACAGGCAAGGTCATCAGCCCTGGGAAAAGAACTTGTTTAAGTTATGTAAATTCTAAACAATGAACTTGGCTTGCTCAGAAATTGCAAGTTTATGTACAATAGATAGAAAGGATTCTAATGATTGGCTTTTACACCAGGACAAGTTTAAATTTGAGAGGGAATGATGTTTAATGAAAACCCTTATGTATGAGAATCCTGGTAAATCTTTATTGCTTACTGCAGCTCCATAGAAGTAGAAGCAACTGTATCTGGCTCTAAGCTGTATCCAGCTCTAAGCTGTGATTTGTGAGACTTGCTATTTAAGGTAAAAGGCTCTTGGGACCATAACCTGTTTTGTGTTTGAATTTGGGTATAGTTATCTGCATTAAATCAGAATCTGAGAGAAATGCCACAAGCTACTCAGAGGGTAGGTGGAGGCATTTGGAAAAAGCTGAGAGGACCTCATATCGGTCTCAATCTAGGATGGAATCCTCCTGCTCAGTTTCCCCATTGTGTTCTTTTGGAAAGGAATGTTTCCCACCTGACTATTCCTGAGTCTGGCTATGGGGAGAAGGATACTGCATGATTGAAGAACTGTAACTATATGTTTCAACAATCCAGCTAGCAGCTACTGTGGGGGTGAAAGACCAACACAACCCCAATAACAAGAACACTACCAGCATGCTGCAAAAGCACAGGTTCTTTTGATCTGCTTTAGTAAGGAAAAGCAACATTTAAGGGGTTGACAAGCTTACTTTAATTCAGCATACAAATATCATTCACTTAGTTGAGGGGAAAGACCAGCACACTGAACTACAGAGCAAATTACAAACAAATTACAAACATCAACAGACAGACCTTGTCTGATTCAAATCCCAATACATAGTTATCAGAGTTTAACAAAGTCCCAACACCCGGGTTTATGAGCTGGAGGGCTTCTTAGCTACAGCTGCCTGGGAGTCTCCAAACGCCACCAAGAATGAGAGCCCTGCGCAAATGGCTCTGTCTTCTCTTCTTATAGGATTTCAGACATCATCAAATGTCATCTGAATGACCAAAACTTAGGCTCCTATGATTGGCTCTTGAGTTAGCCCCTCCCTTTAGGACTCTGGGAGGTTCACATCCACATAGGTTAGGTTAACACCTAATAGAGGTTAGAGCTTGGGGCTTAGCACTTAGTAAGACTCAATGAAATACACTGAATTACTCAAAGGAAACAAAAGCCAAACTCTTCAAGGGTACTTGGTTGAACTAAGTGCTAAGAGCCCATTTTGCTTACCAACACACTATATCTGAGTTTAAACAAAGCAAGAATGTTTTATCTTGTCATATTGGGTATGTCACATGTCCCTGCTTTTTCCTTCTATAGCAAATTTCTGTGATCAGAGCAAGTAGTTAGTATAAGATATAGGCCCTTTTGTGCTATCTTACTAGGCAATCTAATCTTATTTTTATCTAGAACTAGAACATGTGGGGGGGGGGCAGCACCAAGATGGTGGCTGGAAAGCAGGGACTTGCCTAAAGCTCTCTCCCAGGATGCTCTAAATGCCTACAAAAATGGCTCTGAACAAATTCTAGAACTGCAGAACCCACAAAATAGCAGAGGCAAGCAGGGCTCCAGCACAGGACAGCCTGGATGGTACCTGGGTAAGGTATATCGCATGGAGCTGGGAGTGGAGCAGAGCCCAGTGTAGGCTTCTAACTAGCCTTCTGAATGACTCTAGAATAAAACATTAACTGCTAAGTTAAAGCCCACCACATTGTGACTCCTGCCTGACTTTACAAGTTGATTACATATTGCCCACCTACCCCTCAAAATCTTTGAAGAAGAGCTGGAAGAGAGCAACAGCTCCAGACACTGAGGCTGACGGGACATATGTGGTTGAGGGGATGGGCACATTGGGACAATGGGTTTGTAAGTGATTATTTATAAATAATTCCCAACTCTTTGAAGCAGAAAAGACCAGGTGACTAGGTCATAGGATTAGTTGAGTGCCTAAAGAATCCACTTCTGGCTGGTGTATACACAAGTCAGTCAACAAGTTTTCTACTACCCTAGAGTCCAATACTGTACCTCTGAAAATTGGCTCACATTGGACTTTGCAGGAATCTGGCTAAAACTGGCAGCACAATATCCAAATTCTCTCTTCTTCCGCCATTAAGAAGACAAGAAATATATCGTTTATACATGTGAAAGCATGTAAAACATTTTTATTAGTCATGTAATAAAAAAGCAAGAAAACTTTAAAAAGTAAAAAGATATACTTCAATTCACACTAAGTTTGTCAGTTCCCTCTCTGGAGGCAGACAGCATGTTTCATCATGAGTCCTCTGGAATTATCTTAGATCATTTTCTTGATCTGAATAGCTAAGTCACTCACAAATAATCATGTGATCATCATTAAAATATTGTTGTTACTGTATACAAGGACCTCTTGGTTCTGCTTACTTATGTCTGCATCTATTCATATAGATCTCCCAGGTTTTGCCAAAACCACCCCCCTCATTTCTTAGAGCACAATAATATTCCATCACTATCATATACAACTACTTATTCAGCCATTCAGCAACTGATGGTCATCCCCTCAATTTCCAATTCTTTGCTACCAGAAAAATACCTGCTATCAATATTTTTGTACAGATAAGTCCCTTTCATCTTTCAGATACAGACCTAGCAGCGGAATTGCTGTGTCAAATGGTATGCGCAGTTTTATAGCCCTTTGAGCTCAGTTCCAAATGGTTCTCCAAAATGGTTGGACCAGTGTTTCAACAATCCGGCTAGCATTTTCTGTGGGAGCGTAAGATCCACCCACAGCCAGCACCCAGAAAGCTGCCAACAGCACAGGTTCTTTTGATCTGCTTAACTAAGGAAAGCAAGGTGAAGGGGTCGACAGGCCTACTTTAATTCAGCATACAAATATCATTGACTTAGTTCAGGGGAAAAAGCCAGTACCCTGAACTTCAGAACAAAATACAAACAAATTACAAACATCAACAGACAGACCCAATACAGATGCATAGTTACCAACATCTAGGTTCAGCCTAGGAGCTCAGAACAAGGGCTGGCCTAGAGTCACGCGCACCACCACTGCTGCGGCAAAGAGTTCCAAAGAACAGACAGCCAACCCCTGGTTTTTATATCTTTTTCAGAGTCAGGGGTGACCTAGAATCGTCACAAAGAGGTGCACTTAAACCCACGTGGTCTAAAAGCCTCTGCTCTCCCAGACATGTAAACTAGGCCCTCTCTGGAGTTAGCCCCACCTTGGGCCCCACCTTAGTTGCCAATCCACACCCACTAAGGTTTTACACCTAATAGGGGTTTGGGCCTGGGGCTTAGCACCTAGTAAGGATTACTCAAAGAAAACAAAGGCCATTTTGCTTACCAACACAACCAGTTCTTAATTGTGCATTAGTGTCCCTATTTTTCCACAACCCCTCCGGAATGTCATTTTCCTTTTCTGTCATGTTGGACAACCTGAGGTAGTGTGACATGTTAGTTGTTTTCACTTGCATTTCTCTAATCAATAGTGATTTAGGGTACTTCTGCACTATTATTGATCACTTTGGTTTCTTCATTGAAAACTCCCTATTTATATTCCTTACCCATAATGGGAATCTTATTCATCTTTTCATGTGTCACTAATTAGATGACAAGGCATTTGGCTACCATAAGAAAGTCAAAATTAGCCCTGCTGTTTACCTGCACTTCGATTCAGAGGACAGGGCAGAAATCACATTGCACCAACATCTGCCACAGGCCCTTGTGTTAATTAAGGTGAGTCCAAAAACGAATAGGAGCAGAAGCAACACCAGCAACATTAGGAACACAGTTCAGATTGTGATATCTGAAAGCACCATCAACAATTATTCATCACACATTAGGCTGAGGCTCATCTTATGGCCAAGAGGTCATCGCAAAACACCTTTCCTACCATATGCCAAGGGATCAAAGTGAATGCTAAAGATCTCCCAGTATCACTATGCACTCAGTAACCTCTGCCTCAGCAAGCCTAACCTCTCCTTCCCTGAAGGCCCATGGGAGACCATGAGAGAATAACACTAAATCTTTGCCCCTTTACAGGTTTCTACAGAGGGGAGGGAGATCTTCTGCTCCCACGATGCCTAAATAAGGAATCTCTGAACTACATCACAGGACTCAAAATTATAGTCTAGTCAGCTGAGGAAATCTTTCCACGCTCCTTACAATCATGAAGAATCATTCTAGTAGGAATTATCTGATGGACATAAAGTAGTGTCCTTAATCTAAAGGCCTCCCCAAACTCCAAAGGTTTCTCTCCAGAATTAATTCTTTGATGTTGGGCAAGTTGTGTCTTCAGGCTGATGGTCTTCCCACATTCACTACATTTATAAATTCTTTCTCCAGTATGAATGCTCTGATGTTGCATAAAAGATACATTTAGGTTGAAGACTTTCCCTTGCTACATTCAGAAGTGATGAATTATTTGAAGTTGAGAAAGATCTGACTTGGGATGGAAGGCCTTCCCATGCTACTCACATTCATAAAGAATTTCTCCAGTATGAATTCTGATACATAATAAGGTTTGGCTTCTTCCTGAAGGCCTTTCCACATTTACAACATACATAAGGTTTTTCTCCAATGCAAATTTTTGATGTCTAATAAGCTCTGAATGCAATGGAAGGCCTTTCCCACACTGCTTAACATTCATGAGGAGTGTCATGAATTCTCTGATGGACATAAAGTAGTGTCCTGTATCTAAAGGCCTTCCTATATGTATCATACTCTTAAGGTTTCTTTCCCAAATGAATTCTTTGGTGTTGAGTAAGCTGAACCCTCACTCTGAAGGTCTTCCCACAGTCATTACAATCATAAGGTTTCTCTTCAGTGTGTATTTCTGGATGTCAAATATGGTCTGAGTTGTAGGGGAAAGTCTTCCCACACTCCTCAAATTTATTAAGGATGTCTCCAGCATGAATTCTTTGATGATCAGTAAGATGGGACTCCCTCTTGAAGGCCTTTCAACATTCATTACATTCATAGGGTCTCTCTCCAGTGTGAATTCTGTGCTGCACTGTAAGTTGTGTCCTATATCTGAAGGCTTTTCCACAATCACTGCATGCATAAGGTTTCTCTCCAGTATGAATTCTATGATGCACTGTTAAATTGTGTAAGATCTGAACTACAATAGAAGTCCTTCCCACACACCTTATATTCATGAGGAATCTCACCAGGATGAACTCTCTCATGGACATAAAATACTATCATCTATCTAGAGGCCACCCTACATGCATTACACTCTTAAGGTTTCTTTCCTGAATGAATTCTTTGGTGAGGAGTAAGTTGTATCTTCACTCTGAAGGTCTTCCCACATTCATTATATTCATAAAGTTTCTCCTCAGTATGAATTTTTTGATGTCGATTAAAATCTGAGTTGTAGGGGAAAGCCATCCCACAATCCTTAAACTTATTAAGGATGTCAACAGTATGACTTGTCTGATGTACAGTAAATTATCCCCTCTTCCTCAAGGCCTTTCCACATTCATAAGGTTTCTCTCCAGTGTGGATTCTGTGACACACTGTTATGTTGTTTCTTCTATCTGAATGCTTTTCCATACTCACTACATTCATAAGATTTCTCTCCAGCATGAATTTTTTGATGTACACTGCCATCTGAGTTGTAGAGGAAATCTTCCTCCTACTCCTTATATTCATAATACATATCTCTAGGATGAATTCTCTGATGAGCAGTAAGATGTGACTTCCTCCTGAAGGCCTTTCCACATTTACTTCATTCATGAGGTTTCTCTCCAGTATGAATTCTCTGATGCACACTAAGCTCTGGTTTTCTCAAGAAGGCCTTTTCACATTAACTACATCCATAAGATTTCTCTCCAATATGAATGTTATACCACCAAGGGCACTAGATTAGCTGGTTTTTTCTGAGATTTTTGTTTCTCAAACATATGGGGCTCAATGGGCTGGGTGGAGGGAATAGTAGGGATTTTTTTTTCAGGAGTCAGGGAGAGGAGAAATTACATTTTTTAAAAAGCATCCATAAAACTAATAAAAGAATTCAAAACTAGTTTTATCCCTTTTTGGGAAAAAAAGTAGCTATGCTAGGAAGGCCTCAAGCATAGTACAAAGGATATCCTATATTAGGGTAGAATAGATTACTGAGTAGGAGTTAGGAAAAAATAGTTCATTGGACTCACTCCCTGCTTAGAGAGTGAGAACATTTTTGTGTGATGAAACCTACATTGGGCTTAAAAAGAAAAGCCTGGATTTGAAGCAACAGAGAGGGGAAGATACATTCTCAAGGATAACAACAAATCAAGAAATCAATTTCCAGGCATATTAAGCAAAGACCCCCTTTTCCTGGAAAGTTTGCACAAGTAATCTGTCTCTTGCCTGCGAGATGATTAGGAGTATGTTTCTCTTGCATGCCAAAGAATAATTGTTAAAACCTTGAAAGCTGTCATAATATATATCAAGACTCCAAAGGGGTAGCCTGTTCTTACCCAAAGACACTAAGTTCCTATATTTCTCCAGCATCACATGCCTGTACAACTTTTTCTGAGATGGCTTCAATTGTACCCACTCTTTTTGTGTGACTTCAACAGCCACATCCTTGAAATGTGACTGATTCCTTAAATACCAAAAACATTTGTGCTTACCCAGCTACAGCTCTAAGTTCAAATGTAAACTATTTACCAGGAGGGTGAGGGAATTGAGGGTCTTGGAAAAGGATAAACTGATGTGTAGAGAATAACTTTACACACATGCACACACACACACCCCTATTTGTGTCTAATGATAACCATCTTTAGGGTGCAAGGGGGATGGGAAGAAAAAAAAAAAGAAATTTACATGATATTTTCATGTAATTGCAAGTTGTGCACGGCAGATTTGCAGTTTCATGTATAATCATCTTTTTTACTATACTGTACAATGGAAATGCTTGCTTTATTCCATAAATTAAAAAAATTACCACTTCTGATAGAAAAGAAGATGGAGACTACTAGGGAAAAATGTTTTATGAACTCTCAGGGAAAGTCACTATCATTGGTATTTTTGTATAAGTACTTCTTTGGTATACAGGAGGATCAAATTTGGAGGGTGAAGGAAAGAAGTCTTTTTCCTGAATTGACTGTGGTGAGATAGCACAAAGCCTTACAGAAAAGTTAAAAGAAACTTTTCTAATTGCTCTCTAACCACTCATTCCTTACACTGATGATCCAGTCTCTGTTCCAATGCCCTATGTGCCCTTTACACGTTTTCAGGGAAGTTTGTCCTCCAGCCAGAGGTCCCCATATATAGCTGTTTGACAGCTTAGTAGTAGGCTGGTATCATGTCTCTTCTGGGATACCCAGTTGCTAAAAGACCCAGGTAGCTCAGAGGCTGTGGCCTTGATTGGAGAAGTAACCATAATTGCTTCAATTACTGTGTACATTCAGTTACCCCTCACATGGTTTCTTACACAGATGGGCTTTTAAAAAAAGGACATTCTGTGATCAGCAATCATTTTAGGCAACAAACATTTGGAAAATTCTTCACAAAGGTAAAGAAGAACACTGATTCTTCATACTCTAGGCTGGTGACTTTAGTCCTTGGTGGGCTAGTGATTTAACCCCTTTCCTCCAGGTTGGACAAAAGAACAAGGATCCAAAAGACTCCAAGAGGTTAGAAGATTGGGCTGAATCTAACAAGAAGGAATCTAAGAAGGATCAATGTAAGCTGCATTTCTGCCCTGAGGCACTAATGGAAGTCCAACTTCAGGACTTTGGAGGACAAGTTCCTCTCCTCTTCATATGTGAGTGGCATATTGCTATTGAAAGCAAGTGAATGGCTTTATTTGAGGATCCAATGTGCATGAAGTCATTGTGACAGTTTTGATTACGAATCTGTATAGGAAGTCTCAAAACAATCTTCCAAATGATAATAAGGAAATGACAAAAATATGTGTTTTAACTACACAGGTGCCCTGATTTACCAAACCAAATATGCAGAATGCTAATTTAAAACAAAAAAGACCCAATTAACCAATAAAGAAGTGATTATTTGCATTAACAAAAGGATTCATCTATTAAATGAATTTATAAAAGGAGGCACCTTTGCTTCAAGAAAGGATATACTACAAACATCCTATAAACCGTATTCATACTCACTGAAAGCATTTGACAGCATGGATGAAAACATCATGCTAAATAGCATGGGAGCAAGCACACAGCCTTGTTTCACTCCACTGGTGACTGGGAAGGCATGAAAGCGCTGTCCATTCTCTAGAAGCAGGGCAAGCGTGCCCGTCATGAAATTGAAGTACAATGCTGATGAACTTCTCCACAAGCCCTCACAACCAAAAGTATCAAAGGCCTTGGTCAGATCTATAAGGCAGCATTTAATTCCATCACAAGTAAAGTACAAGCAAAGCTTAGAGATGCAGGATTCTCTCCTCAGTAAAAAGACAGATGAAATTCAGTTTTATGCTGATAGTAATAATCCAAAGTGCTTTTATGTTGCCCTGAAGGTTATTTACAGGCCAAAGACCTACGATGCATCTCAACTACTCAGTGCTGATGGAGCCACACTGATTATTGATAAGGACAGGATCCCAGAGAGATGGGCTGCACACTTCCATAGGGTTCTCAACAGACCATCATCAACCAATGTTGAGGCCACTGACTGTTTACCTCAGGTCGAAGTCAATCCCTCCCTAGCTGAAGCTCCAACTGAAAAAGAGGTTTTGAATGCTATTAGGCTCCTTTCCTGTGGCAAAGCACCAGTGCTGATTTTATTCCAGCTGAGATTTACAAGGTAGGGGGTCCACTACTCATGCAGAAGCTGAATGAAATTTCCCAGGTCATATGGCAAGAGGAAGTAATCCTCCAGGAGTTCAAATATGCCTCCACTGTCCATCTCTATAAAGATAAAGGAAATAGATTGTTCTGTGACAATGGGGGGGGGGGAGAGAAGTCTCTCTCTTAGTCACTGCTGGCAAGATTCTTGCCAGAGTCCTCCTTAATAGGTTGATCCTTCACCTGGAAGATGGTCATCTACCTGAAAGCCAGTGTGGCTTCAGAAAGGGCCCAGGAACAGTTGATATGGTATTTACTGCCCGACAACTCCAGGAGAAATGCCAGCAACAGAACAGAAGCATATTAATGTAGTTATTTTCCCACAGACCATCTAGAATTCCTCATTTTACTTTTTTGCCAATTCTGCCAATCTGATGAATGTGAGGGGGAACCTCAGAGAATCTTAATTTTCCTTTATTCTTGTCATATCTTGTCAAAAATCTTGTCTGTCTGCAGAATGTCTTTTTTGTTTGTGTTATTAGTATAGTCTATTATGTTAATAGTTTTCTTAATTTGAACCAAATATTAATGCTTAATATAAATCCATTCTCATAACATATAACCTTGATGTAAACCCTGCAATCTCTCCCTGCTTTAGGTAACAACATCATCTTTCTTTGTAGAAGGAATTTGGTGGGAACCTTTCTTTATATGTCGAAACAGCTTATGTAATTTTAAAACAAACCATGAAAATTCCAAAGGATTAATTATAAAATATAACTCAAGAACTGAAAACTTTGAGTGCATATTCCTTTTCACTTTCACTGCACTTTTTTGGGGAACAGGGCCAATATAGAAAATGTTTTGCGTTACTTCACATCCAACATGGGTATCCTATTGTTTCCCTTCTTAATGGGTGAGGAAAGGACTGGAAGGTAGAAAAGTATTTGGAACTCAAAAAAAAAAACCCACAAAGTAAATTTAAGGTCTTTGTGGGGGGGGGGGGGAAGGATAAATTGGTGTCTATGGTGTCATTTAGCTCTAAATATTTGATTCCCTGATGCCCACAATTTCTAGGGTTGTAGCACAGGAGACAAAAGGCATCCCAGTCTTTAGCCTGAGACAGAATTTCAGGAAAGCAGCAGGTGGCACTCACCTGTCCAGGCCTGGCCATCAGCAGAGGAGCCATTCCCTCTTCCTCAAGCCTTCCACCTACCAGGGCAGGGCAGAGGCCACAGAAGGCTAAGCTGGGGAGGAAAAGAGAACCATGAGAATGAGGGTCTGAGCTGTGAGTCTGCCCTGCTCAGAGACTAGAAATCCCCACTTGGTGGTGGTGGGGTTGGGGTTATGGTGGTAGGGGAGGAAGAGGACCAAAAGGAAACAGTCCTTTCCTGGGGGGGAGGGGAGTCATTACGGTGGGGAGGGGAGTAAACAGTACTTTGTCTGCTGGGGGGGGCACTTTCTCTTTAGAAACAAAAATGGATAACAGCCACGTGTCCCTGGGGTGGGGGTGGGGGACCTACAGCAGCATCAGGTAAGGCTTCCTGGAGGAGGGGATGCCCCGGAGGATGCCAAGAGGAGATAACGCCACAGGGAAGGCCAGACCGAGGACCAGAGGGACACACACAGTGAACAACTGCCCTCGGACCCTGGGGACAGGGGAAGAAGGAGCGAGGCCCGGAGGGGCAGGGCCTTACCGGGGTGACGTGACGCGACCTTGACTTAAGGATGATTAATACCCACCCCCAGACCCCACCTCTGCCTGCCCTCTTCCAACCCGCACCCCCCACGGGACGCCCTCAGACCCCTGGAAGCCCTCGGGGGTTTCCTCCCTCCTCGGGCGGACACCCCACCCCCGCCTTCCCTGTGAGTTCCCCAGCCACTCCCCAGGCCGCACCCCCGCAGCCGACCTCTTCCAAGGCCTGGCCCCGCTCTCGGCTGCCCCTCACCCGTTCACACTTGAGCTCAACACGGAGGAGGGGAAACCGCCACCACCAAACTCAGAAGAGGCCAAGAAAAAACGAGGTGGAAGTGACTCCCTTTTGCTTGGACAATGACGCAAGGCACGCACGGCCTTCTGGGAATTGTAGTCCGCAGGCTGAGGCGCCTTCTGCGCATGCTTAGGGATCAGCCGTGGAATGTCTTTCCTGCTTCCTTCGCCCTTCTCGGCCCTTCTTTCCGGGAGCCCCTCTCTCTTGCTCCTCTTCTTACCTCGTACGTAGTCTTCACAGCCCCAGAGCCCACGGGGAACCACCAGGAGTGGGGTTCCAGACCTGGGCGGGGGGGGGGGGACCCTGGGGCTCCTCCCAGTCTAATCCACCCCAGGGTCTCTCCTACTCCAGCAGCTAGTCCCAACAGGCCGAAGCTCTAAGGAAATGCTTCCTCTGCCCCACCATCTTCCCAGAGGAAGTGACTAGCAATGAAGGGAAGGGGTGGCTCTAAGGAAGGAAACCACTAGCTGGGAGTTGGAGACCAGGAGTGCTCGCTCAGCCCCCGGGGGCTTCCACACCTCAGGAGCAGTACACGAGTGGGCCCGGGGCAGCAGGAGAGGTGAAAAGGGCACTGGCCACCATCAGGGACCCGGGGGACAACGAAAGGTTCTGTTGTGGCCTGGGCTGTGTTTTGGGGAAGTAATGTTGGAGAAAACCCGAGGATCCGAGAAAGGCCAGGTCCTGTGTGGGCTTCATGGGATGAGGAACACGGAGGAGGGCTGGAGGCTGAGCCCGTAAGCACCCACTTTGTGTCTGTTTCCTCTGTCAAGGAGACGGACCCAAGCAAAAACCAGGACATACAGCGTTTAGCTGCCCTTGGAGAATGACAGTCGTTTGGTAGATGGAATAAATGAAAGTAAGAGCCAACATTTGCTTGGGGCTTCCAGTGTTCCAGGCACTGTTAAGTACTTTGCAGTGACTATCTCATCTGGGCCTCCCAACAACCCTGAGAAGCAGGTGCTGTTATAGACCTCATTTTATAGATGTGGAAACTAGGGTGAAGTGACTTGTCCAGTGTCACACTGCTAACAAGTACCTGAACTTGGATTTGAACACAGGTCTTCCTGATGCCGCACCTAGAACTCTATCCACAGCATCAAGAAATTCTGAGGGTCTTACCCTCCCAGACTGATTCTTTTGTGAAGACAAACAAGGCCATCTTTTGCTTCAATTCTTACCAAGCCTTTAACCACTGAATGGGTGTTACCTCAGACAAACTGAGATCTGGAAAAGGCCAAGGCCTCCTGCTGCATCAGGAGCCATCACCAGGTGTCCTGACCTGTGTCTGGTGCCTGGACTTTGGTGACTCTGGAAGAGAGAGCGAGACTGATGACTTTGACCAACTCTGCCTCACTTCAAGCCAATTCACTTGCAAGTTAAGATATCACCCCCCTGGTGTCATTGGTCCTCTTCCAGAATGAAAGACAAAGAACAATCCCCTGCACCACCAGCTGCCCTGCTTTCTCCCTTAGTACTGAAAGAACTGAGAGAAATAGGAGAAACAGTAATGTCCAAATTTTCAAAAAAACAGAAGATGATAGAATCAGGAAATTGTAGGTACAATGTAGGTGTTGTTCAATCCTATTCAATTCTTCCTCACCCTTTTTGGAGTTTTCTTGGCAAAGATGCTGGAGTTCTTTGCCATTTCCTTCTCTGGCTCATTTTAGAAGTGAGGAAACTGATTATTAAGCAAGCTTAAATGACTTGCCCTGGGTCACAAAGCTATTAAGGGTTTAAGGCCAAATTTGAATTTTCAAATGTTGTTGATATGTTTATTTTTACATTGTCTCCTCCACCCAAATATATCTTTCCCCTTCCCTATACAAAGAATCATCCCTTATAACAAGGAATAAAAAGAGAGAGAAGCCACTTCAAGAAATCTAATTAACACCTTTACTGATTCAGACAGTCTAAGTCACATTCCACAAATATAACCCACCACATCTGCAAAGAGGGGAAGAGAAAGAATTCAAAAGAAGGGAGGGGGCCAACTAGGTGGTACAGCAAATAGAGCACTGGCCCTGGAGTCAGGAGGACCTAAGTTCAAGTCTGGCCTCAGAAATTTGACACACGAGCTGAGTGACCTTGGGCAAGTGACTTAAACCAGATTGCCCTGCCTTCCCTCCTCCAAAAATAATTTTTTTTAAAAAAGGAGAGAGTGTCTGTCTTCCCTTGCTCTTCTGAGGCATTGTTACTTTGAAAATCAGAGAGGCAAGATTTATTGCATATGATAATGTGTATTCCTTGAGGAAAAAATGGCCCCAGGCAAATTAAAAGGTAGACAGATTTACAAAATGTATCATATTAAATGTGTTTTATGTTACAACCTCATAAATTTACTGTGGATTTTTATTTTCAACAAGACAAGGGGGGAATAATTGAAAATGTCTTCTCACTTCTGACATCCTTTTCTCATTCATAACTTTCACTCAAGTAGAAATTATAAAATACAAGAGTTTACTTACCTCTTAACTGGTAAACGTGTATTTATTTCTTTGTTGTTTCCCTAGGTCAGCGGAAGTGTTTTTCTAAAAATTGCAAGGTGTTTTGTAATCTGTTAAAAGATTTATCCAAAAAAAGCAAAAACCTTTGCTGCATTAATTGATTCTTAGAAATAAAACTCCTTCACTCCCCTTTGTCTGAAAGAATGATTCATGTGGGGTTTTCCCCCCTATAAACTTTTCCTCATATAATTCAGATATCATCTTCCCATGTAGGTATATAAACATTTTAGCCCTATTGAATCTCTTATGTTTTCTCTTTCCTTTTTACATTTTTATACTTCTCGTAAATCTTGTTATTGGAAATCACTTTTTTGTTTGTTTGTTTAGCTCTGGTCTTCTTGTGAAAGCTTGAAATAATTATATTTCATTGAATGACCATTTTTTCCCTTGAAGGATTATGCTCAGTTTTGCTGGGTAGGTGATTCTTGGTTGCAGTCCTAGCTCCTTTGCATTCCTGAACATCATGTTCTATGACCTTCGATCCTTTAATATTGCAGCTCCTCAGTCCTGTGTAATACTGACCCTGGCTCCTCAATATCTGTATTGTTTCTTCCTGGCTGCTCAACAATATTTTTTCCTTGACCTGGTAGTTCTAGAATTAAGCTATAATGTTCCTTGGACGTTTTATTTTGGAATCTGTTTCTGGAGGTGATTGGGGAGTTCTTTCAATGTCTATTTGCCCCTCCGATTTCAGGATGTCAAGGCAGTTTTCCTTGATAGTTTCTTGAAAGATGCTGGTCAGGTTCTCCTTTTGATTATGGTTTTTGAGGAATCCAGTGATTCTTAAGTTATTCTCTCCTGGATCGATTTTCCAGGTCAGTTGTTTTTCCAATGAGGTATTTCACATTTTCTTCTATTTTTTCATTCTTTTGATTTTGTTTGATTGCTTCTTGATGTCTCATAGAGTTGTTAGCTTCCATTTGCCAAATTCTAATTTTCAAGGCATATTTTCCTCAGTTAGCTTTTGTACTTTCTTTTCTATTTGGCCAATTCTACTTTTTTAAGGAGTTGTTTTCTTTTTCCAAGCTGTTGACAATTTTTTCATGATTCTCTTGCATCACCTTTTCCCAATTTTTCTTCTACCTCTCATTTGATTTCTGTACTCTGTTTTGAACTCTTCCATCAGTTCTTTATGGGCTTGAGACCAATTCCCATTTTTCTTTGGGGCTTTGCCCATATGTGTTGTCCTATTCTGAGTTCATCTCCTCCTTTTCCCTGTTACCATAATAACTTTCTATGGTCAGATTCTTTTTTTTGTTGTTGATTTTTGCTCCTCTTTTCCAGCCTTTTTTCTTACTTTTTAATTTGAGCTCTGCTACTGAGGTGGAAGGGACATTATCCCAAGTTTCTCATGCCAGGTATTGCAGGCCCTGGCTGTTTGCCTGGTGCTCTGCTGGTGTTGCCCTAAGGCCCACAAGGGACCTCATGTCTGGAACTGTATGGAAGGGGCATGGTGGAAGTTAGCTGGTGCTGCTGGAGGCTCTAGGGGTCTGGTAGTTTACCTGGTGCTGAGCCAAGGCTCATGGGTTGGAGTGGTCCCAGCACTGGAATCTGCCTCTTCCCCACAGTTACCCCGAGGCATGTGGGGGGGTGGGCCTGGTACTTGCATCTACCTTTGTGCTGAGGTACATGGGGGCTCCTAGAGCTGGCATCTGTCTCTTTGTCTGGGATTATACAGAGGCATGTGGGGTGTCCCAGTGCTGGCATCTGCCGATTTGCTGAGGCATGCAAGGTGTCCTGGCATTGGCCTCTGCCCATTCAGTTGGCTCTGCTGAGGCACGTAGGAGGGGGGAAGAGGACCCCGTCTCTGTGTTGGTGTTTGCCTGCTGGTGGCATTGGAGTTCAGGATCTCCTGCTGGCTTGTTGAATTGGGGCATGGTGCTGGCTTGCTGGGATGCTTCCTGTCCTCGACTGTGCTGCCCTTTGGCCAGAGTGGCCTTTGTTTTCTTTGAGTGACTCAGTTTATCTCATTGAGCCTTGCTGGGTGCTGGGGCTGCTGCTTCTCTTCCAGGGCAGGAAGCCCAGAGACCATGCCTGGGAGCAGAGAACTTCCTGTGTGATGAGTCATGGGGCTGGCTGAGGGGAGGTGTTGACTCCAGAGCCACGCCCTATTGGGTGTTAACCTAGGGGAAGGGGCCAACTCAAGAACCAATCGGCCCTGGTCATTCAGGCGGCGCTTGATGATGTCAAAAACTCTATAAGAGGGGAGAAGACGATTTGAAGATCCCTTTTTTTTCCTTTCTGTTGGAGCCAGAGATGCCTACAGCCGAAGATGACACAGGAGCTGCCAGTAGCAGAGCTGACCCATGTGTGGAGCGAGGAGTGCTGAGCAAGGACTTGAGGCCAGTGGGTAATCTTCTTGCCGTAGAGGGGAAGCACGTACACGATTTTGCTTTATACCATCATGCTTCTCTGTGGCCTCCTGGTTACTCTTGTGAGGCGGACTTATTGGGCCTGGAAGCTTTTGATCAAAATATCGAAAGGGGGACGCTGGTTTGTGGGTCTGTTACTGTGGAGTTTAAATACATGCTTTAGTTCTTCTGCCTTCTACCTAGAGAATTCCTTATATCCTGCGGTTCCGAACCTTTCAGGCATATATATGATTCTCTTTGAAATCATAAATTCTGCCTTCATAATACATGCTCTTTTACCCAAGTGAGACATAACTTTCCTGTCAACTTTCCATGTTTCTTGGGTTAGAAGATTGTATCACTCCCATCTTTTTTCTAGCTCTGCTGTTTCAAAATTCATTTTGAATGCTATTTTGTAGTTGTTTGCAGATGAATATGGTCAAGTTCAGATGATTTCCTGCTGACTCTGCCATCTGGGTTCCCAGAGCCTTAGCTATAGTGTCTCTTAAATGGGACTGCTAAAGGATATATGCATTTTGCAGAACTGCATGGCATCTTTACAAAAACTGGCCATGCATTATGGTGCAGAGATAAAGTGCAAAGAAATGGAAAGAGGCAGAAATAGCATAAGCATCATTTACAGACCATAATGCAGTATTCACCTGTTTAGAAAACACAAAGACCAGAATGTAGACATCCTGAATAGTGCATGTACTCAAGAATAAATGATAGAAACAATAATTTTGTGAAAGACAATGGCAAAAATATATTCCAGATTTCCAGGGATACAACAACTAAAGCAATCCTCAGAGGAAAAAGTATATTCCTAAAAACATACATTAACAAAATAGAAAAGGAGAGGATTAATAGGTTTAATATGTATTTTAAAGGAAATTATATTGTTGAAATTATATAAATTAATTATATATAATTATGTTATAAATTATATAAATTTATAATTAAATATGCATTTAGAAAGTCAACTAATCACTAAGCTTAAAATAACATCGAAAGATGAGATACTGATGGAGGACAGAGAGACAAATTAAAAACCAAAAAGAAATGATACACAAAACTAAAACTTAGTTCTTTTAAATGATTAACAAAATTGATATAGCTTCAGCCAACTTGATTAAAAAAGAGGGAGGAAAAAAATTACAAAATATATGGTGAAAAAGATAAACCACATCAGAATAAAAATAATTCTCAGTAGCTACAATACAAAGTTACGTGCTTAATAAAGCTGAAAACATGAAAGATGGAGAGAATGACCTTAAAAAATATAAAAGACACAAGGTAACAGAAAACCAAATAGGAATGTTAAATAATCTGCTTCTGAAAAGGAAAAGAACCTGAGTATAAAAGAACTAACAAAGGAAAAAACAAAAAACGTTTGGTTCTGACATATTTGCAGGTGACTTCTTTAAAACTTGAAAAGAACACTTATTACCCATACTACACAAGTTATTCTCAAAAACTTAAAAAGAAAATATTCTATCAGACTTCTTTAAGGTGACAAAG
Organism: Trichosurus vulpecula; assembly: GCF_011100635.1. Taxonomy (NCBI): domain Eukaryota; kingdom Metazoa; phylum Chordata; class Mammalia; order Diprotodontia; family Phalangeridae; genus Trichosurus; species Trichosurus vulpecula. The sequence continues at coordinate 408,601,257 of NC_050575.1, read as the reverse complement.
GCCTAAAAATCAATCAACAAGCATTTATTAAATATTTACAAAGTGCCAGGCACTATCAGATTCCAATACAGGATAAGATTAGCTAAACAGCTTAAGGAGATGTTATTTCTCTTGAAGGCCAAGAATTTTTTCATACTAGTAACAGCTGAATTGTTGCTATCCCAAAGAAAATCCACTTTATACTTGCTACATCCATGGGAAATTAGTCTATTGGTCAATTCACCAACATATCAATGTTATTTTGAAGTACTAAAACCATTTAGTTGAGCTAATTGAATTCCAGACTAGTTTCTATTTTTTTTCCTGAACTTAAAAAAAATTTAAATTTATTTTAGTTGTATTATTTTATAGTTATCTTACTTGTTTTTACATATATTTTTATTTAGTTAAATATTTCCAAATTAAATGTAAGAAAAAAATTTTAACATTCATTTAAAAATTCACTCCCTCCATCCTGACCCTGATCCTTCCTTTGGAAGGCAAGAAACTTGATCATTGTATTTACCTGTGAAGTCATGCAAAACATATTTCCATATTAGTCATGTTCCAAAAGAAAATAAACCAAAAGGAAAAAAAAAACAAGAAAAATAAATGAAGATTACATCAGTTCTCTTCCCAGAGGGGGATACATTTGTCTTCATGGGACTTTGAAATGGTCTCAGATCATTCTCTTGATCAAAGTAGCTAAGTTTTTCACAATTGATCATCCTTACCATATTACTGTTATTGTATACAATATTCATCAGAATGAGAGAATTGGAAGAAGTATATATTGGGACCCTGATTATTCCAAACTGCTCATCAAACATTTCATAGTGCTATAAGCTGGTACAATATCATACATAAGAAATGCCCTATGTCCATCTCTCTCCATGCTGGCAATTTTTTTGAGGGCATTAGTAATAGCTTCTAAAACTGCCCAACTGAGCCTGCCTTTCCTTTTCCTTTAATGCTATAAATATTAGGTGCAATTTTTTTTTATCAGATCCCAAAGAAGTGATAGAGGGATCTGAGTCAACTAATGCCTCCCAATGAAATTGCATATACTCTCAATAAAGATTTTAATCACAAAATCAAGAGTGAAGTTTGATTGTTCCCATATATTAACACTGAAACTGTAATACTGGAAAAATTAGGAACCTCTGAGAAACCCCTAGCTACTGACAAGCACCCCCAGAAAGAATGGACTCAGATCTCTTCGGCATTTAGCAGATATCCCTGGGGCTCTGTGACTCCTCCAAGGAATGTCAATAGATAGGACCATCCCACTGAAGGATAACCTGGCAGACCCCTTCTGTCTAGCAGATATCCCTGGGGCTCCGTGACTCCACCAAGGAATGTCAATAAGATTATCCCACTTAACTATAACCTGACTGAATCTTTTGATCAGTCAGGACCTTTGTTCCTGTTCCCCCCACCTGTGACCTGACCTGTAGGTTCCACTTAATTAACCACTGTACCCCCACATGTCCTATATAAGTCACAGCCTCACCCCAACACGGGGCCATTGATTTGGGTAGCAAGACCCCGATGGCCGCTGGATAATAAATTCTCCATTTAAAACTTAACTCTGTGGCGTGTCTCACTCGCTTCTGGTACAACATTTTGGAGGCCCCAGCGAGATGAGGTGGTGTTTCGTCTTCCCGCCCCAGAGACACACGCAGAATTCCGGACCTCAACAGGGAGTCTCTGCCCCCGATCCACCTTCTCTCACTTCAGAGGGCCGGCTCCTGGGGATTTCTTTTCCTAGGACTCTGATGTGGGGTGACGGTCTCGGAGAATGGACTCTTTGCTGATCTGTCCCTTTTCGGCCTACAGAGAATTCTGGTTTTCAGACCTCTAGAGGTAAGTTTTTCTGGTTTGGGCTAGCCATTTGGTCTCTGTGAAACACGGTAACCCTGAGGAGGGGTGTTTTCAGATTTGGGGGAAAATTTGGGATGCCATTCTTTCCCATTTGGGGTGTGGGAAGATTGGAGGTGGTTATGCCTCCTCTGAGGGAATTTGTTTAGCCTTCAATTAACCCACGCTATTGGTTTTGTTTTGTGTTTTGGGGTGTGGGAAGATTGGAGGTGGTTATGCCTCCTCTGAGGGAATTTGTTTAGCCTTCAATTAACCCACGCTATTGGTTTTGTTTTGTGTTTTGGGGTGTGAGGAAGATTGGAGGTCGTTATCCCTAAGAAGGAAATTTCTTTCCTCCGAGGGAATTTGTTTAGTCTTCAATTAACCCATGCTATTGGTTTTTCTGTTTTGTGTTTTGGGGTGTGAGAAAGCTTGGGGGTCGTATCTTTGAGGAGGAAATCTTTCCTCTGAGAGGACTTGTTTAGCCTTCGATTTCACCCACACTGTTTGTTTCTCTGTTTTATGTTCTGTACGTTTTGAATTTGTCTGTGCCCATGTGTCTATGTCAAATTGTGGAATGTCTATGTTTTGTTAAAAAAAAATCTGAAATACAGGCAGCCAGAGATTTCAGGCTGCAACTAATGAAACAAAGACTCTTTTCCTAGTGGTCTGGCCTAACATGGAATTACAACAGAAATGGAGTTTAATTTGGCAGATTCTGGTTTTTAAATTGTTAAAAAGTTTGAAAATTGGTTAGTTGAATTTTGGGAGAAAAGACTCCTGAAATTGTAAAGTCATTCCAGGAGCTCACTCTTGCTGAAACACCTCCTCCCAATGAATGCCTTCTGGCTAAAAAACCTCTGTTAAAGTCTTCAGTGGGACTCTCGAATTTGTCTTAGTCCCTGATCACAGTTAGGAGGGAATCTTTTCCATTAGATTCAAGTACAAAAAAGGTTCTTTGGGATTAAGCAAAAAGTGAAGTTTGCTTGAATTACAATCATTGAGATCTTTTCACTAGGGCTGCGGTAAAGGTTAGAGCAGTTAAATCAAACTCCTCTCCTCACAGATCAGATTAGAAGAGAATGCAAGAGAACTGTAGGGAAAACTTAAATCACTCTCCCCACCAGGCAAAAGGAGGAGAGGGACAGAAATTCACAGACTGACAGTTAGTCCTGTGCCCCTGGGTAACTTTGTAGCCTGTCCTTGCGGCAAAGTTTTAAAAGTAAATTTGTGAAAGAGAAAGATAGAAACTTGTATAAAGGAACTTAGGGGGGTTGTAGAATAGCAGCCTGAGATCACCTGGCTAGCCAGGGGGCCATGTGCTGCTCTTAGCTGCCAAGTGCTCCTGGCCACACCCTTCCCCCACCCTCCACATTGAAAGATTATGGGAGCTGAAGCTAAAAGGAAACTTGTAAAGAAATAGGGCTGTTTAGTTAGTGCTTGGAAGGGTAGGCTCCTTTGCCCTCAAGGGGCTGCCAGACCCCACCTAGGGAGAAGCCCTTAGAAAACTGAAAAGGGATTTTTCCCTTTATCTGAGACAGCAGGCTGAAGGGGAAACTGAGAAATATTTTAGCTTGGTAGAAAGAATGAGTGGGGGAGTAGCAAGCCCATGTGCTCTTAAGGACCATTCCCTCTTATCTTCCTTAGGAGTCAAAAAATCCTTTTAGGCATTTTTGTATAAGATGAAGCTTGGGAAAAATGGGTGCAAATTAAGTTTCTCTTTCTTTCATAAGTTCATTCATGGCCAGGCAAAAGTTCCTAATACCTGGGCCAGAGGTGGTAGTGTTGAAGAATATACAGTTACATAAAGTGTATTTAAGATGTTAATGTATTAATATATGTGATACATGTATTTATATATTAATGTATTAATATAGAAATACCAGAAGTAATAGGATCAATAATTCCTATATGTGATAATCTGGAAATGCAATTTATTGTTTCTGTATTTCTAAATTTATATTCTATTTTGAGAAGACCATTATGTGATTTTAATTTGAGTTTGATATATGTGAATTGGATGCTTTAAAGGATGTAATGTAAAGTTGGTAATTTTAAACTGACATATTTGGTTTAGAAATGTATCTACCTAGACTGAAATGAGTAGTTCAAATTTTACATACATAATAATGTTTAGGGCATCGTTACATTTCTATAATATAAAAATATTTTGTTAGAGTTGCATTAGGTTAAGAAGTAGGACAATTGCTGTAACCTAAGAAATTATTACCTCCAAGTTTTGTCTGGAAGTTCAGTTGAGATTGTTCTTGTTATAAATCAACCATTTTGTTAAAATGTGGTTTTATAAACAGTAATCTTTTCTTTTTCAATGTGGAGAGTATTGGGCCTTAGAAATTAAAATGTTACCACTAGTGGTTATGAATCAGATTTGATTTGCTTCTCCAACTCAGTTATGATCACTAGATTGGTAATTAATTAGAATCTGTTTCAATTTTAAATAGATGATAATTGCTTGTGGTGTACTTATTTCTAAATTTGTTACTATTATAAAAATTGGTTAACATCGCATTACCTATGCTGTTAGAAAATAATTTCTCTTATAATCTGGATGTTGTTAGATTAAGAATTATACTTAATTAAGAAATTGAGGTTGTTAACTGAACCAAGGATATTTGATATTCAATCTTGTGTAAAAGTTTTCAAGGTAGAGGGATTCCTATGGACAAAGCTTTCAAAGTCCTGGGAGCCTTTGTTATTGTGATAAAAGCTAATTTAATTGGGTATGTAATTATAAAACTAAGTGTCCTCCACATTACCACACTTTTTGACTAAGGACCTTTGTAATATCTAGGAAATCTGTGCAATATTTAAGAATGAGGACATTTGGCACCAACTTAGTTAATGAATTCTAGTTTTTTTTAAGGGTTAATTTGCTTTAAGGAAAGAGAAGGAGATAGATGTCTATCATTCTAAAACCTTCTAAATAATTCTCTTCAGAAAGGTTTAGTGAATATTCCTTTTTAACAGCAGGATAAAATTTTAAACTGTTTTAAAGAAGGGAAAATACTTTTGGAAAATGTTCTGTAAGGAGGTCTACATTCTTTACTCCTCCCCACCCTTAGTTTAGATAAGAAGAAAAGAATTTCACCTTAGCCCACCTGTCAGAAAGGAAGGAAAGGGGAGGGGCTGCAATAAGAAGATGGTAGGGGTCAAGAAGCCTCCAACCTGGCTTCTTAAAAAAAACCTATAAGATTAGACTAAGACTTGAGATGGGTTTGGTCTGGTAGTTTAATTAGTGAAGTCTGCCATCTGATGGAGAAGAACCCACCCTCAGGGGAAGATGAGATGGCAGATCTCTTTAATAAGTGTTCCTTTCCTTTAGAATGAGTTATCATGAAAAACAAATCCCATTTTTGTGTGTTTAAGAAACTGGAATGGGATTCCAGTATACACAGTTATGACAGTAAAAAGTACTAACTTATGAGTTGTTTTGTCTTATGGTTGAAATGTAAAGGAAGACGGAGTAATGGGTTTGAAAGATTTGGTAAGGTAAATTAAGGTTGAAGGAAAATAGGAAAGGCAGATAACGGGTTTGGGGACAAATGGGAGTTAGCTAAGCCTCCCCTGTCCTGACAATGATAGTTTCAGATGGTCAAAGTAAGTTGGAGACGAGTGTGAGGAAGTATTTAGAAGATGGAAAAGTTATGTAGCTTGATTTAATAATCATTAGCTCAATGAAATTTGGGCAGTCTCATCTGAAGGATATTTATTTGCTATTTAAGATTTTATGGGACTACAATTTAATATTGTCTTAAGCTCTGATTAGAGGGATAGGTCAGGTGAAGCTAGTAATAGTATGGCAGGAATTACAAGCTGAGAACTTGTAAGGGGGATGTCTGGGCCTGGGAACAGTTGTGAAGACGACCTTGGACATGGCCTAGGTAGGATCTTCCTGACTTTATTTCCCAACTCTGCTATTTCCTTTCTGAAAAGGAAAGTCCCCACCTGGTTACTCTTAAACCCTGCTTTCAGCACCTGGTGACTACATGATTGGCTATCAGATATGACTCATGCCTGGAATCAAACACAGCTAAGGAAATTCTTTCCTTCTGTTAAGATATATGACATAGAAGATGGCGGCTGGTAAGCAGGGACTAGAGTGAGCTCCGTACCGAGTCCCTCCAAAAACCTATAAAAAATGGCTCTGAACCAATTCTAGAACGGCAGAACCCACAGAACAGCAGAGGAAAGCAGGGCTCCAGCACAGGACAGCCTGGATGGTCTCTGGGTGACGTGTATTCCACACGGAGCTGGAGCTGGGAGCTGAGAACGAAGTGGAGCAGAGCCCAGACTGAGCAGCGTGGAACAACCAAACTTGGAGTCGGGTGTATGGGGCCCCTAGCGCCCTGAATATGTGAGCTGCAGCAGTTACCAGTCCCCTCGACCCACAAACACCAAAGACTGCGGAGAAGGTTAGTGGGAAAAGCTGCGGGAGTAGAAGGAGTTTGCAGTTCGGCTTCCAGCCCCAGGGGCAGCAGAGGTGGGGCAGCTACAGTTGCTGCTGCTTCTGGCCACAGGGTGGGAGGAATTAAGTAGCAGATCAGAGCAGGAGTGCACAGCCTGTTGAAGATCTAAGTCCAGCCAGGGCTGGGGGTTCTTGGGGAAGGAGTAGTGCTGGTGTGACAGAGCTGGCACCTCCCCCCCAAACGTGGAACATAGAACTCATTAGTCTACAAGCAGTCATACCCCACTGAAAAACTCAAGGGTCAAGTTAGTTGGTTGGGAATATGGCCAGGCAGCGAAAGCACACCCAGATTCAGTCTCAGACTTTGGATTCTTTCTTTGGTGACAAAGAAGACCAAAACATACAGCCTAAAGAAGACAACAAAGTCATAGAGCCTACAACAAAAGCCTCCAAGAAAAACATGAACTGGCCCCAGGCCATAGAAGAGCTCAAAAAGGATTTGGAAAAGCAAGTTAGAGAAGTAGAGGAAAAATTGGGAAGAGAAATGAGAAGGATGCGAGAAAACCATGAAAAACAAGTCAATGACTTGCTAAAGGAGACCCAAAAAAATACTGAAAAATACACTGAAAAAAAAACACCTTAACAAATAGACTAACTCAAATGGCAAAAGAGCTCCAAAAAGCCAATGAGGAGAAGAATGCCTGAAGCAGAATTAGCCAAATGGAGAAGGAGGTCCAAATGGACCACTGAAGAAAATACTACCTTAAAAATTAGATTGGAGCAAGTGGAAGCTAGTGACTTTATGAGAAATCAAGATATTATAAAACAGAACCAAAGGAATGAAAAAATGGAAGGCAATGTGTAATATCTCATTGGAAAAACCACTGACCTGGAAAATAGATCCAGGAGAGATAATTTAAAAATTATTGGACTACCTGAAAGCCATGATCAAAAAAAGAGCCTAGATACCATCTTTCAAGACATTATCAAGGAGAACTGTCCTGATATTCTAGAGCCACAGGGCAAAATAGAAATCGAAAGAATCCATCAATCGCCTCCTCAAATAGATCCCGAAAAGAAATCTCCTAGGAATATTGTCACCAAATTCCAGAGCTTCCAGATCAAGGAGAAAATACTGCAAGCAGCCAGAAAGAAACAATTTGAGTATTGTGGAAACCCAATCAGAATACCCAAGATCTGGCAGCTTCTACATTAAGAGATCGAAGGGCTTGGAATACGATATTCCAGAGGTCAATGGAGCTAGGATTAAAACCTAGAATCACCTACCTGGCAAAACTGAGTATCATGTTCCAAGGCAAAATATGGATTTTCAATAAAATAGAGGACTTTCAAGCTTTCTCAGTGAAAAGACCGGAGCTGAATAGAAAATTTGGCTTTCAAACACAAGAATCAAGAGAAGCATGAAAAGGTAATCAAGAAACAGAAATTGCAATGGATTTACTAAAGTTGAACTGTTTTGTTTACATTCCTACATGGAAAGAGCATATGTATGATTCATGAGACCTCAGTATTAGGGTAGTTGAAGGGAATATGCATATATGTATATGTATATGTATATATATGTTTATGTATATATATAAGTGAATGTGTATGTATGTATATATCTATGTGTATATGTATGTATGTGTATGTATGTATATTATATATGTGTGTGTATATATATGTGTGTGTGTGTGTGTGTGTGTAAAAGAGAGAGAGCAGACACAGGGTGAGTTGAAGATGAAGGGAAGATATCTAAAAGAAATAAAATGAAATTAAGGGATGAGAGAGCAACATACTGAGAGAGGGAGATAGGGAGAGATAGAATGGGGTGGATTATCTCGCATAAAGGTGGCAAGAGGAAGCAGTTCTGTGGGAGGAGGGGAGAGGGCAGGTGAGGGGGGAATGAGTGAACCTTGCTCTCATCAGATTTGGCCTGAGGGGGAATACCATACATACTCAGTTGGGTATCTTACCCCGCAGGAAAGAAGAGGGAGGAAGATAAAAAGAAATAAAGGGGGGGAGATGATGGAGGGGAGGGCAGATGGGGGTGGAGGTAATAAAAACAAACACTTTGGAAAGGGGACAGGGTCAAGGGAGAAAATTCAATAAAGTGGGATGGGTTGGGAAGGAGCAAAATGTAGTTAGCCTTTCACAACATGAGTATTGTGGAAGGGTTATACATAATGATACACGTGTGGCCTAGGTTGAATTGCTCGACTTCTTAGGGAGGGTGGGTGGGAAGGGAAGAGGGGAGAGAATTTGGAACTCACAGTTTTAAAATCAGATGTTCAAAAACAAAAAAAGTTTTTGTATGTAACTAGAAAATAAGATACACAGGCAATGGGGCGTAGAAATTTATCTTGCCCTACAAGAAAGGAAGGGAAAGGGGATGAGAGGGGTGGGGGGTGATAGAGGGGAGGGCTGACTGGGGAACAGGGCAACCAGAATATATGCCATCTTGGAGTGGGGGGGAGGGTAGAAATGGGGAGAAAATTTGTAATTCAAACTCTTGTGAAAATCAATGCTGAAAACTAAATACATTAAATAAACAAATTTAAATTAAAAAAAAAAAGAATGGTTTGTGACTATTTGTAAATGCCATCAAAAAGACATGGCATGGCTAAAAGTTTATGATGGTATATATGATTGTTAATAATGATTGCATTACTTTGTATGGTTCGTGTTTAAGTTTTCTTGGTTATCTAATTTGTAAATGTAAAACATGTGCCATGCAAATCTCCCCCTCTATTGTGAATCATCTAAGTAATTGGTCTGTACCTGATCCAATGCAATTGTGCAGTTTGTGAATTATGGGAAAAACTTTATTGTAATTGTTTGGACTCAGCCCTGTGTGGCTGGAATACTGAACTACTTATTGTATTTGTTTGAACTTGGCCCTGCGTGGCTGGGACCTATGTTGTGCTTTTTTTTCTCTTAATCATCAAATCACATGCATTCTGGGAGCCCCGTGTGAGGAGTGGACATCTGGGCCTATAGGAGACCTTGCCCTGTAGAGCCTCTATCAGATTACATGCCATCTTGGGGAGGGGGAGAGGAGGGAGGGGAAGGAGGAGGAGAAAATTTGGAACTCAAAAGCTTGTGGAACTGAATGTTCTAAACAAAATATATATATATGTATATATATATATATATTTTAAAACCCCATCTTAGAAAAACAAATTGTGCAACCCATAAATGAACTCCCTAAGGAAAAATAAATCTCCATGGCCACATGGATTTGCCAATGATTTCTACCAAATTTTTTAAAAAATAATTCCAATATTCTATAAACTATTTCAGAAAAGTAGGTAGGGCCAACTAGATGGGCCAATTAGATAAAACACCAGCTCTGAAGTCAGGAGGACCTGAGTTCAAATTTATTTTTTTAATATATATATATATATACTAAATATATTATATATATTATATTTATATATAAATATATATATACACATAGATATATACATACATACACCATTCATTCTGGTGAGGTTCATCTTTTGTTGACTCATTTTTTTCAGCCTACTTCTTCTGCATCACCTTGGAGGGAATGTCTGAGCTGCTCTTGTTGCTGTTTCCTTGGGGTCCTGAGTGTTGTCTTATTCCAGAATCTCAGAAGCAGGATAGAGGCCTAAGAGGTCTCAGTGCTCCCAAAGTGGGCTGATCCAGAGCAAAATAGAATTGTTGCCCTACTGCTCTGAGATCTCTAAGTTTCTGGCCTGGGTTTGAGTCTATGTAAGAGTGGACTGCTGCCCATCTCTGTCCCTATTGGCCAACTGATAAACTCTGCTGGCTGGCTCAGAGAAAGAGAATTGCAAGTTTCTCTTTATTTGGGGATTCCTGCAGGATGGGCTGGACATTGGAAGGCAGACCCTTCTTGGCATCCTAGACCTGAGCCACACTTCTGCTTCTGCAGGTTTCTGCAGTTCCTTGCTTCATTCCCCAGGGTCTCCCTGGTGCTTGACACAGATTCCCTTGACCCTGGTTATGTTAGCTGGGCTTGGGTAGAGGGTGAGAGAGCTGCCAGTGGCAGCCATCCTGTTGCAGTTCCTTGAATCTTCTTGTCCTGTTACTCAGGATTTCATTGCAGGAATGCTCCTTGTGCAATATCTTCCTCACTACACTTGTTGTTCCAAGGGTCCATGAACGTCCTGTTTTCTCCCCTGTGCCAATCTGTACTCAGGACTCACAGGTTCTTCTGGTCTTCCCCATCAGGATTTTGTCAGCTACTTTGTCCAGATCTCTGCTGTTTGTGGAGAGAAGTTCAATGCATTGCTTCCTCACTTTGCCATCTTAACTCTGCCATGCCCAGAGACATTATCCTCAGTTTACATGGGTTGAAAAATCTGACCCAGATGTTAAGGGATTTCCTTGGCAAAGATACTGGAGTGGTTGGCCCAAAATCAGGAAGAGGTGGACATGACTGAAAAACAAAAGAACCATTAGGGAAGGTAATAGGCAGAGATGAGGAAGAAGAGTGTGACAGTGGGGCTGTCCAATGAAATGGGGCTGGAAAATGAAAATGTGTGGAGCTGAGAGATGAAGGGTCTTGTTTAGGGAACAGCCAGGAGACCAGGGTCACTGGATAGAAGAGTACGTCCAAGTAGGGACTAAGTCATATAGAGCTTCGCATGACTTTTGTATTTGTATTTTGTACTGGTGGTTACTGAGTGGAAGGCCAGGGTGGAGACATGGTCAGAGCCTCCCTTTAGGAACAATCACCTTAGTGGCTGAATAGAGGATAGATTGGAGTGGGGAGAAGCTTGAGGCAGGTAGACCCACCAGCAGGTCGTAGCAATGTCCCAGGTGTGAAGTGATAAGGACTTGGACCAGGATGGGGGCAGTATTAGGTGGGGGAGAAGTGATCATTTATGGGACATGTTGCAAAGGTGGAATCAGCAGAGCTGGACAACAGAGGGGATGTTGGAGAGAGAGAGTGTGAGGAGCAGAGGGTGGATCCTAGCTTGTGGACCCAACTGACCTGCACCAGGTGCCAACTGAAATCTTGGTGGCCTACTGCCAAGTCCTGGGTTAGATTGGTGAGGACCTGGACCTCCAGTCAGCCTTTAGGGTCAGGAGCAGTTGTAGGCTCTAGGTGGAATACTTAGAGAGAACTAGGTTCAGAACCCATTGTTGGTCTGGCTCAGTTCCCAGGATGGAAGCAGGGGCTCAGTCCTAGCTCCTAGCCCTGCCTGAAGCATGCAAAAGAATCACCAGGGCAGGAATTAGTCTAAGATGGGACCTGCAGCTTGCCAGCTTGCTGATAGTGGCCAAGTTCATTAGATTTACTGTTGCCAAGAAGGCTGAGAACCAGGTCAGGAGCCTGCAGAACAAGGAGCCCATGTGGGCAAGGGAAGCCTCCATCAACTTTGCCACAGATGAGACCACTGGAGGAGCACTGAAAGCTTGCAGGTCCCCAGCCTGAGCTGTCCTTGAGATCCTGGAGTGAGGCAGCATTCAATATTGCCAGGAAAGGAGGAGGACCCAGGAGAACACAAGCTCAGCTTGGCACTGTTTCATACCACTCAGTGCAGTCCAGATTCTAATGACTATCTTTCTAGATTCCTTTTCATATTTTCTTATAGATAAGACTTTATTCCAGCCATTCAGGAAGCAAACTAAATCTTTTCTTTATCTTTATTCTCCTTTCAATGATTGTATTAAATGTTTGTTTTATCCACCAGAATGCATTGTACCCACCAGATTCCCATGGTTTTTTCTTTAGACTGTATCACATCATTTCTGATAAGGAAGAAATTTCACATCACTTCTCTCTTTCACTTCCAGAGATGAACGTGCCTTACAGATAGAACACACGCTTTCACCTGATTCCACAGTGAGACACATTCCATAGTAAAACATTTTTCAGCTTCATTACAATTTATATTTTCTCAAATTTGAATATGAATATGAATTTTCTCAAAATTGCATTGGACCCTTACTGATTGTGGTTTCAAATTTCCTCCTATGAATTGACGAATATTGGAAGATTTAACTTTGAAGTGTCTTTCCATTCTATGTTGTATGACTTTTGATGATTTAGGAGACAGTGACATTTGAGGATGTGGCTGTGGAATTTACCCAAGAAGAGTAGAGGCTCTTGGACCATCCTCAGAAGGAAGCTACTCTCCCTGGGTACAGAAACTTCCTGTGCTCACTCTGAGTCTGCAATCAGAGGGAATGTCTTCATTCTCTAGTGTACAGACTTTGGGGCATCTATCAATTATTAGAGAAAAGTGTATGTCTCCTGTGTCCAAGAGACAGACTCCTCATGCTACCTGGTTTTCCTATAGAAAGTTTTTGCACTGGGTGATAGGAAGTTGAGGGTTTCTTTTGCTGCTCCTGATGCAGTCTCTTACCAATTCTAGGCATCTTCAGGTCAAAGCTCCAATCAGTGTGGAAGAATCTCAGACATGGAACCAGTCCTGGGGATTATTTGGTCTAACCTCTACCTGGACATGAATTTTGCTACCAAATCTCTGAAAACTGCCCAGACAGCTTTTCCTTGCAGTCCCTTCCTCTTTGGGATGGGCCAATATTTGTAATATTCTTCTGTTTAACAAGCATACATTAGTAGTTTATAGCTCTCACTTGTGGCAATTGTAGTAGGTTTGTCCTTAATCTTCCTTCCTATTACCCTAAACATCCCACACAGAGAGCAGGAAAGGAAGGGAAGGGAATAAGCATTTACATTCACCTGCTATTTGCCATGTGCTGGGTCAAAGGCTTTCTTCACAATATCATGTCACTTCATCCTCATAATAACTTTCCAGGTTTGGTGATATTATTATGCCCATTTTATACTTGGGAAACTGAGGCAAACAGAGGTTAAATGACTTGTCCGGGGGCACACAGCTACTAAATCTCTGAGGCTGTATTTAAACCTAGGCATTCCTGACTCCAGGCCCAGGGTTCTCTCCACTGCACTACCAGCTGCCTCTGATTTCTAGACAATGGAAACCATGCAATGAGTCCATCCTTTCATGAAGAAGGTGCACAAGATCAAATTCTCTGACTCCAAAATATCCTTCAGGAGTCCTGGGAATCACTCTGGGCCTTGCTTGTATGCCCCTCTGGATGCTAGGAATTACTGAGACTGATCGAGAAATAAAATTTGGACTAACTTTGTTAAATTTGCCAGCAAAAGGCTCTCACCCAAGGGGGCAAACATCCTGGAATGAATAGTGTACACTGTTTATATATGTTTCAGGCAGTGAGGAGCCAGGTGGGGGAGTGGGCAAAGGCTGATTCATCAAGGTCTCTGTTGCTTGGGCTTGAGTTTGATCTGACACAATTATCCTTTTACTCAGTTTTGGGTGTAGGAGTTTCTGCTAGAATGGAGCATAAGAGGATGGGGGCAGAGGGTTTGGCTGTTTCTCAGAACAGGTAGTACAACACATACTACTTTGAGTTACTTGCATCACAAGCACTAATAGGTCAATATGGATTCCTATGTGTGACCAGAATGGAGTGATCCTCAAAATGGAGCAACTCTGTATCCTCTCCCCTTTCCCCAAAGAAAATTGAATTACAGGTTTCTCTCCATGCTCATAACTACATGATTCCTGATGCCCAGGGCTTCCAGTTCCTAGAGAAGACGTGATCTCCTATTTTAAGCAAAGGGAAGCACCATGGATGCTGGAGCAAGAAGGCCTGAGAAGCCACTGTCCAGGTGAGTGAGGCCAAAGCAGGTATACGAAAGCTGTGATTATGAGATGCTGTTTTGTGTTGTGGTGAAGAAAGTACTAGATTTGGGGCCAGGAAGGCCTGCCTTGGAATTCTTTTTCAGATTTGTTTTTAGCAGTGGCTTCCTGGGCCAGTCACTAAACTATGGAACCTCAGTTTCCCCAGGGTGTTAGACTGCATTGCCTTTTGGCTCCCTTCCAGAGATAAATTTATCTTCTTATAAGATGTTACTATTTGGAATTTGGAGGCAGGAAATCTTCTGAAAGTGCCAAAAGGGGTTAGGCCCTCCAAGATGAGCTCTTCCTTAGACGTTCTTCAAATCCACAAACATTTATGAAGATCTTGCTGTATGCCAGGTCCTTTACTAAGCCCTGGGGTCATAAAGAAATGCTAGGGATGTCCTCAGCACTCCTGGATTTTACAGTCTGGTGAACAGTCCAACAACTGTGTAGAAAGTCAATATGGACAGGTTAAATTGGAGCTGAGCAAGAGAGGGAAGGCCCTAAAGTGGGAAGACTGGGAAAGGCTTATTGTGGAAGGTGGGCTCCAGCTGGGGCCTCAGGGAAGCCAGGATGAGCATTCTAGGCAAAAGGGATAGTGACAAAAACCTAGGGAGTCAGGAGGTGGAGTGTCCTGTTCACTGAAGAGAAAGGAGGCCCATACCACTGGATTATAGCATATATGGGGGTGGGGGAACAGGGTGAAAAAAGACTGTATGAGTAGGAGATGGGGAGGGGATGAAGTGCTTTAGCGACCCTGTGGAGGCTTTTACATTGGATCCTTTTGCTGGGGAGTCAGAGGAGGTTGTTGAGTGGGTGGTGACATGGTCAGGTGAGAGATTTAGGAAGATGAACTTGACATCTGGGTTGAGGATTGACTGGACTGGGGGTAGATAAGGCAGTGGGACCACGCAGAAGGCTCTGAAATACCTCAGTTGAAAATACCTCAATTGGCATCTGAACCAAGACAGTGAGAGCTTCGGGAGAGAAGGGGATATATGGTAGAGATGTCACACAAGTGGAATCCCAGGACTTTGCTCCAGAGTGAATATGGGATCAGGAGTGTGAATGTGTGAAAGTCAATGAGGATTGCAGGACACTTCATCTCTGAGCTTGGACTGTTCCCGATGCCTTGTATAACATTAAGAATGTAGATAGATGGTAGGATTGGGGGAAAGAGAATGGGTTTCATTTTGCCTATCATGAAAGGCGGACCATGAGAGAGCAGTGTCACTGAAGCTCTGAGAGGAGAGTATCAAGAAAAAGGGTGACTGACAGTGCCCAAGCCTGTAGAGACATCAAGAAGAATGAGCATCAAGAAATGGATATTGCGTTTAGCAATATGGGATTATTGCTAACTTTAGAGAAATAAGTTTCAGTAGAACAAGAAAGGTTGGAACCAGACTGCAGAGAGTTTCAAAGAAAGCAAAGGAAAGGAGTTGGAGACACCAGTCATAAATGGCCATCTCTAGGCATTTGGCCATGAAATGGAGGACAGATATTGGACAATATCTCATGGGACTGCATGGTTCATTGAGGGTATTTTGAGAGAAATGGTTTTATTTGTGACAACAGGAAAGGTGTCTTTAGTGTGGGAGAGAGTAAAAAATAGTGAAAAAATGCAGATACTAGGGGAAGAATGTACCAAGGTAGATGAGGGATGGAATGGGATTATTTGCACACATAAAGTGATTCTCCTTAGCTAGCAAAAGGATGACCTTTTTATCTGATACTGAGGCCAAAAAGGAAAAGAAGGCATTTGAGTAATGTGAGATAAGGACAATAAGATAGCTCTTGAAAAAGATCCTTCTTTTTCAATGAAAGAGGAGGCCAAGTTCTTAAGCAAGAGGGTGTGGATGAGTGGGGTGAGGGGAAGAGAACAAGCCGTAAGGGAGAGTTGGAGATGAATGAAAAGATTTGGAAAAGGCGCTGTGGTGAGTGGCATGGGGAGTTAGGGAGATATCAAAGGATTGTCTTGCCACAATCAGGGTCCAGCTGAGCTTGTTCAGCCTAAATCTGTAGTGGACCCAGGCAGCCAGCTTTCATGATTTTCCTCACTCTCATCCAGCAGCATGTATATGAGTGAAGGCTGCTGCTTTAGTTGGAAGTAATCCAAGGCTAAACTTTACATAAATCATCAGCCCAAGTCCTTTTTCTGATCTCTAGGGCTCAATCTCTGTCCCATTCCTGAAGAATCATTGACCAGGTTCATGCAGGGGATGACATCCTCAGTTTTCAGAGCTGGGAGGTAGAGACTTGAAAGTGTCTCCTGGTGTGAGACCCTTCAGGAGCCTAGAAAGAAGCCTTTGTGATCTTCAGTGTTGGGTCTGGTCAGGTTCCATCAGAGTTAGAACCTAACAAAGATGACTACTTAGAGGTGACTGGGTGTAAGAAACAGAGAGAAATATAATAGAAATGAGAACATGCAGTTTACAACCAGGAGAGAGACCAGAATGCAGGGATTAAGGTCAAGGCCAGGGCCTGCTGTCAGCACTGGGACCAGTCAGGCAATCAGTAAAGACTGATCAAACACTTTGTCTTTTAGGCACTGTGCTAAAGCTCTTAGGGTACAAAGAAAGGCAAAAGAAAGTCTCTGCTGTCAGGGAGCTCCCAATATAGTAAGAAAACATGGAGATAGTTGGAGAAGAAACAACAGAAAATGAATCTCACTCTTAATTTATCTACTTGAAAAGAGATTGTTTTGTAATGGAAATACATTTAGTTCAATAGGGAAATGAGAGAATACAAGGAGTGAGCATAATAACAGTCTGAGGAGGAGAACAGAATTGGGGGGAAATAGTCTAAATCAAAATCATAGTGATAAAAATAATAGCTAGTATCTATAGTCATATGAAATCATACTCTAAATCTGTATTGATCGGAGAAATGAAAATGAAAACAACACTGATGTACTACCTCACACTGACCAGAGTGGCTAATATAAAAATAAAGGAAAATGATGGATATTGGAGAGGATGTGGGAAAGCTGGGACACCAGTGCAATGTTGGTGGAATTGTGAACTGATCCAACCATTCCGGAGAGCCATTTAGAACTTTGCTCAAAGGCCTGTAACACTCTGCATCCTCCTTAATCCAGCAATACCACTCCTGGGTCAATATCCCAAAGACATCCAAAAAAAGGCACAAGGACTGATTTGCACAAAAATATATATAGCACCTCTTTTTGCTGAGAAAAGAATTGGAAAGTGAAGGCATGTGCATCAATTGGGGAATGGCTAAACAAGCTGTGGCATATGGTTGTAATGACATATTATTGTGTTATAAGAAATAACAAACAAGATGATATCAGAAAAACCTGGAAAAACTTACATGAAGTGATGCATAGTGAAGCGAATAGAACCAGAAGAACATTGTACATAGCAACAGGAATATTGTTTCATGAAGAGCTGTGAATGACTTAACTTTTCTCAGCAATGCAATGGCAATCCCAAATGATGAAAATTATTTTCTTTTAATTCCCTAAGCAGTCAATAAAATGAATTGATGGTTACTCTTTTAATGATTTATTTTTCTAATTGCTCATGACAAGTAGTATATTAAATGATAAATGTACTTGAAGGTCAACTGCACTGAATTTTTTTTAAAAAACAATGTTTATATTCAAAACTTCCATTGTGAGGATAGGATTTCTTTAGGCATAACTTTCTTTTTCCTACCAATGGAAAACCTAGTACTCTTTCATTGAAACTCTACTGAATGACTAATCTGTGTTGCCAAGCAGTTCCTTTGAGAAGCTGACAGGGAAGTCAATAATAAAGGTTCACATCAGAAGACAACCTTAGCATTGTAATGAGGGGCACTTTAAGGTTGGTTTTTGTAGAAAGATTATGGGGGTCCAGGATGGTTTCTTTGTGGCATCTACTGTGCATGCATAGCAATCATGGTCCAAAGAGCCCGTTATATCTGCTGCAAGAATGCCAACCAGAGTAACATCTTGATCTGGTAATTACAGGTTTGATGAGATGTGATTACAAGGTAACCCAGGAATGAGAGGACTACTCTGGTACAGTGGCAGCCAGCCAGTGAGGGTCTGTGCATACCCGTCATCATTTGCACATGAATGTCCAACTTTCTTGCAAGTTTGCAAGCAATTTGGTGTTGAGTTGATAAATGGGAAGAATATGTTGTGCATAGTCAGAGGCAATCAGAGTACAATGTTCTCATTGCATGAACCCCAAAGGGATTATGTGCCTGATCATCATGATTTGGAACCATTGCAGAAAGAATCCTATTATGGTTGAAGTATGCACAAGGTTGTTGTACCAGAGTCTAAATATATGAGTAATAAAATTGGGTGATTCTTTACTGCTTAAGGTACCAATGACCAATTTTTAGTTCAAATCCTTGGGAAAACTGTCTAGAACCTTGAAAGGGTTTGTTAAACCCTAAATGGGAAAAAGTTTCAAGAAGACCAATAGTGAAGCCTGCTGTCCAACTTCCTTACAAAAGAATGATAGACCCAAATTTGTGTATGAGACACATATCTTCGGGGATTGGTAATGTTGTACATTTTTAGCATTGTGTTTATTATGAGGATTTTTTTAGTACAGATTTTATTTTGTAATATAATATATTATTTTCCCATATTAGATATTAAAACAATTTTTAAACATTTGTTTAAATTTAAAATTCAAAATTCTTTCAGTCCTTCCCCTTTCCCCTCCCTGAGATGGTAAACAATCTGATATAGGTTCTGCCTGTGCAATCATTATTACAAGGATTTTATTTTTATTTTAGTGGGCAGAAGCATTTAGAGACAATTAAAAAAATAAGTAATCAAGTAATCGCTATCAAAATAAATTAGTAGGCCAAGGGGCACCTAAGCTGTATAGCTGATAGAGTACCATTCCTGGAATCAGGAAGACCTGAGTTCAACTCTAGCTAGAGACGCTTGACACTTACTAGCTGCCTGACCCTGGACAAGTCCCTTGACCCTGATTGACTTACAAAAAAAATTTCTTTTGAAAAATATTAATAGGCCAGAATAAAATCTTTCATGTTTTCGATAAATACAAGAAACAGTACTGTATTCTTCATGTGACCTCAAATACTGAAACAGCAAAAAAAAAAAGGTTGAAAGTTGTTACTAGGGAAATTACATTATAGTTACAAATATGAGAGATCATGAAATAATTTGAATATTTAGTATGTGTGCACCAAATGGCATTACATCTGTGAAGAAAGGATCGAAAGCGCAACCAATGAAAGTGAAAAGGAAAGACTGAGTGGAAGCAACTTTTCTACTCCTGTGGACAGAGCATACTAAGTCATAGGTTCGAGTTAATGTCTCAAACACATTTAATTGTTTGTTTCTTTCAGAAGGAAATATCAGACTTGAAGCGAAGAACACTTTTGCAGAATTAAGCTTTTCTTTGGAAGAATCTCAGGAGAAAAGATTCATAGGTGATGGTCCCTGTAACTTCACTGGGAGAGAAATCTGTGCTTTTCATCAGGGAATGCCCACTTGAGAGAAACCTTATGGATGTAATCAGTGTGGAAAGACTTTTGCACAGAGAACTTATCTTAATGAACATCAGAGAATCCATACTGGAAAGAAAATTTATGAATCTAATCAGCATGGAAAGGCTTTTATACAGAGGGCCAATCTTAGAGAACATCAAAAAATCCACAATTGAGGAAAACTTTATGAATTCAATAAATATGGAAAGGCTTTTATGCAGTGGAGTCATCTTGCCAAACATCAGAGAATCCGCACTGGGGAGAAACCTTATGAATGTAATCAATGTGGAAAGACCTTCAGAGGCAACTCCAATCTTGTTAATAATTGGAGAATCCACACTGGAGAAAAACTTTATGAATGTAATCAGTGTGGTAAAGCTTTTACATGGGGGCAATACCTTTGGGTACATCAGAGAAGCCACACTGGAGAGAAACCTTATGAATGTAATCAATGTGGAAAGGCTTTTAAAATCAGCTCCATTCTAGTTAAATATCAGAGAATCCACACTAGAGAAAATATAATCCATGTGGTAAAGGCTTCAGGCAAAAGTCAGCCTTTTTTTCACATGAGAGAATTCATAAAAGATATAAATCTCATCAATGACATGATTGAAGAGAGGCACTTAAATGGAGTATAGCACTTTGTAGACAGTAGAAAATTCTGCATACAAGCCATTTATGGACTCAGTGTGAAGATGGCCTCCAGCCAGAAATCATCTCTCATCCTCTCATCAGAGAATTCTGTTAACGGGATTTTTACTGACCAATCTCTAACCTGAGAATGCTTGGACCCACACAAAGCAGTTCTAGAAACAGGAGTGTCAGTAATCAAATTGTTTAATTAATCAGTGTCAGAGTGAGGAATATTCCCTTAGCTGAAGTGAAAGTATATGTTTTATACTTAAGTCATACCTGGGGAAAGAGGGGGGCAGGTGGATTACAAACAATCTTTTAGTGGTTTCTGATGAGAAAGTCACAAGTCCCACAACATGATGTCTTTGGGAGTTGTGACCACTGCCCCTAAAGTAGAGAACTAGAGTTCTGCAAAGGAAACAGGTTTTGATTAATCAGTTTAAGTTGCATTGTGAGCTCTGACAGCCAAGCCAGACATCCAGCTCTTAAAAAATTAAATTGTTAGTATATTCATTACATATATCATATCAATTAATGTGAAAATTATAAGTGCCTTTCTCAATACATACTAGGAAGAAACCTTATGAATGTGCTCCACAAAGACATTCCTTTCTCTGGAACGTGGAGGTTACTGGTGAAGGTTGAATTTTGTGTCTGATTATAACAGAATAGTGAGATAAGGGGAAATAAATCATGCTATCCCATCAATTTGCAAAACCAAAAAAGGAGGAAATAGGCTCATAAACTGTGAAGGAAGACATCTGGGTGTTCTCAAAAATGGAATGTATCCAGAATTAGAAAAAGAGCTCCCATCAATATTATGTAAGCTGAGGGAAAATGTTTGGCGAAGGGAAGAAATCAGAGGTGTTTGATCAAGGCTATAAAAACTGGGGTAGTTTGAGGAAATTTTGTGGTCTCCTGTAGGCCACCTATATGTATGTTCAGGTTACTGCCTATGACAATCAAGAAACTTCTCGTTCACTGATTTTTGTGACCCAACTAACACGGTAAAGAGGATGGGTTTCCCCTGCTGGACTTGAGGCAGAGCAGAACCATTGTGTGAAAAAGCAGCTCCTTCTAGGCAGGTAAGTGGCCCTGCCATTTCTATCTAACCAGTCTCCCATGCTTGCTCCTGCTCCATCAGCATGGCAGGGGAAGGGAAAGGAGCAAACAACCACATAAGAGGCTTCTGGGCTGATGGTCATATACCATCTGTGTCTCTGGACAGTCAAAGGGCACTCCTGGGACTCCTCTGAAGAAGATGGTTTGTGCCTTGTTATATCTAAATAGACTATTTCCTGTGGTCAGATCAGACAAAGCAAATAGGGTGAAAATGAACACTTTTCTCCACAACTTACAAAGCCTTCAAAAAGACGTCTCTCTCTCTCACTCTGTTTTTTTTTTTAACTCTAGTCAAGTCAGGTAGGCAGACAAAAGACATACAAGAGGGCAATAATTTTTTTCCAGTCTGCAGAAATATGTAGTGTCATTAAGTAAAGACAATATTAATGACTTTAAGAAGGGTGGTGGAGCCATGATGTCCCAGTGGGGGCAGAAACTCGCCTGAACTCTCCCAAATCCTCCTCAAAAGTACTTGAATCCAATTCTGGAGAGGAAGAACCAACAAAAAATCAGGATGAAACAATTTTCCAACCCAAGACAACTTAGGAGGCTGCAGGAAAAGTGACAGTGTTTGGACATGGAGGACAGTGGGGTGAAGGCCATTCCTCACCAAGGCAAGAGCAGCAGCTTGGAGAGCTCTCAGATCACCGACAGTAAAGGGGTCAGACAACTGGTCAGAAGGAGATTATAAGGAACGCTTTGCTAGCATTGGGCATAGGATTATCTTGTATTGCACATATATAGTTTCATGTCACAATCCTAGAGTAAAGGGCAGAGTGAAGAAAATCAAAATTTCTTTTCAAAATGGTTTAAATATTGTTTCTGCATGTAATTGAAAAAATAAAACACGAAAATTTTCATACAAGAGTAAATAAAGTACTGCACTCAATATGCAAGCAAATTTGGAAACCTCAAAAGTGGCTACTGGATTGGAAAATGTCAGTTTAAGTTCCAGTCCTAAAGAAGTGCCATGCCAGATGCCAGTGATCTGGGCTGCTGAAATGTATGGAAAAATTCAGGACCAGGTTGCTTTCAGAGACATAGTCTTTTGTGGGTCCATCATTAACACCGCATTACTCCCTCCTCAAAGAAACGGGACCCAATATCGTTTGGGATAAGGGACAGTCTCTGCTTCTGAAACCCCTTCCTGCTGGCAAGGGCTGTACAGCTGTCTCTGCCTCAAGGAGGTCCCAGAAAGGAGATTGAGCACAGGGTGCATCCAGGGAATAATGGGGGGACATGAGCTGGTACCCACTGTTTGGTATCAACCATAGGTGAATGGCTCGTAGTCTGGAAGACACAGATCTGACAAGCAGGTTCATGTGCAGGGCCCAAATACAGAGGGTCTTAAAAGTGCTGTAAGAATGGGGGAAAACAAAGAAAGACAGCAAGAGCCCCATTAGAATTTCCTTTCAGATTCCAATTCCTTTAGGAGGATCAGATGCTATTGGGAAGTAAAAATGCTTTTTCAGGTAGAAGTTTTCCACCCCTGGGTTCAATAGTTACACAAATGAATTTTCCAGAGACTGACTTTCATTCTAATTATAACAAAAGACTTGGAAGGATACTTAAGAAATCAGATAACCTCCCTTTAAGAAAATTGATTGCACTGAAATTCTCTTCCCCATACCAAAGGGAAGATGTTTCTGATTTAGTTTCAGTAACTAATTGAATACTTTAATTACTAAGTTGTTTAGGATATAGAAAGGAGTTTACTCTGAATACCTCAAATCTGAAACACACCTTATCCTATCCCATCCTTGAACCATGGGATAGTCATTCACATGGCTGTGCAGGCAGGCAGATGATAAGCCTGAGTATTAATTTACCCAGTTGTTGGAGTAAATTTATTGTTTGACTACACATTCAGGCCAACACAGCAAGATCTCACATGCTTGCAATGTGCTCCTATCTTTGACTAACCATTTGTTCTGATTATAGAAATTTGGCATAAAAGGATAAAGCAGGAAAATGATTATATCAAGTATGACATTATAAAACATCCTTCTTTCTCTTTGAATTCAGGTAATTCACAGTTTTCAAACCATTCAGTATCAATTGCATCTCATAGCCAGGTGGGTAACATTCCTTTTCAACGGGACACAATGGGGAAACTGATTCAGGAGGATCCCATTTTAGAATGAGGCTAAAACTGGCCTCTCAGCTTTACCAGATGCAGACCTCTGCCTGTATCACATTCTCTCTGAGGAGCTTGTGGCGTTTCTCTCAGATGGTGGATTATTGATTCTTGATTTATTGATGGATTATTATGACCCATTAGACAACTCAAAATCAGTTATGGTCCTACGAGTTTTTACATCAAGCAGCAAGTTTCACTAATCACAGCTTAGGGGAAAATTTACCAGGATTTACATCTCAAATTAAAAATTTGTCCTGGTATAAAAGCCAATAATTTCTATATACTTGCAAATTCTCAGAAATCCAAGTTCATTGGATCTCCATCACCTAAACAATATCTTTTGGCAGTTTACAAAATCAGGGGGATTGACAAGAAACCCTCGGAAGGGGTTTCCTCGCCACCCCATCTACCCTTAAAGCTGCTGTGGGCTATGGGTGTTTTGACTAGCCCCGAGGACTGCTCTGAATGGGCAGAACCAATCTGGATAAGGCTTCATCCCCTCCTTTCCACACACACATACACAGTGATGGATTACCAGTTTTAGGTTTTATCATTAAAAATAACCCAAATGTCTTAGTTAACAATCTTACAATTTTCATAAGTGAGAGCCAAAGTGTTTTAGCAGCAACTTCCTCCTACCTATAGGCTAAGGTCAAAATACCCAGTTTTCTAAATGGCTAGTACAGTGGCTTCTTCTACAAGGTAGAATTTCAGATGGGACTTGATGGAAGGCAGGAGGTAGAGATGAGGGAGGACATTGTAGGAATGGAGACAGGCAGAGTCAGGACTGAGTTTCTTGTGTGAGGACTGAACAAAAAGGGCAGTACCACTGGATTCAAGAGCATGTAGAGTTAAGCTACAGGAAGAATGGAAAGGTTGGATGGGGAGCAAGTTATGAAGGACTCTGAATGCCACAGAGGATTTTATATTTGATTCTATAGGGTAACAGGAAGCAATTGCACTTTATGCAATGAGAGTATAACATGGTCAGACTCCCCTACTTTTTGATCATTTTGGCAGCTGATGGGGGTATGGCCTGGAGAGTGTTGAGGCAGGCAGACTTCCCAGCAGCTATAGCCATAGTCCAGATGTGAAGTGATTAGGGCCTGCACCCTATTGGGAGTATATTCCAGAGATGGTGAAAGGGTGAATTTGACAGTGCTCAACTACATATTTGATATGAGAAGTGGGGGTGAGATATGGAGGAGTGGAAGATGGCACCCAGTGTGCCCAACTGAGGGCCCTGGAAGCTGATGCCCATTGGGAAGTTACAGGGATCTGAAGGGGGAAGGATCTAGGTATAAAGGAAAGCCTCACATCTGGTGATTTGTCCTTTGGGAGCAAGCTAACCCCTTTCTGGAGACATTTGGGATAGCTTGTTCTCTAAAGCTCAGTGGCATAGAAAAGAATTTTTTTTTCCTGAAGAAAAACCTTATTGCTACATTGGTAGCAGTGATGATATTTAGGTGGGGGTGGGGAATAGCAGTGGGGTGTGGATGGCAAGTTAAAGCAGAGTCCAGAGTATAATCTTATTGGATATTTTAAAAAGTTGTTCAGTGCCTTCAGTTGTGTCTGACTTTAAAAAAAATTATTCACTAAAACTTAAATACACAATGAAGAAAAGAAATATATTGTGAACTTAAATATTGAAACTTAAATACAAAATAAGAGAAATTCATGTCATGTGTACCCCAGAACTTAAGAGAGGATTCGACGTACAGAGCAATGTTTCCATTTCAAGAAAGCCTGTATAATAAATTCTATGCATTGTGTTGAAAACTGTCCATCTTTTATTTGCTACTTGTAACTTTTCTTTTGTTCTGTGCTGTACACTTTGTACTTTGCTTGTTTTTCCCTCTTCTTCCCTTCCTCCCCTTCCCAGAGGCTAAAATCAAGTATGGATATATTTACATATAGATCCAGATACTTACATATATAAACATATACTTTCCCTAACAAAATCTAATTCTGATCTTTGTTTTAATGTGTGTGTATGTGTCTCTTATTTCCTATCCCTCCTTACTCCTCTACTTTACTTCTACCCAGTACCTTGCCCTCCTATTTCTTGACCTACCCTTCTCCAACAATCCTTTTCTTATCTTCCCATTCTCACAAATCACAAAAACCCTTTTATTCCCCGCCTTTAACATATTCCCTCACCTTCTCCTTTAAAGACTCCTCCCTAATCCTCACTTCTGCCCTCATCCCCTTAGCATTTTATTTCTTTCTGAATTGAGAAGACTTTTATACACTTTTAGATATATATGTATTGTTCACTCTTGAACCCATTCCCAATGAAAGTAGGTTTCCAGAACTGACAGCCCTCCTCCCGCATATAATTTTTCTGTGTTGGTTCTTCTTCTGGCACCTCATTTGTATGAGATAATTACTCTTCTTATCTGTTCCTGAATGGTTTTACTTTCTAAAGTCCTATCATGCTCAGGTCTACCCCAATCTTTCTTATGAACTACCCAATTACTAATAACAGTCTTAAACATAGGTTTTATATTTTACATATATATAAGGTAACCACTCTGTTCTTATTGAGTCCCTTGTAATTGGGCATTGGTATGTACCTTACATTTCTCTTGGCTCTTGTATGTCAAATTAAGTTCAGCTTGTTGTTGTGTTTGTTTGTTTGTCAGTTGTTGTTAACAAAATCCTTAAAGTCTGAGAATTCATTAAATACCATTTTTGTCATTCAGAATTAGGTTTAGCTTTGCTGAGTAAGATATTTTTATCTGGAACCCCTGTTCATTTGCTCTTCAACATATAATGTTTCCAGACTTATGGTCTTTTAGTGTCGCCACTGCTAGGTCTGGTGTGGTTCTAACTGTGGCACCGACATATGGAAATGGCTTTTTTTTCTTGTCGCTCACAATGTTTTGTCCTTAAGCTAAGGGTTTTGGAGTATGACTATAGTATTCCTGTGGGTTTTCTTCATAAGATCTCTTTCACATTGTGATGGGTGGATTTTTTTGGTCCAATTATATTTTTATTTCTTATCCTTACAATTTCTAAACATCATCTTCATATCAAATTTTATACGTATTTTGCGTTAAGATCTAACCTACTGTGAGAAATCATTCATTTGGACCCTTGCTCTAGTCCAGTCAGTACCAATCAATCTGATATTCTTCATAAATCATAGAGGGATAGCTAGGTTCTTATAGTGGGCCTCAAACTTTAATGTAATGTTCATTACTTGTTTACCACATTCTGAGGCTTACGTGGGCAACCACAAGAATATGGACAATGATATCTTCTTCCTGTTGTACTCAATTCCATGTCCAAAGCCACCAGGGAAGGGATTGCTTGATTCTTTGGATCCAAGTTATTCTTGCACCTCTGTACCACTCTCTCTTGTCCAATCTGTACCTATGTTATGACCACTTAGTCAGGGGAGATGCCCCATGCTTCACCCAACCTGTGAACCCCCATCCCCTGCTAATATGTCATTTTTGGCCCTCGAGCAATGCATATCAACCAACGAGATGCTGTATTTTTCCATGCCTCTTTTGCATATTTGGGTATGAAACACTATAAAACAAAGTATTGGAAGAAGGAGGCATCTCAAATGATGAGGAAGATCTGAGGTCCACTTCATTATAGGGGATAATGGACTCTAATAAAGTGCCTTTGGCTCAGAGCTCTACCTCAGTCTCTTTTGTGGTAGTTGTGTGATTTTAATCCCCACACTAGCTTTACAAGGTCAAACATCATAATTATCCTAATGGAAAAACACATGTGACTTTAAACGTTGTCCCATTATAATGTAGTTTAGGACAAACTAAGTCCCATCAACTTTAGATTTACAATTGTGAAAGTGCCCCTGAGATCAATATGGCAGTTTTCTATGAGTTAACCATAAACAGACAGGTGCACTGGACATAGAGTGAGCCTGGTTGTTAAAGGTGCCAATCAGGAGCCTGCAGTGAGCCAGTTTTGCTCACTCCTAGGTGCCTTTGCTGGTGTTCTCTGCCTGACTTTGCTGAGCTGTTGCCCAAAACAGCCTAGTGGTCAACTGTTCCTGCAAAACATCCTTCTGTGCCTCACGTGTTCCTGGGAATGACTGCTCACTCTTTATGCTGACCCCTCCCCAAACCTCCCCTTTGTGGTTTTCAAGGATAAAATACCTCTGCCTTTCCTAGGCTAGGGGCTCTGTGGAAAAGGAATGATAATGAGCTTACTAATCTGAGTGATTTGTTTGAGCTCCCTCATCATCCAGGAGAGGCAGAAATAACCTGGGAATCAAAATCAGCCAATCAGAAGGTGGAATGAGTGTTGCTCAAGCTTGAGATAGCAGTGATCCTTTGTGGTGTCCAGTGGGTGAGCCCAGAATACCTCCACTGTGCCGGCAACCACAGGGCCTGCTCAAAGTGGTCCATACTGGCCCCAAATGGATACAGCCTGCACAAACATCCTGGTCTTAGGTACTCTGCATTCACAAGATCCTCCTGCCTCTCTTTGTTGTATGTAAAACCATAGAAAGCACTCCCCGAGGCCCCAATCTAGGGGCCAGCCCCAATCTAGGGAACAGCCAGACTAGGTTCTCCTGTTCTCTGAATCCCAAATTCCCAAAAATTCTCTGAGCATCTGTATGTGCTATACTCACCCAATATATGCTTCAGGTTTTGCACTTGAATTGTACCTCCATCCCCTCTGGTCAGTGGACAGGTACCTCAATTACTTATTCTGGCACAATGAATCAGGTTCTTTGTACTTTGTACTGGAGTGCCTCAACTTTAGTGGTCTTATTTTCCTCTAATAAAACTTTTCTGATTTCAATTCATCTTTGACTCTTCTGCATTTGGAGGGGTAGGCTTTGCCCCATTGACATTTCTGGTGTCAGAAGTGGGATTCATCGTAATAAGTAGTTTCTTCATGACCCTTGGAGGACTGTTCCAGGTGCTTTGGTCCTGGCTTAGAGCTCTTGATGTCCAGCCTGCTATTTCTCCTTTGGGGGTCTGGTAAGTGTGTCCCTGCTTGAATCCCAAGCTCCTGTCTCTTTCCAGTTAAGTTCATTTATTAGGAGGAAAAGAGGTGCCAGAGCAAATAAAGGCCTGGCAAGACCTTACTATCCCTGCCTCCCTCCCCTCCTCTTTCCCAGAGATGGTAAGCAATCAGATATAAGTTACACGTATAAAATTATGTATAGCATTTCCTTATTAGTCATTTTGTACAAGAAGACTCAAATAATTTCACAGCAACCAGATCAAAGGAAGAATTAATTTTCTAAGGATACATTTGCATCATTTTAATTTTTCAAATTTACTGCGTTTCATATGCACTGGTTTCCCAAAAATCCCAATAAAAAAGTGGAAGCATAATAATAACATAAAAAATGTTACTTATTTAAGCAAGAAACAAAATTGCCAGTCAAATGACATCAATTCAGTTGCATGTATTTCTGAATTATCTTATATGGAAAAATCATTTCATCTGTCTATCCATCCGGAGCGATTCTATTCCAAATACATTTCATTCTTATTCTTACAGTTCCTAAAGATATCATCTTAATGCTAAATTTGAAGTGTTTTTTGCTTTAAGGTCTGATCTTCCTGTAGAGGTTCAAACAACCCAGTTATTGCTATGGAAGAACACATCTGACTTTCAATGAACCCACAATCTAATTTAGATTAGGAGAAACTCAGTCCAATGCAATCTCGATTTACAATTAAAAAAAAGGTCTATAGACCTCCCACACCCCAACAGGGAGAATACAGTGTCCCATTCCCCCCCACCTGCTCTGCACACATCCCTGCGTCCAGGTTATCATGTTAGCAGAGACCAGATGGCTAGCCCAGAACAGCACCTTACCTCTAGAGGTCTGAAAACCAGAATTCTCCATAGGCCAAAAAGGGACAAGTCAGCATAGAGCCCATTCTCCGAGACCGTCACCCCAATTCAGAGTCCTAGGAAAAGAAATCCCCAGGAGCCGGCTCTCTGAAGCGAGAGAAGGTGGATCAGGGCAGAGACTCTCTGCTGAGGTCCAAAATCCTGTGTGTGTCTCTGGGGCGGTAACACGAAATACCGCCTCTATCTCTCTGGGGCCTCCAAAATGTTATACCAACAGCAAGCAAGACATGCCACAGAGTATAAGTTTTAAATGGTGAATTTATTAGCCAGTGACCATTTGGGGTTTTTCACCCAAATCAAAATGGCACCATATTGGCGTGAAGGAGTAGCTTATATAGAAAATACAGGGTACAGTGGTTAATTATCTCTTGAAATTTTACAGGCCAGGTCACAGGGTGGTGGGTGGTCCCAGAGAATAGGAACAAAGGTCCTGACAGATCAAAAGATTCTGACAGGTTATCTTTAAGTGGGATAATCTTATTGACATTCCTTGGTGGAGTCAAGAGCCCCAGGGACATTTGCTAAATGCCAAAAGTTCTGAGTCCATTCTTTATTATGCAAACTGGGGTTTTCTCAGGGGTCTCCTTAGCAATAACTGATTTTTCCAGTACCACAATAATGTCTTGCCTCCCCAACCCTAACCCTGGTGTCCTTCCCTAGGCCTCCTGCTTCCCTGTCCCCACTCTTCTCAGAGCCCTACTGTCCCATGCAGGGGGTTGAATGCCATACTGGGTTTTCTCTCCCAGTCTTTGGCTACCCCTGGTCATTTCCTGGTGGCTCCATCCCAGGGCCTCTCCATCCTCAACCTTCCCTGGCTTCCCTCCCTCCTAGATCAAGCAGTCAATTTGTTATCTAGATAATGTGTACCTTGGTTGGAGAAAAGGGATGCAAGGAGGACAGAGGACTAGTTGGAAAGAGAACTCTGACTCAGGAGCATTGAATCTCTGACTGGTCTGATCCCATCTGGGTTCTCAAGTCCTCTCTGCCCCTCTGAGGATGGGGGGTGAAGGGGGCAGAAGAAAGTGTGGGAAACAGTCTTCTTGTTTAGAGCATCTTCATTTCCAAGCCTGACCCTCTCTGCTGCCTCCCTCTCTCTGTAGGTTGGAGTCTGCCCTGAGGACAGGACCAGGGCCTTTCTAATCCCTGTGGGACCTCACCTGTGAAAACCTGTAGTTCTGCCTCCTGCCCAGGAAGAGAAGGGAAAGACATTTCCCCCTCTGGGTTCCTTCTCCCTCTTCAGCTCAGTCTACAGAGGACCAAGGCCTGGCCGAAGCAGGGAGCCCGGAGCCTGAGGTAATGGCCCCTGGGAGTCGCAGAACCCCACCTCAGGGCAGTGTCATCCATCCACAGATTTGAGCAACCTCAGCCATCCAGGCCATTTCCGTAGGTTTGTCCACGAAGCTGGCAATGCCTTTCTTGTGGGTCATTTCTTTATAAAAATAGGCATGGATTGAACATAGCAGTAATCACCTTGTCCTTCTCTCTGCTTCTCCTTTAAACTGATTTATTGGCACCCTGGGCTCTGGACCACTGACCCCCTCCCACAGTTGCTGCCCTCCCCTGTTTGGTTTTAAGGTCCCCTCATCACTTTATTTTTATTTTATTTTGTTGTTGTTGTTTTTGTTTGTTTTTTGGAGGGGGGAAGGCAGGACAATTGGGGTTAAAGGACTTGCCCAAGGTCACACAGCTAGGAAAGTGTGTCAAGTGTCTGAGGCTGGATTTGAACTGAGGTCCTCCTGACTCCAGGGCCATTGCTCTACTCACCGTGCCACCTAGCTGCCTCAAGGTTCCCTCATTACACCGGACTGACCAGGATGTCATAAATATGGGAAAATCACCCACATGTACAAAAATATTTATAGCAGCTCTTTTTGTGGTGGCAAAAACTTGGAAATTGAGGGGATGTCCATCGATTGGGAAATGGCTGTACAAATTGTAGTGTGTGAATGTAATGGTATGCTATGGTGCTATAAGAAATGATGATCAGGAAGACTTCAGAAAAACCTGCAGTCTTATATGAGCTGATTGTATCGCCAAGACAATGTTCACAACCATTGCTATTGTGAATATACCTGCATTGTTCTGAGTTACAAAATATAAGACTCTCCATATAGAAGGCAGAAGCAAAATATTTATTCAGACACCAGAAAACCCAATCCCAAAACCGGTAAGTCCAATCCATCATAGCAGCAAAGAAGGTAACACACAGTATGTATTAACAACCCAGCTAGCAGCTTCAGTGGGGGCGTAAGATCCCCCCGCAGCCAGCACTCCGGAGGCTGCCGGGACACCGGGAAAGCACAGGTTCTTTTTGTCTGCTTAAACAAGGAAAGCACGGTGAGGGGGTTAACCAGCTTACTTTAATCCAGCATTCAGTTAGCATACAGACATCATTCATTTAGTTCAGGGGAAAACACCAGCATTCAGTTAGCATTCAGTTAGTTTAGGGGAGCAAAGAGACAAGCATCAAGAGATATACCAAATACAGATTCATTCACGTACTTCAGGGGAAAAAAGCCAGCACCCTGAGGTTCAAAACATTCGTTTAGTTCGGGGAAAACAAACCAGCACCCGAACCTCAAAACCAAAATACAAACAAATTACAAATATCAACAGACAGACCCAATACAATTCATAGTTACCAACATCTGGGCTCGGCCCGAGAGCAAGGGCTGGCCCAGAGTCACGCTCCCCACTTGCTCCCACACCAACCAGAAAAGGAAAGAGAGAGCTCTTCAAGCTGTCCTCTCCCCTCTTGTAGAGTTTTTGACATCATCAAGCGCCGCCTGAATGGCCAGAGACAATTGGTTCTTGAGCTGGCCCCTCCCCCTAGCGTAGACCAGGTTAACACCCAAAAGGGCGTGGCTCTGGAGTTAATACCTCCCCTCAGCCAGCCCCATGACTCATCACACAGGAAGTTCTCTGATTCCTGGCATGGCTGGGCTTCCTGCCCCGGAAGAGCAAGCCACAGCATCTAGGGGCTCAATGAGGTAAGCTGAGTCATTCAAAGAAAACAAAGGCCATTCTGGTTATACAGTATCACAGCAGGGAGCCACTCCATCCCATAAACTTCCCCC
Source organism: Trichosurus vulpecula (assembly GCF_011100635.1). Lineage (NCBI taxonomy): Eukaryota > Metazoa > Chordata > Mammalia > Diprotodontia > Phalangeridae > Trichosurus > Trichosurus vulpecula. Next base: position 408,568,992 of record NC_050575.1, on the reverse strand, counting down.
CTGCTGGGGCCTTCCCACTAACAAACCTTCACAAATCCTAGCTCCTCTTTGCCTACATCCTTTCCTCCTGCTGTTTCTAATTGCTCTGAGCATTTCCTGTTCCACACCTCCAGACTTTTTTAACAAGCTCCTCCTACCACATGTGACTTAGACTTCCTGTGATGTAAACAGGTCACATGGGCCTATTAATGGATGAGAAGATCTTCAAATTTACATTACCATTCTATTCAACTTCAATATCTTATTTATCCATTGCGTAGGTCAATGGGAATTTTGAGGTAAATGGTGTCAACAGCAATATGACAGGGATAACAAGAAATAAGCACATAAAACAATATCATCATTCTTCCCTCGATCCAATGGGGCTCAAAATCTTGGGGTAATGGGTGAAGGTCTCATCCTTCATACCTTCTTCTTGCTGAAATTGAATGTAGAGCTGTCCCTGCTCTAAGAGATCAAGAGTCCCATTTGAGAGGTCAGTTCTTTAACTGGCATCTGAAGCTTGGTTGAAGCCAGGTCCAGGGGTGACACATCACAGTCATGGACAGGTCCACAGGTGACACATCACAGTCACAGACAGAGGGTGACATCTGACTTAAATGATCAGGCATATGCAGGCGGAGGGTACTAAGCTTGCAGGAAACAAATCTAGCAGACAAATTTGATAGACAAAAGCCTAAAAGAAACTAAGAAATAATAAACTGTGCTTCTGGAGTCCATGAACCCATGACCATATCATAGCCTTATTTACGGTAGAATATATGAGTCAGAAGTACAATTTGGTAATCATTTTATCCTGAATAAATAACAGTTACAGTATTATCTTTCCCAAATGCTATAATTTCCACAGCCTTTGGAACATTATCTGGTTTCTAGTTTACCCATATGTCAGCTCTCCATTTTATTCTATCAGTAGAACCTGATATTCATCAGGATGACTGGAGATGACCCAGGATGCAATGGGAGACCTTGGCCCTTTAGGCTAAGGCCTTTTCATGTACTCAGAGTCAGGTAACACCCATTCAGTGAATAGGCCTCTTTAAAAAGTGAGTCGAGATGGCCCTTAAATTAGGAAAAAAAGAAAAATAATCAAGCTGAGAGGGAAAAACCCTCAGGGTTGCTGTTCCAAAGAGAAATAGTTACCACTGACATTCACTGTACCCTAGGAGGGCCCAAAGTACAACTATTAAGTGGAGCTTGGGCAGGGACCTTTTGTGGTCCAATGGGATGAGCTTCAGAGTGAACTGGGTTTAAGGTTTTGAGAAAGAAACAGAGAGAGAGAAAGAGAGAGAGAGGGGAAAGAGTGAGGCTGATGACTTTGCACAACTCTACCTCACTTAAATCCAATTGACTTTTAAGTCAAGACTTCATCTTCCTGATGTCATTTGTCTTCTTTGATAACTGAGGGCAAATAACAATCTGTGAGTAGTAGTAACTTCCTGACTGGACACCCAACTGGGCAGTTTCAGTTCTATTTGGGCAATGCTATTTCTTCCTTCCTTCCTTCCTTCCTTCCTTCCTTCCTTCCTTCCTTCCTTCCTTCTTTCTTTCCTTCCTTCCTTCCTTCCTTCCTTCCTCCCTTCTCTCTCTCTCTCCCTCCCTCCCCCTCCCTTCCCTCCCCCCCTCTCTCTCTCTCTCTCTCTCTCTCTCTCAAAACCTTAAACCCAGTTCACTCTGAAACTCATAGATTGGACTACAATAGGTCCCTTCCACACATTGAGGAACTCCCCAAGAAAGACATCATTAAGTTTCTGCAGGACAACAGCTCAGATTCTGTTCTTACAGAACACAAATGACTAGGAAACATAAAAAATGTGGCCAAGACAGCAAACAAGGATCATTTGTAGTCACAGCCTACAACCACCTTTTTGAAAGTAAGTGTTTCAAAGGTACTGAAAGTGTTGTCAAACTGACAGAGCAGGTGAAAAGTGTGAAACTTGATAAAGAGAAATGCCAAGAAGTCAAGCCTGAAGAGACTTTGGATGAGTGTCCACCAAAATATTAGAAATCTATTCTTTTTTTTAATTTAATGTAAATTTATTTATTTAACATATTTAGTTTTCAGCATTGATTTTCACAAGAGTTTGAATTACAAATTTTCTCCCCATTTCTACCCTCCCCCCCACTCCAAGATGGCATATATTCTGGTTGCCCTGTTCCCCAGTCAGCCCTCCCCTCTATCACCACACTCCCCTCCCATCCCCTTTTCCCTTCCTTTCTTGTAGGGCAAGATAAATTTCTACGCCCCATTGCCTGTGTATCTTATTTTCCAGTTGCATGCAAAAAACTTTTTTTTTGTTTTTGAACATCTGTTTTTAAAACTTTGAGTTCCAAATTCTCTCCCCTCTTCCCTTCTCACCCACCCTCCCTAAGAAGTCAAGCAATTCAACATAGGCGACATGGGTATCATTATGTATAACCCTTCCACAATACTCATGTTGTGAAAGACTAACTATATTTTGCTCCTTCCCAACCCATCACCCTTTATTGAATTTTCTCCCTTGACCCTGTCCCCTTTCCAAAGTGTTTGTTTTTGATTACCTCCACCCCCATCTGCCCTCCCCTCCATCATCCCCCCCCTTTTATTTTTTTATCTTCCTCCCTCTTCTTTCCTGTGGGGTAAGATACCCAATTGAGTATGTATGGTATTCTCTCCTCAGGCCAAATCTGATGAGAGCAAGGTTCACTCATTCCCCCCTCACCTGCCCTCTCCCCTCCTCCCACAGAACTGCTTCCTCTTGCCACCTTTATGCGAGATAATCCACCCCATTCTATCTCTCCCTATCTCCCTCTCTCAGTATGTTGCTCTCTCATCCCTTAATTTGATTTTATTTCTTTTAGATATCTTCCCTTCATCTTCAACTCACCCTGTGTCTGCTGTCTCTCTCTCTTTTTTATATACATATATACATATATATACACACATAGATATACATAGATATATACACATAGATATATACATACATACACATTCACTTATATATATATACACATATATATATGCATATTCCCTTCAGCTACCCTAATACTAAAGTCTCATGAATCATACATGTCCTCTTTCCATGTAGGAATGTAAACACAACAGTTCAACTTTAGTAAGTCCCTTGCAATTTCTGTTTCTTGATTACCTTTTCATGCTTCTCTTGATTCTTGTGTTTGAAAGTCAAATTTTCTATTCAGTTCTGGTCTTTTCACTGAGAAAGCTTGAAAGTCCTCTATTTTACTGAAAATCCATATTTTGCCTTGGAGCATGATACTCAGTTTTGCTGGGTAGGTGATTCTAGGTTTTAATCTTAGCTCCATTGACCTCCAGAATATCGTATTCCAAGCCCTTCGATCTCTTAATGTAGAAGCTGCCAGATCTTGGGTATTCTGATTGGGTTTCCACAATACTCAAATTGTTTCTTTCTGGCTGCTTGCAGTATTTTCTCCTTGATCTGGGAGCTCTGGAATTTGGCGACAATATTCCTAGGAGATTTCTTTTCGGGATCTATTTGAGGAGGCGATTGATGGATTCTTTCGATTTCTATTTTGCCCTGTGGCTCTAGAATATCAGGGCAGTTCTCCTTGATAATTTCTTGAAAGATGATATCTAGGCTCTTTTTTTGATCATGGCTTTCAGGTAGTCCAATAATTTTTAAATTATCTCTCCTGGATCTATTTTCCAGGTCAGTGGTTTTTCCAATGAGATTTTCACATTGCCTTCCATTTTTTCATTCCTTTGGTTCTGTTTTATAATATCTTGATTTCTCATAAAGTCACTAGCTTCCACTTGCTCCAATCTAATTTTTAAGGTAGTATTTTCTTCAGTGGTCCATTGGACCTCCTTTTCCATTTGGCTAATTCTGCCTTTCAGGGCAGTCTTCTCCTCATTGGCTTTTTGGAGCTCTTTTGCCATTTGAGTTAGTCTATTTTTTAAGGTGTTGTTTTCTTCAGTGTATTTTTCAGTATTTTTTTTGGGTCTCCTTTAGCAAGTCATTGACTTGTTTTTCATGGTTTTCTCTCATCCTTCTCATTTCTCTTCCCAATTTTTCCTCTACTTCTCTGACTTGCTTTTCCAAATCCTTTTTGAGCTCTTCTATGGCCTGGGGCCAGTTCATGTTTTTCTTGGAGGCTTTTGTTGTAGGCTCTATGACTTTGTTGTCTTCTTTAGGCTGTATGTTTTGGTCTTTTTGTCACCAAAGAAAGAATCCAAAGTCTGAGACTGAATCTGGGTGTGTTTTCGCTGCCTGGCCATATTCCCAACCAACTATCTTGATCCTTGAGTTTTTCAGTGGGGTATGACTGCTTGTAGACTAACGAGTTCTATGTTCCACGTTTGGGGGGGAGGTGCCAGCTCTGTCACACTAGCACTACTCCCTCCCCAAGAACCCCCAACCCGGACTGGGCTTAGATCTTCAGCAGGCTGTGCACTCCTGCTCTGATCCACCACTTAATTCCTCCCACAAGGTGGGCCTGGGGCCGGAAGCAACAACAGCTGTAGCTTCCCCACCTCCGCTGCCCCCGGGGCTGGAAGCCGAACCTCGAACTCCTTCCACTCCCGCAGCTTTTCCCACTAACCTTCTCCACAGTCTTTGGTGTTTGTGGGTTGAGAAGTCTTGTAACTGCCGCAACTCACTGATTCAGGGCGCTAGGGCCCCCTCCGCCTGGCTCCTGGTCTGGCCGGTCCACGCCGCTCAGGCTGGGCTGTGCTCCACTCCGTTCCCAGCTCCCAGCTCCGTGTGGGATAGACCTCACCCAGAGACCATCCAGGCTGTCCTGGGCTGGAGCCCTGCTTCCCTCTGCTGTTTTGTGCCTTCTGCCATTCTAGAATTGCTTCAGAGCCATTTTTTATAGGTTTTTGGAGGGACTCGGCAGGGAGCTCAAGCTGGTCCCTGCTTTCCAGCTGCCATCTTCTAGAAATCTATTCTTAAGAAGGGAGATAAAATTAAATTTCCCAAAAAAGGAGATGTTGTTCTTTGCTGGTACACAGGAACATTGCAGGATGGAACTGTTTTTGATACTAATAATTAAACTAGCGCAAAGAAGAAAAAGAATGCTAAGCCTCCAAGTTTTAAAGTTGGAGTGGGTAAAGTTATCAGAGGAAGGGATGAAGCACATTTAAAAATGAGTAAAGGAGAAAAGACTCATCTGGAGATTGAGCCTGAATGGGCTTATGGCAAGAAAGGACAGCCTGATGCAAAAATTCCACCCAAGGCAAAACTTTATTTTGAAGTGGAACTAGTGGACATTGATTTAATAAATGTTTTACCGACCAAACTACATGCTTCAGGATCTATTTCTACAAAGCTGTGGCCCTGTCTGTACTTAAAGAACAAGTGATCTTATTCTTGGGGGTGGGGAAAACAGATTATTCATTTTGAGCATAAATCCCTGAAGTTGAGCATGTTGAGGCAGTTGAGGCTGGATGGGCTTGAGTTATTTAATAACCATGTTGTAAATATAAAATCCTGAATATAAATACATTAACCCAAACAACTGGGTGTTGGCTCACTGAATTTTTGGGGGTTGCATGCAATGAATGACAATCCTTCCAGTGTATGTTTTAAGCATTTTTAGAAAGTACTTTCCTTACTAGTAACTTAATAGATTGTGATCGTGTGACTTAAACCTAATAAAAATTAAATGAACAAAAAAAAAATAGGTCCCTTCTCAAGCTCCACTTAATACATGTATTCTGGGTCCTCCTGGTTTAGAGCGAATGTCAATGATAACTGTTTTTCTTTGGAATAGCAACCCTGAGAGTCTTCCCCTCCCAGCCTGATTTTTTTCTTTTTTCTTTTTTTCTAATTTAAGGGGACATCCCTTGACTCACTTCTTAAAGAGGCCTATTTACTGAATGGGCATTACCTCACTCTAAGTGAGTACAAGAAAAGGTCTTAGCCTAAAAGAGCAGAGTCTCCCATTGCATCCTGGGTCGCCTCCAATCATCCTGATGAATATCATGTCACTGGATCCAGATGGCTCTGGAGGAGAAAGTGAGGCTGGTGACCTTGCACAGCCCTCCCTCATGCAAATCAAAGTCAACTGCAAGTCATGTCATCATTTCCCTGATATCATGGTCCTCTTCAAAAATGAAGGACAAAAACAGTCAGTAGAACTAAATCTTTCAGTTCCTCTGCTAATTATTTTGGAAGGAGGGTCACTTTTCACAAGGGGTATTGTTTCACAAGGAAAATAATCACTTGAACTATTCTATCATTTTTACAAAACTGTATAGGTTCTTCACTCAAATTTTGGAATGTTACAACAATTTTTCCTTGACAATTGGAATCTATTACTCCAGCCAATATATGTATTCCTCATGCTGCTAATCCTGACTTAGACAATATCCATCCAAAATGATTCTTAGGGATTCTCATACACATTCCAGTAGAGATATTTTTTATTTCTTTTCTATCCAACCAGAAGTCCTCTAAACAAAATAAATCATATCCTGCCAAACCAGGTGTTCCTGGACACTGTGGTGGGACATCTTTCCTCACAGTCCAATACTCATATTGGCCAGACAGGATTATTCCACCAAGTGGTTGTAGGGACTAACACTCCTTCTCAACATATTACTTTATAGTATTGGTAATTTCATCTTGCCCGCATGGGACACGATACTGCTTCAAAGTAATTACTTCAAAAGTTGAAGTGATTGGGTCCATTTTTATTTTTCCTACTAAAACAGTATTGATTTCTATCTTCCTTCCTGCAAATTGTTATCTCCCCTCAGGTAAATTTAGAGTTATACCTCTCAGTATATCTATTCCAATGATGTCTTCAGGAGTGGGTACAATGACCATGATATATTCTTTCTTAGGTAATTGTCCAATTTTCATCATTAGTTTAACTTGTCTGGATTATATTTCAGCCCCTCCCAGTCTTGTGATAGTAATAGGAGTTCCATGTTTAAACTTATCAGGGTTTTGATTATAAGGGAGGCCTCCTCCCCAGTATCTATTAATGCCCTAGTTACAGTATTTGATCAGTTTTTCCAATATTTGGTTAAATTAATAGGGGATCTATAATCCCATGTTTATTTCTGTGTATTTCTTTAATCTGAGTTGGGGCTTGGCCAATTTCCTATTCTCCCTGAAGGTGTGACACACTTGGATACAAGGGTTCAGAAGCATCTGTAGGGGCAATTCTTACTTCTCCATTCTGTCTGCTATTAAGCCCCTTATCTCAGTACATTTTATATAGTTCATTAGTTGGAATACCATCTATACTTCCAAAATCTACCCCTGCTCTCATTAGAGCAGTAACATTTCTTTTCTTGTCAGTCTATTTGACTTTGAATCTGCTGGCTATTTACTCTTCTTTCTTGAGGAAATTCATCTTTTTCCCAGTCCCCTAAGTCACTTAACTATGAAATGCTATCCAGCACCTCTGAAAGAGGGTGCTCTATCTCCGTGTTAGCAGTCAAAACTAGGTGTTCATAAGCAGGGGGAACTGTCTTCACTCCTATATCTGCAGGAGAGACTCCCAAGGGCATATCATAATAATAATCTCAGCATTTTCAGTCATGATTGCTGTCTTCATTACCTCCTCCTTCAAGTTTCTCATACATTCCTTAAGTGAATACTGGGGCCTATCTGCCCTGGACCACATAGAGTCAGCAGGATATAGTCTGCAGCATCTATTCCCAGCTAAAGTTAACGAATTGCTTGTATTGTTACCTCCTAGCATGTGGTAATCCCTAAAAGCTTGTTGAACAAAAGAATTCTGACTAATACCTACGAATTGCAAGCAATCCACACCATCTGCCAATACTCCTTGACCCCCTTATCACTGATTCTCACCATCTAAGATATTAATGATTCTCCCATTTTGGGGGTAAATGAATCTAAGATATCTTTGACCTCCTGCTGAGTGAAATCTTCAAGCATCTCTCTAAAAACTGAATTTTCTCCCTGATTCTCTCATTTCCTTCACAGTATGGGGTGTGCATCTGGCTGAGTCTCATTTAACATTGTTTCATTTTCAGCCTGAGGAACCTCATCCAACATTGTTTCATTTTCTGCCAACACTATCTCCTGGCAGCCATCACCAGGGCAACTAGGCTCACTCTGTGCTGAACTTGTATGCACTTTTAACCTTTTATGTTCTTCACTTTTTCTTAATTAAATTAACAGCAAAACCCTCATTCAAATCAGCTTCTATCAACTGAGATTCCCCATGTTGCTCTTCTGATGAAGAGTTCGAACACTGTAACACACAAAGCAACTCCCGTTCCATCTGAAATTGCTCTTTCAACAGTTTATCTCTGCTTTCATACATAATGTGATAAGCTGTTAGTAAAACATTTCCTCTCCTAGACATTGCTGCCAAGATGGTGGAGTAAGAGCTCAAACAAGTGTTTTAGCTCTCCCCCCCAAACCCTCCAAATACCTATAAAAATGATTCTAAACAAATTCTAGAGCTACAGAACCCCAAAATGACAGAGTGAAGTAAATCTCCACCACTAGACAACATGGAAGGTGTTCAGGAAGGGTATATCACAGTGCCTTGGAAGCAGAGTGCAGTCCAGGATGGGCTACAGCAGTACAAACTAGGCTGGAGTAGGATTCAGAGGACTGAATTGCCAGCAGCCGTGGTGGTTTCCAGGCTTCTTAACCCACAAACGCCAAAGTCAGCATAGGTCAGTGGGAAAACTCTGTGGGACCTAGGTGAAAGAGGAGTATGGTCCAGCTGGGGTCCAGCCCCAGCCCTAGGGTACTGGAGGTACTAAGGGCTGTGGCAGCAGCAGCAGCAGCAGCAGTGGCTGTTTCCTGGGCCCACAGAAGGTGGGAGATCAAGCAACTGATATAAAACCCTGGAAGCCTAGCACAATATACCCACACCCAACCCAAACCCCACTGGAAGCAGAGTTGTGTAGAAAGTAACAGCGAGACGAGACTTGGGTTCAAGGTAAATTTAGGGTTTGGCTTTATTGGCCAAGCGCCCGACTACCTGGAGTATACACTCAAATCAGGCAGTCCCGAACTAAGGGACTACAATGCTTATAAAGGCAAAAAGCACAATTACACAATTGGGGAGTGTTGCTAGCAGAAGCAATGATGTACAGAAGCAAAGATCAGCCATTGGTTGGATTCATCAACTCTGAGCTAATTTGGGAATATGGTGAGATACAGGGGTGTGACCATCCCGTGACACAGGGTGGTCAGCTTCCTAGAATGGGTGGCTCTCTTAGGTTTCCTGATTGGTTTCCTATAACTGGGTGGAGGGTTCAGGGTGGAATTTTCCAGAAAGTAACCCCTATTTGATCTGAGTGAAGGAACCTGGCTTGGTCAGCAGAATGGCTACACTATAACCCAGGGTGTGGGCCTATTTGGTAACCGGGGGGTTTTTCCTCAAAACAAACTTATGCTTTACCCTAGCAACTGATCCTTGCACATAGTGCTGATATAGAGAGAATATACAGAATGCTGAATCATGAGGGGGGGGGGGGGGGGAATCAGGGGACTAGCCTTGGGCAATATCCAGAATTATGCCTTAAGCAGTTTCAAGCCATTTCACGGTATAGGGCAGAGACAAAGACAAGAATATAAAGGGGATTAATGGTGGTCTTCAATTTAGGTGTAACAGAAAGAATCCACCAATCTCCTCTTGAAAGAGATTCCATAAGGAAACTCCTAGGAATATTTTAGGCAAATTTCAGAGTTCCCAGGTCAAAGAGAAGATATTGCAAGCAACCAGAAAGAAACAATTAAAGTACTGTGGAAATATAATCAGGATAATACAAGATCTAGCAGCTTCTACATTAAGGGATTGGTGGGCTTGGAATAAGATATTCTGGAGGTGAGAGGAGCTAGGATTAAAACCAAGAATGTTCTACCCAGCAAAGCTGAGTACAACATATGGATCTTTTTCTCCCTTGTATGATTTTTTTGGGATACAGCCCTAGAAGTGGTATTGCGGGGTCAAAGGGTATACATATTTTCATAACCCTGTGGGAATAGTTCCAAATTGCTCTCCAGAATGGTTGGATCAGTTCACAACTTCACCAACAATGCAATAGTGTTTCAATTTTCCCACATCTCCTCCAGCATTTATTATTTTTCTGTTTTCACATGTTTGCAAACCTGACAGGAGAGTTGTAGTAACTGAGAGTTGTTTTGATTTGCATTTCTCTAATCAATAGTGATTTAGAGCATTTTTCATATGACAATAGATATCTTTAATTTATTCCTCTGAAAACTACCTGTTCATATCCTTTGATCATTTATCAATTGGGGAATGACTTGTATTCTTATAAATTTGACTCAGTTCCCTGTGTATTTTAGAGATGAGGCTTCTGTCAGAGACACTGATCATAAAAATTCTTTCCCAATTTTCTGCTTCCCTCCTAATCTTGATTGCATTGTCTTTGTTTGTACAAAAACTTTTCAGTTTAACGTAATGAAAATTATCCATTTTGCATTTAGGAATGCTCTCTCTCTCTTGTTTAGTCATAAATTCTTCCCTTCTCCATAAGTCTGACAGGCAAACTATTATCTTCTCTCCCAAATTGCTTATACTATCAGCCTTTATATCTAAATCATGAACCCATTTTGACTTAATTTTGGTCCTGAGCATGAATGCCCCATGGATCAGCCAGATTACATGGAATATTACTGGCAAAAGAGTCAGAGTAATGGCTGAATTTCTCCTTAACCTGGGTGAGATAAGTTACCGAAAAAAGAACAGGCACCTAAATGGCTACCCAGGTGTAATCAACTGCTCCCTTAAAGGAAATAGTTTGGAGGGAACAGACAAAGCAAAAACTTGGGGTGGGGTGAGACAGGAAGTCCCGCCCTCTGTAAGGGAAGGGCTAGGGAGCGAGCACTTTTGGGAAACCGAGTCCGCCTCCGGACTCCTAGGAAACCAATGAGCGGGAGGATCCGGTAGGTGTAGGGGCTGCTGGGAAATAGAGTCCCAAAGTGCTGTCGGCGGTGAACGCCCCGGAAGTGGAGGTTTAGCGGACCAATAGGCTGGCGGCGCTGGGGGTAAGGGAGAGGGACACGCTGTAGCCAGCTTTCTGGTGCGGTCCCTGCCTTGCCTAGGAGATAGAAGGGCCTGACCGAGGAGGAGTAGAGGTCTGGATTGCATAGGAGCTCCGGGAGGCGAAACTCGAGGGCCTGGAAGAAGGAGATCCTCCGGCAGGTCAGGCGAGTCTCGCGTCCCCTGTGCCGGAGGGACTCGCACTAGGAGCAGCCTCCATCGTCCCGCAGTTCGGGGTCCCGGGGAAGAGCCCTCCACACCCGACCAGAGCCCCTCTGCCGGGCCCCCTCCCCGCGGGAAGGTGGACGGAGCGGTAAAGCTGCGTGATCCCGGAGCCCCCGACGGGCCTTTGCTCCTGCTCCTCCAGACGGTCCCGGGACCCAAGGACACGAGGCGCCGGTTCTCGGCGTCCCGAAGCCCGAGCTGGGTCCGGCTGTTTCAGAGACACCCCCGGGGCGGATCTCTGGTTGTGCAGGGAGCCTGGCCCGTGCTGGGGCCCGGGACCCTTGGAGCCCCTGTAGTCCGCCCCCTGCTCCAGCGTCCCGGGCCAGCTAGACAGTGACCGTCCCATGTTCCCCAAAGAGGCGGGCCCTGTCCGGAGGGAAGGCTGCCCACACCCGCTTCAGGTCCCGCCCGACCTCCCCGCGAGCCTTTCGAGGGGCTGGAGGGGAGACACCCGGCTCCAGGGGAGCAGAGGGGAGGCTTCCCTAGACTGGAGAAGGCCGGAGACCTCCCAGCGTGCTCCACATGGGGCGCCAGAAAGGACGGGGTCCGGAGGTCCAGGAGCCCCCTGGCTGGAGGTCCCGGGCGGGGGTCGTCGGGAATGAGGTCACGGACTCAAGCAGGACTGAAAGAGTCCAGTTGGCCAAAGTGTATTGTCTGCGCTTCACGGGGGCCAGAGTTCTTAGGGAGCCTGCGTCCTAAGGGGGACATTAAATGTTTATTCGGCTGTTCTAGAGTAAAAGGGACCATGTGTGCAAATAGGTGATTGAGAGAGTTCCTGAGTGGTCAGTTCTTAAAGGAACAGGCACCTTTAGTATCTACTACAGGCCTTTGATGCAGAATTCTCTGGGAAATGGGGGAGCCGGGGAGGGGGGATGTTATGCCAGAAACGTCACTAAGTCTCTAACGGTCAGGGCTGACCGAGGACTGCCCAGGCTGTCCCCATCGATGTCCATTTAGACATGGTAGATGTAGGGAGTGTACACCTGTCTAAGTCTAGGAGACACAGAGTGAGGAGTCCAGGAGATCTGTGAGAGGTCAGTGAGTAGTAAATACCTCTATGGGGCAGTGCACAGCCAGGTCAGAATAGTGAATCCTGCAGGTGCAGCAGGCCACTGTGTAAGGAAGAGACAGTTTGCTAGGGCTTGCTGTCCTTGGGGGGAGAGAAACTTCCAGGGACACTGTGTAGAGGCTAGGGAGAGATGGGATTTTGGAATTGGGGTCCCAGCACAGGCCCCCAATCACCCCATCAGACCCAGGTGTCCTGTCTCCCTGCCCCCACTTACTGGCTTCACACCCAGGACTCTAGGGATCTAGCAGTTCTGCCTGTCCTGAGGACCCCTCCTTGAATACAAGAAGCAAAGCTCTTTCCTGGCCCCTTAACTGGACCCACAGCTGTTGGGCTGCTTCCCTCTCATATCCCTGTCTCCACTTTCCCTTTAGAGGTTCTGAGCCTAAGCTTTACCAGGGGTCCCAGGAGTCCTCCCTGGCTCCCAGTTAGACCTCAGAACACAATGCTCTGGCGTTCCCAGACTGTCCACCTGGAACTCATCTGTCACTCTAGGGACCCTGACCTCCCTGCCAGTGTTAGACTGTCTTGCCTCCCAGACCCCAGGCTCCTGCTTCCCTGCCCCCACTCCTCTCAGAGCGCTCAGGTCCCATGCAGAGGGCTGAATCCCATTCTGGGTTTTCTCTTCCAGCCTCAGACTTCCCTGGTCATTCTCTGGTGGCTCTATTCTGGAGCCTGCCCTATAGAGCTCTGACTGCTCTCATCCCATCTGGGATCCCCAGTTGTCCTCTTCTTCTTGGGGCTCTGTAGGAGATGGGAGGAGAGGAGAGAGTAAGACAGAGGAGGAAGTAGTCTTCCTGTTCAGACCCTCCTCATTTCCAAGCCTGACCCTCCTTGCTACCTCCCTCCCTCTATAAGTTGGAGTCTTTCCCTTGAGGGCAAGGCCTGGCCCTCTGTAAATCCCAGTTTGGCAGCCTAGTGCCTAGGAGGAGAAGGGAAAGACGTCTCCCTGTCTTGGATCCTTCTCCCCCCCTCCCCCCCATATAGTCTGCAGACAACCAAGTACCGGCTCAAGCAGGTATTGGATCAAATCCTGACACCAAAGTAGGAGGGAAAATAGAAGATTTATTATAAGGTACAACAAATAGCAATCACCCAGAATATGAACACCAAAGTAGGCAGCCTGGGATTAAGGTTACAGGTGGGGCAGATGGGCTTTTCTGTGCAGAGATAAAGGAGGGAAGGACTTTCCAGGTGGCTCCAGGCTGTCTCCTGGTTATCAGAAAGGCTTAGAATTGGGACACTCCGTGCTTAGGTGGGACATCTGTGAAGAAGAGCTTTGGCTGTGGGGACATAGCAGGTGGAGAGCAGGTCCCTGAGGTAGATAATGTTCAGGGATGAGATGGAGAAACTTTACAAAATGGAGTCACTTTGGTTCCTTTGCTCCCTACACAGGGAGCCTGGATTCAGAGGGAATGGAGCATGGGAGCAGCCAAGGCCCAGCCCAGGTGAGTGCAGTCCATCCACAGGCTAAACCAACATCAACAATCTAGCCATTTCTGTAGACCTAGAGGATGGTCTGTGAAGCTGATGATACCTGCTTTATGGAACTTTTCTTTACAAAAATAGGCTTGAAAATGATTGCAGTAGAAACAACACTGCCCTGCTCCCATCTTCTGTGTTTTCAACTGATTCCTTAACACCCTGGTGTCTTGAGCACTGCCTCCCCACCCTCTCTCCCCCCATGCTGCCTTCCCAGGTTCTTTTTGTGAGGCAGTCAGCTTTAAGTGATTTATCCAGGGTCACATAGCTAGTAAGTCTCAAGTGTCTGAGCCTGGATTGGAACTCAGGTCCTGCTGACTCCATGGCCTGTTCTCTATTTCTTCACCTACCACCTCCTCCCCCATTTGTTTTTAACTTTTCCCCTTCCTTACTGTGACCTGACAGGTGTGACCCCTTTATTCCTTAGTCTCTATTACCCAGGGATCATGTCTTTGCTCCTTTAATTCCTACCAGCACCCCTCCCCGTACACACAGCTCCTCCCCCTCCTCTGTCTTTCTAGTGGCCAAGCTCTCCCTTGTAGTGAGTGAAGGTCCAGGAAAAACCTTCACCCCTAGCAGACTTGGAGCATAGCCCTGAAGGCTCCTCCAGCTCCCCTCCTTTTCTGTTCAGTCATCAGAGCAGAGATTGTGCTCCTGGTGCTGCTCATGTCCTCCTGCCTCAGCTCACACAAGCCTTGCCAGGTCCCTCTGAAACCCTCCCCTTTACCAGTTTTCAGGTCCAGTCAATGAGCAAGGCCCTAGATATACCAGCCCAAGATTTCTTGTACCAACTGCGCTGGGCGCATCCTGCTGCTCTTCTGTTTCTAAGACTTGCCCTGGCACAGTGATTGAATGATGGACGGCTTCTCTACTGTTTAAAAGAGGCCTCTGGGATTCTCACCCTTGCCTCTGTTGGTCCTGGGCACCAGGACTAGCTTCACGACATACCATATAACTGTACAGATTGGCTTCTTGCTGAGATAATTTGGTCTTCCCTGTGCAGTGTGCCAGGCACTGGCAGAGACCATGAGAGCAACAAGGCAAAAAGGAAGGATTCACAGAGTCAATTTAGTGTGTCAAGGTACTTCGGACAGCTTCTTGGATAATCTGAATCTCCTATAGGCTGGAACAGGTCCTGAATTGACCTAGGAAGGGAGTAATCCATGGAAATAACTCAAACTAATACTCACTTTAGATGTTAAACAAAAAGGAAACTCCTGGGCCATCCAACAGGTAAAAGGAGCTTCATTTAAGCATAGCATAAAAAGGACATTTAGTATGGATATGAGAGTCTTTAGCTTGAGTAGACAAGGCTGCCCTCACCTCCATGTGGGAGCCCATCTGGCGAGCATAGCAAGGTGTAGCAGTGTGCCATTTAGGGAAATCTGTCATATCTGAAGGACCCTGATTTCACATGGCTAGGCTTTAATGCCTTTTGGTTGCCAGATAACCACACTAATTCATCCAGAGATCCTTAGAATACTGCTTGGAGGGTGGCACATGGGGCCTTTGCCCATTATAAGAGTCAGGGCCTTGGGACAGCTTGGTCATGTTTCAGGGGAAAAAACAAAAGAAACTGGCCTAATCATGTGACAGAGGAAGTACAGAACTCCAAGAGACAGTGGCCCATGCTCAAATGTGGAGGTTGCTACCTTTGACAGCCTTCAGGTGAATGGTCAGTCTAATTTCAACACAGGCTGAAGGAAGAACACCCCCATTTATTATCAGCCACCTACTAAGTGCCAGACACTGAGTTGAGAACCTTACCCGTGTCTCACCTCACGCTCACAACCAGCTGTGGAAGGTAGGCATAATTATCTTCACCTTATTTGTACTTATGTACTCTGGAATATTTGGGGGAAAACGTTTTTTACGTCATTTTTAAACTCAGGTTTTTTTATATCAGAAATTAGCCATCTCCCCCTTCCCTTCCTGCCACACTCTGCCCCCCTCCTCCATTCATTGAGAAAGCAAGCAAAGCTAGCCCCTGTGACACGAATGTACGTAGTGAAGCTCAACAAAATTTCTCAGTGGTTATAGCTAAAGAAAATTCTATCAGCTGGTACTTTGAGTATCAACTCTCTATCAAGAGGTAAGCAAGGCGTTATCACGACTCCTCAGGAAATCCTTGATCATTGCATTAATCAGACTTCCAGTGTGTATATAGACACATATGAATACATAGATATGTATCAGTCAAGGTCCACCTAATTATCCTCGCACCTGCTTGCTCCTGCCCACAGAATGCAGTGTACCTGCCAGCTTCTCATGGACTTTTCTTGAGACTCTCTCATACCAGTTCTGATAAGGAAGAAATTTCACATCACCTTCTCTCTCTCTTTCTCCTCTGTACACGAACTTACCCCATAAATAGAACACACACTTTCTCCCTGATTCCACAGTGAGACACATTCCATAATACGACGTTTTTCAACTTTATTACAATTTATGATATTTTCTCAGATTAGAATTTGAATGTGAATTTTATCAACATTCCATTGGATGCTTACTGACTAGTTTCAAGGGGTGACTATTAAGTTTCCTCCTGTGAATTGATGAGGATTGGAATATATAACACTGAAGTGTCTTTCAGCTCTATGTCCTATCACTTTTGATGATTTAGGAGACAGTGACCTTTAAGGATGTGGCTGTGGACTTCACCCAGGAGGAGTGGGGCCTCTTGGACCATCCTCAGAAGGAGTTGTACAAGGAGGTCATGGTGGAGAATGCCCGGAACCTGCTCTCCCTGGGTAAGGACACTTCTCCTGCTCACTCTGAGTCTGCAATCAAAGGGAATGTCTTCATTGCCTAGTGTGCAGACTTTGGAGCATCTATCAATTATTAGAGAAAGTGTATGTCTCCTGTGTCCAAGAGACAGACTCCCCATGCTACCTGGTTTTCCTATAGAAAGTTTTTGCACTGTGTGATAGGAAACTGAGAGTTTCCTTTGCTGCTCCTGATGCACTCTCTTAGCAGTTTTAGGCATCTTCAGGTCAAAGATCCAGTCAGTGTGGAAGAATCTCAGACATGGAACCAATCTCAGGGGTTATTTGGTCTGACCTCTACCTGGACATGAATTTTCCTGCCAAATCTCTGAAAACTGCCCAGGCAGCTTCTCCTTGCAGCCCCTTCCTCTTTGGGATGGGCCAGTATTTGGAATATTCTTCTGTTTAAGAAGCATATATTGGTAGTTTACAGCTCTCACTTGTGACTGATGTAGCAGGTTTGTCCTTAAACTTCCAGCATAGATGGTGGGAAAGGAAGGGAAGGGAATAAGCATTTACATTCACCTGCTATTTGCCATGTGCTGGGTCAAAGTCTTTCTTCACAATATCATGTCACTTCGTCCTCATAATAACTTTCCAGGTTTGGTGATATTATTATGCCCATTTTATACTTGGGAAACTGAGGCAAACGTATGTTAAGTGACTTGTCCAGGTGCACACAGCTACTAAGTGTCTGAGGCTCCATTTAAAGGCAGGCATTCCTGACTCCTGGCCCAGGGCTCTCTCCACTGCACTGCCAGCTGCCTCTGATTTGTAGACCATGGAAACCATGCGATGTGTCCATCTTTTCATAAAGAAGGTGCATAAGATGAAATTCTCTGACTCCAAACCGTGTTCCAAGGTTTTCTCCCTGACCTCTCCACAGAAGTCCCCAAAATTAATGCTATGCAAACTGTCCTTCAGGAATCCTGGAAAATACCCTGGGGTCCTTGCTTGCATACCTCTCTGCATGCTAGGAATTACTGAGACTGATTGAGAAATCGAATTTGGACTAATTTTGTTGAGTTTGCCAGTAGGAGACTCACACCCAAGGAGGCATACACTCCCTGAATGAACAGTGCACAAGGTTTGTGGAGGGTTCGGGGAATGAGGAGCCAGGTAGGGGGACTGGGCAAAGCCTTGTTCATCAAGGTCTCTGTTGTTTAGGCTTGAGGCTGGTGTGACACAATTAGTCTTTTTCCCAGTTTTGGGTCTAGGAGTTTCTGCCACAATGGAGCATAACAGAATGGGGGCAGAGAGTTTGGATGTTTCACAGAACAGGTTGTACAACATATCCTACTTTGAGTTACTTGCATCACAAGTACTAATGGGTCAGTATGGACTCCTATGTGTGACCAGAATGGAGTGATCTTCAAAATGGAGCAGTTCTGTATCCCCATACTTTTTCCTAAAGAGAATTATATTACAAGTTTCCATCCTCATCCCTACCTGATTCCCCATACCAGGACTTCCAGCTCCCAGAGAAGATATGATCTCCTATTTTGAGCAAAGGGAAGCAGCATGGATGCTGGAGCAAGAAGGCCCAAGGAGCCTGTGTCCAGGTGAGTGAGGTGAAAGCAGGTATGTGAGAGCTGTGTGATTATGAGACTGCTCTTTGTTGTGGTGAAGTAAGTGCTAGATTTGGGGGCAGGAAGACCTACCTTGGAATTCTTTTTCAGATATTTTTTATTAGCAGTGGCTTCCTGGGCCAGTCACTGAACTGTGGAGCCTCAGTTTCTCCATGGGGTTAGACTCCATGGCCTTTCAGCTCCTTTCCAGGGATAAATTTGTCATCTTATAAGAAGTTGCTATTTGGAATTTGGGGTCAGGAAATCTTCTGCAAGTGCCAAAAGGGGTTAGGTGCTCCAAGGTGAGCTCGCTCTTAGACCTTCTTGAAACCCATAAACTTTTGTTAGGATCTTGCTACATGCCAGGCCCTTTGCTATGCACTAGGGTCATAAAAAGATGCTAGGGATGTCCTCAGTACTCCTGGATTTTACAGTTTCATGTGCGTCTAACAACCGTGTAGAAAGCCATTATGAACAGGTTAAATTGGAGCTGAGCAAGAGAGGGAAGTCCCTAAAATGGGGAAGACTGGGAAAGGCTGATTATGGAAGGTTGGCTCAAGCTGGGGCCTCAGGGAAGCCAGGATGAGCATTCTAGCCAAAGGGATAGTGACAAAAACCTAGGGAGTCAGGAGGTGGCATGTCTTGTTCGTGGAAGAGAAAGGAGGCCCATTACCACTGTGTTATAGCATATATAGAGGGGAAACGGTGAAAAAACAGACTGGAAGAGAAGAGAGGTAGAGGTGATAAAGTGTTTAAGAGCCCAAGGGAGGATTGTACATTGGATCCTTTTGCTGGGGAGTCAGAGGAGGTTGTTGAGTGGGTGGTGACATGGTCAGGTAAGAGATTTAGGAAGATGAACTTGACAGCTGGGTTGAGGATTGACTGGACTGGGGGGAGGTGAGGCAGCCAGAACAACCTGTAGGTGC
This sequence comes from Trichosurus vulpecula, assembly GCF_011100635.1. Lineage (NCBI taxonomy): Eukaryota > Metazoa > Chordata > Mammalia > Diprotodontia > Phalangeridae > Trichosurus > Trichosurus vulpecula. The sequence continues at coordinate 408,549,989 of NC_050575.1, read as the reverse complement.
TGAAATACCTCAGGTGTGAGGCAATTGGGGTCTGAACCAAGACGGTGAAAATGGTGGGAGAGAAGGGTAGAGATGCCACAGAAGTGGAATCCCAGGACTTTGCTTCAGAGTGAGTATGGGGACACGAGAGTGAATGTATGAGAGTCAATGAGGACTGCATGACACTTCATCTCTGAGTCTGGACTGTTGAAGATTCCTGAGATAACATTAGGAATGCAGGTAGATGGGAGGGTTGGGGGAAAGAGAATTGGTTTCCTTTTGCCTATCGTAAAAGGGGAACCAGGGGAGAGCAGTGTCACTAAAGCTCTGAGAGAATACTATCAAGAAAAAAGGGTGACTGACAGTACGAAAACCTGAAGAAATGTCAAGAAGAACAAGCATCAAGAAATGGCCATGAAATTTAGCAATTTCAGGATTATTGGTAATTTTAGAGGAATAAGTTTCAGTAGAACAATAAATGTTGGAACCAGACTGCAGAGAGATTCAAAGAAAGAAAAGGAAAGGAGTTGGAGACACCAGTTGTAAATGGCCTTCTCCTGCTCTTTGCCCATGAAATGGAGGAAAGATACTGGACTGTATCTCATGGGGCTGCATGATTCATTGATGGTGTTTTCAGTGAAATAGTTTTATTTGTGACAACACAAAAGGAGTCCTTAGTGTGGGAGAGACTGGAATTAGTGAAAAAATGCAGGTATTTGGGGAAGAATGTGGAAAGGTACCTGAGGGATGGAATGGGATTATTTGCACATATAAAGTGGTTTCCTTTAGCTAGGAAAAGAATGTCCTTTTTATTTGATACTGAGGACAAAAAGGAAAAGAGGGCATCTGAGTAATGTGAGGTAAGGAGAATAAGGTAGCTTTTGTGGGTGGGGAGGGTGGGGGCGGGGAAGAGAACAAGCCACAAGGGAGGGTTGTGGATGGAGGCAAAGATTTGGAAAAGCTGCTGTGGTGATTGGCTTGGGAGTTAGTTAGGGAGATATCACAGGATTGCCTTGCCACCATGAGCGTTCAGCTGAGTTTGTGTAGCCTATTTAGGAGTGGTTCCAGGCAGCTTGGCTTCCTGGTTTTCTCACTCTCATCCAGCAGCCCATGAGTAGGAGTGAAGGCTGATGCCTTAGTTGGAAATAATCCAAAGCTAAACTTTGCATAAATCCTCAGCCCAAGTCTCTTTCCTGATCCCTGTGACCAAATCTCTGTCCCATTCCTGGAGAGTCATTGACCAGCTTCATGTAGGTGATGACGACTTTAGTTTATGGAGCTGTGAGGTAGAGACTTGAAGGTGTCCCATGCTGTGGAACCCTTCAGGAGCCTAGAAAGAAGCCTCTGTGGTCTTCATTGTTGGGTCTGGTCAGGTTCTACTAGCATTAGAACCTAACAAAAGTGACCACTTAGATGTGCGTGGGTGCAAGAAAGAGACAGAACCATGATGGATGCCAGAACATATATTTGACATCTAGGAGAGAGATGAGAAGGCAGTGATTGAGGGAGAGGCTGGGCCTGCTTTCAGCCCTGGGCCCAATCAGGCATTCAGTAAAGATTGATCAAGCACCTTGTGTTTTAGCCACTGTGCTAAGCTCTGAGGGTACAAAGAATGGCAAAAGAAAGTCTCTGTTATCAGGCCGCTCCCAGTATAATATGAAAACATGGAGCTAGTTAGAGAAGAAGCAACAGAAAAGGAGCCTGGCTCTTAGTTGGTCTTCTTGAAAAGAGACTGTTTTGAAATGGAAATACATTTAGTTCAACAGGGAAATGAGAGAATACAAGGAATGAGGATAATAACAGTCTGAGGAGAACAGAATTGGGAGGAAATAGTCTAAATCAGAAGCATAGTGGTAAAAATAGTGGCATCTATAGTCATATGAAATAATACTCTGAATCTGTATTGATCAGAGAAATGCAAATGAAAACAACACAGAAATACTACCTCACGCTGATCAGAGTGGCTAATATCACAAAAAAGGAAAATGTTGGCTATTGCAGGGGATGCGGGAAAACGGGGACACCAATGCACTGTGGGTAGAGTTGTGAACTGATCCCACCATTCTGGCAAGCAATGTGGAACTTTCCTCAAAGGGCTATAACACTCTGCATTCTCCTTGATTCAGTTATACCTCTGCTAGGTTTATATGCCAAAGACATCCCAAAAAAAAAATGCACAAGGACCTATTTGCACAAAAATGTGTATAGCACCTCTTTTTGTGGAGAAAAGAATTAGAAATTGAGGGCATGCTCGTCAGTTGGGGAACGGCTAAACAAGCTGTAGCATATGACTGTAATGGAATATTGTTAATAGTGCCATAAGAAATGTTGGGGTCAGGGTGATAACTGAAAACCTGGAGAAACTCGCATGAACTGATTCATAGTGAAGTAAACAGAACCAGAAGAATATTGTACATAGCAAGATTGTTCAGTGAAGAACGATGAATGACTTAACTTTTCTCAGCAATGCAATGATCCAAGACAATCCCAAAGGAGGGAAAATCATTTTTTTTAGTTCCCTAGACAGTCAATAAGATGAATTGATTGTTACTCTTTTAAAGATTTGTTTTTCTAATTGCTCATGACAAGTAATATATTAAATGATAAATATGCTTGAAGGTCAGTTTCACAGATTTTTTTCTTCTTTGAACAATATTTGTATTTAAAACCTCCTTTGTAAGGATAGGAGTTCTTCAGGCATAACTTACTTTTTTCTATCAGTGGAAAACCTAGTTATACTCTCATTGAAACTCTACTGAATGGTTAATCTGTGTTGCCAAACAGTTCCTTTGAGAGGCTGACAGCAAGGTGAATAATAAAGGTTTAAATCAGAAGACAACCTTAGTGTTGTAATGAGGGGCACTTTAAGGTTGGTTTTTGAAGAAAGATTGTGGGAGGTCCAGGATGGTTTCATTGCAGCTTCTACTGTGCATGCATAGCTATCATGGCTCCAAAGAACCTGTGATCTCTGCTGCTAGAATGCAAATCCGGATAACATCTTGATCTGGTAATTACAGCTTTGATGAGGTGTGATTACAAGGTAACCCAGGAATGAGAGCACTACTCTAGTACAGTGGTAGCCAGCCAGTGAGGGTCTGTGCATACCTGTTGTCATTTGCACATGAATGTCCAGCCTTCCTACAAGTTTGGAAATAATTTGATGTTGAGTTGAGAAATGAAAAGAATGCTGCATACAGTCAGAAGCAGTCAGAGTGTGATGTTCTCATTGCATGAACCCCAAAAGGATTATATGCCTGACCATCACGATTGGGAATCCCTGCAGAAAGAATCTTAGTATGGTTGAAGTATGCACATGCTTGTTGTCCCACAGGATAAGTATCTTGGCCACAAAATTGGGTGACTATTTACTGCTTAAGATGCCATTGACAAATTTTGAGTTCAAATCTTTCAGACCACTGTCTAGAACCTCCAAAAGGTTTGTGAACCCCTAAATGGGAAAGGGCTTCAAGAGGACTTATACTGAAGCATGCTGTCCACTTCCTTACAAAAGGACGATAGACCCAAATTCATGCATGAGACACATTTTCAGACATGGGAAATGTCATGCATTTTTAAAGGTGTGTTTATTGTGCAGATTTTTATTAAGTATAGTTTTTATTTTTAAGTATGATACTTTATTTTCCTCTATTAGATATTAAAACAATTTTTAAACATGTGATTTAATTTAAAATTCTGAATTCCTTCAATCCTTCCCCCTCCTTTCCTTGAGATGGTAAGCAATCTTACATGAGTTATTCATATACAATCTGTATTATAAGGATTTTATTTCTATTGTAGTTAGCAGAGGCATTTAGAGAATTTTTTTAAAGGAAATAAGTTAACATTATCAAAATAAATTAATAGGCCAAATTGCAGCTAGATGGTGCAGTTGATAGAGTACCAGCCCTAGAATCAGGATGATCTGACTTCAAATCTAGCCAGAGACACTTCATACTTACTAGCTGTGAGACCCTGGACAAGTCCCTTGACCTTGATTGCCTTGGCAGAAAAAAAAAATGAAAAAATTTAGATAGGCCAGAACAGAATCTTTTAGGTTTTAGGTAAATTCAAATAATAGTGTTCGTATTATTCATGTGACTTCATTGTGGCAGTTTCAAATGTAATAAGAATACTCTGCCCCTGTCCGAGGTTTGTTGTGAGTATCCAGTCTAATCATGTGTCAAGCTCTTTGTAAACTAAATCATTCTTGGGATGTGAGCTAATGGTATTTTGAAATAACTGTTTCTGCCCATTTGAAGACGTTTAATGTTTGATGACCTTTTCCCTTTGCTGGGAGAAAGAGAATGTAAAGGAGTTTATGTTCTGACGATGAAGGGAAGGGGCATAATTATATATTTGTCTGTGTATACGTGTTTTCTTGCTTGTTTCTTTCAGAAGGAGAGATCAGACTTGAAATGAAGACTCCTGTAGTCCTAAACCTTTCTGTGGAAGAAATTCAGGAGCAAAGATTCATGGGTGATGGTCCCTGTGACATCACTGGGAGAGAAATCCGTGCCCTTCATCAGGGAATCCACACTAGGGAGAAAGCTTATGAATGCAATCAGTGTGGAAAGGCTTTCAGAGACAATGCCAAACTTGCTATACATCAAAGAATCCACACTGGAGAGAAGCCTTATGAATGTAATCAGTGTAGAAAGACTTTCAGAGTAAGTGGCAGTCTTGTTTATCATCAGAGAATCCATACTGGCGAGAAGCCTTACAAATGTAATCAGTGTGGAAAGACTTTCAGAGGAAGCTCCAATCTTGTGACTCATCAGAGAATCCACACTGGAGAGAAACCTTATGAATGCAATCAGTGTAGAATGGCCTTTACACAGAGGGCCTATCTTACCGATCATCAGAAAATACATACTGGAGAGAAACCTTATGAATGTAATCATTGTGGAAAGGCTTTTAGACGCAGCTTCAGTCTAGCTGAACATCACAGACTTCACAGTGAAGAAAAACCTTATGAATGTAATCAGTGTGGAAAAGCTTTTAAAAGCAGGTCCATTCTAGCTAAACATCAGAAAATCCACAGTGGAGAAAACCCTTATGAATGTAATCAGTGTGGAAAATCTTTTAGTGGTACCTCCAGTCTAGTTAAACATCAGAGAATCCACACTGGAGAGAAACCTTATGAATGTGATCAGTGTGGAAAGACTTTCAGAGTAAGTACCAGTCTTGTTTATCATCAGAGAATCCATACTGGAGAGAAACCTTATGAATGTAATCAGTGTGGAAAGGCTTTTAGAGGCAGCTCCTGTCTAGCTAAACATCAGAGAATCCACACTGGAGAGAAACCTTATGAATGTAATCAGTGTGGAAAGGCCTTTATGGAGAGGGCCTATCTTACCATACATCAGAGATGCCACTCAAGAGAGAAACCTTATGAATGCCATCAGTGTGGAAAGGCTTTTAGAGGCAGCTCCTATCTAGCTAAACATCGGAGAATCCACACTGGAGAGAAACCTTATGAATGTAATCACTGTGGAAAGGCTTTTAGAGTCAGCTCCAGTCTATCTAAACATCGGAGAATCCACACTAGAGAGAAACCTTACGAATGCCATCAGTGTGGAAAGTCTTTTAAGGAGAGGGCTTATCTTAGAGGACATCAGAAAATCCACACTGGAGAGAAACCTTTTGTACTGTGAATGGAATAGGAAGATCTTTTGCAACTATTAATAGGGCTATGTGACGTACTTTCAATCGAGTCACAGGAGCTTGTGTGGGAGGATCTTGCAAACGTGGAGCAGGAAGAATGGGTGAGGCAGAGCTGGAAGAAAAAGCAGGCAGAGAGGTAAAGCACCTAGCTGGAGTGAGAAAGGGGCTTTGTTGCCTAAGGGAGCTTGTTGGTGGGGAGGCCTTATGGAGGGAAGGCTTGGGGATGGTAGTGCTTCCTGCATTGGCAACGTGTACCAACTTCTTTGTTACTGTGGTGGAGTTGTCTTTCTGGTATCTGAATAAATATCCACGTTTCATCTTTGAGGAAGAGAGTCTGTTATATTTTGCAATTCCAACCTGGAAATATGCCTGCATATTCATAGTTTGCTGCTGTGGGTGTGGCATTGGCGATCCACCTTTTGAATGTAATCAGTGGTGAGAGGCTTTCAGAGGCAGCTCCAGTCTACTAAATATCAGAGAATCCACAGAGTAAAAAATTCAATCCATGTGGTAAAGACTTCAAACAAAAGCAGCCCTCTTTTCATATGAGAGAATTCATTTAAGATATAAATCTCATCACTGACATGATTGAGGAGAGGCATGTAAATGGAGTATGGAGCTTTGTAGATAGCAGAAAATTCTGCATACAAGCCATTCATGGACTCAGTTTGAAGATGGCCTCATGTCTTATTCTCCCATCAGAGAATTCTGTTAACCAGATTTTTACTGAGCAAGTCTCTAACCTGAGAATGCTTGCAGCCACACAAAGCAGGCCTAGAAACTGGAGTGCCAGTAATGAAGCTGTTTAATTAATCAGTGTCAGAGTGAGGAATGTTCCCTTAGCGGAAGTAAAAACAGATTTTATACTTAAGTCACAACTAGGGAAAGGTGGATTACAATGTTTTAGTGGCTTCCCATGAGAAAGCCACAAGTCCCACAACACAATAGTTCTGGAGTCATGTCTTTGGGGGTGGTGACCACCTGCCCTAAAGGGGAGAACCAGAGTTCTGTGAGGGGAACAGGTTCTAGAATATTTGATTCACTTCACTGAAGATCCAGTGATTATGACTCTTGTCAGAGTTTTGATTAATCAGTTCAAGCTGCATTGTTAGCTCTTGACTCCCAAGCCACAGAGTCAGCTCTTGAAAAAATTAAATTGTTAGTGTATTCATTACAAATATATCAATATGAAAATTATAAATTCCTTTCTTAATACATACTATGAAGAAACCTTATAAATGTGCTCCACGGGGAAATGCCTTTCTCTGGAGCATGGAAGTCACTGGTGAAGGTTGGATTTTGTGTCTGATTAGAACAGAATGGTGAAATAAAGGAGCCCAGGTTGTGAATCTTCTTCCAGTTACTCATTAATCCAGGCTCTGGGTCTGGTTGAAATTAAAAATGATACAAAATGGTATAAAACTTTCCACATTTCCCCCTTTTGGTCAAAGGCAAACTGCAAGTTTCGCCTAAAGACCAATTAAGGTATGGAAAAGCTTCTATCTTTCTCAGGGGTGAAGTTCGAAAATCCTTCTCTGTTTTTGGGCATCCCCAGGGATGGGCAGAAATTGTAAACTAATTGTAAACAAGCAGAGGGAGCATAATTGCTAAAAATACTAAAAATTCCTCAGAAAGGGAAAAAGCAGATCCTTGCTCAGGTCTGGACCCTGTGAGAAAACTGTCTGCATCTGATGCTGTTCCCTTCAGGCTCTTTGAAACCGGAGGGCAAGGTCTCCTATGGGCTCAGATGTCCACTCGGGAGCAGGGGCAGTCCTCAGATGTGCCAGAAGGATCAAGGAGTCGATAGCCACCTAACAGGAGCTCCCAGAACACGTATGATTTGATGAGTGAGAGAAAAAAACACAACATAGGTCCCAGTCACGCACGGCTAAGTTCAAACAAATACAATAAATGGTTCAGTATCCCAGCCTCACAGGGCTGAGTTTAGACAATTACAGTAAAGTTTTTCCCATAATTCACAAAACTGCACAATTACATTGAGTCAGGTACAGAACAAACCACTTAGATGGGTCACAATAGAGGGGGAAATTTGCATGTCACATGTTTTACATTTACACATTAGATAACCAAGAAAACTTGAACCATACAAAGCAATGCAATCATTATTAACAATGTTGACTAGCATTAAATTCCTTGTATCCCAGTAGCACAGTACATATAACATCATATACAACACCATAAACTTTTAGTTATGCCATGTCTCTGATGGCATTTACAAAATAATCCGCAAACCATTCTTAACGAAGCTGAAAAATGCTTCTGATTTAATTCCAGCACTTAATTGCACTTTTTGTATGCAAAGTAACTTTAAATCACAGTTACATATTCCCAATGCTCACTTGAAGCAGTACCTTTGAATCCTAGATGCCTGATTGTAGTTATCTGGTCCTTAGAACATAGGTTAAAATTGTAAGCTACTCATTCCTGCATCCTATTATAATAACTCAGAGATATTCCAATATTCATCTATCACCTAACAAATTTAGCATTGTGCTTACAAAACTTCTTGATAATATAAATTTGCTATGAAAGAAAAGAGGGACAATGTCACATATCTTAACAGAAGGAAAGAACTTCATTAGCTCTGTTTGATTCCAGGCATGAGTCATATCTGATAGCCAATCATATAGTCACTAGGCACTGAAAGCAGGGCTTAGGAGTAATCAGGTGGGGATTTCCTTTTCAGAAAGGAAATAGCAGAATTGGGAAATAGAGTCAGGAAGATCCTACCTAGGCCGTGTCCAAGGTCGTCTTCAAAACTGTTTCGCAGGCATAGACATCCACCTTTAAAGTTCTCAGCTTGTAATGCCTGCCATTCTACTACTGGCTTCATGTGACCTATTCCTGTAATCAGAGCTTAAAACAACATTAAATTGTAGTCCCATAAAATCTGAAATAGCAAATAAATATCCTTCAGATAAGACTGTCCCAAATTTCATTGAGCTAATAATGATCAAATCAGGCTACATAACTTTTCCGTCTTCTAAATAAGTCCTCACACTCCCAATTTACTTAAACCATCTGAAACTATCCTGTACATGGTTAGAGCCAATTTATCACTTTCCACCTGTGACTTCCCTCCTCCCCCATCTCTTTTCTCCTTTGGAATGATCCACGATGCTGGGAACATCTGGCTTTCCCTCTTTTGTTCACCCTATTGTTTCTTTCCAAAAAAGAGGAATGTTTTAATTATTTCTGTTTCTCTCCTATCTTGTAATCATATCTCAGCTTAGCATCACACAATTTTTTTTTCCTTCATCCGAGGCCATCCAAGTATTGCTCACTTGTTCTACAATCCCTGTGTATGGGACTTTCCCATTACAATTATTAATTGATCTAAGGAAGACAGTCACAAAGTGGTGGAAGCAGGCAGAGACTACATCAGAGAATCCACACTGGAAAAAAACCGTATGAATGTAGTCAGTGTGGAAAGGCTTTCAGACTAAACTCCCAACTCACTGCACATCAGGGAATCCATACTGGACAGAAACCTTATGAATATAATTAATGTGGAAAGCCTTTTAGAAGCACCTTTGATCTTGCTGTACATCAGAGAATCCACACTGGAGAAAAACCATACTAATGCAGTCAATGTGGAAAGGCTTTCAGACTAAACTCCCAACTTGCTGTACACCAGAGAATCCACACTGGAGAGAAACCCAATGTGATAAAACCATTTATGTACACTTTCACCTTACTATACAACTCTGTTGAAAGCAAAGTCCAAGAGACACAATTTCTGGGTAATCATTTCCTTAATTATCACTAGTGAATAATATAAGAATGATCATTTAGTCTTGTAAACTAAAGATGAATCATGGAGGCCTCCCAACACTTATATGCCCTTAGATAAGTGGGTGTTACCAGCAAGCATAAGTTGATTCTGATTGGTTGAAACTTGATGAGAATGAGTATTATAATGAGAGATAGCCTTATTCTAATGAGGGGCTGGGTGACATGCCTCATGACTCAGTCTTGGACAGAGACTTCTATCTGTCCAGATCACCCTTGCCTAGGACAATCTTGACAAGAGGGGAATGCACTTCGACCTTTCTGACTAAAACACAATGGGCCAGAATTCACCTAGACTAAAATCTCGTTGCCTTTTGGTCAGATCTAAACTTTCCCAGTTGGCTAAGTCTTGCCCAAGATTTCATCTCATCATTAGCCCTGCTCTTCGAAGCCTGGCTGAATCACCTACAGGGGTTGATTTCTGAACGAGGAAGTAGAAAGGGGAAAAAAAAAAGCTTAGTCCTAATTCAATAATTGGTTATTACCATGAGAAAAATTATCATTTCTCTCACATCAGAGAATCCATTCTAGACGACATATCTCATTAATATAATCAATATGAAGGGTGTTCAGGCTAAAGTCATTCCTTGTTTCCCATCAGAATTCACATGAGATAGAAACCATATTTCCGTAATGAATGTGGAAAGACATTTAGATGGACTATAGAGCTTGCTAGACACAAGAAGTTTCACCTTATGAAGAAGCCCTATGTGGACTCAGTTGGGAAGGTCTGCAGCCAGAGATCATCTCTTCCTTTACATGAAGGATTCGTAGTGGAGTGAAGACTTATGAATGTGTTCAATGAGATCGTGCCTTTTCCTGGAAGAGGCAGGTCGCTAGACAGCACAATATTCACACTGGAAGGAAACCTGTTAGAAGCAGTAATTGTGGGAAGACCTTCACCTGAAGCTCATACATGTGTGTACATTATGTACTCCAATGTGTACATTGGAGTAATCTTCCTGAAGATAAAACTTATAGATCTGATTAATGAGGGATGGCCACTCCCTGCAGCACAGACCTCACTAGACATTGCATATTTTATACACTGCATAAAAGCTTAAAATGGATTGAATTTTTCTCTGAAATTCCAAGGTTTCTCATGATTCTCCTGACATATTCCATGTTCCCCTAGGATGAAGCCTGCCATTGGTTTGCTCATTTAATTTCACTCTCCTCCCACTATAGTAAGACACCTTTCCTGCTCACCCTCCAAGCTGTCCTAGGCTGGTAATCTGCTTCTCTGCTCCAAAATTTGTTCTGAGCCATTATTGCAAGTTTTTTGAAAGGGAATTTGGAAGAGCCCACACAAGTTACTGCCTAACCTTGCCTTCTTGGCTCCAGGAGTCCTCATGCCCATTTTCGTAGGAAGTTTGCCCTTGATAGATCAAATTTTCTAGAAAATATCTCTTCTTCTTTCCTATTGAATTGTATTTTTTTCTATTTCTTTGCATTGCTCATTTAAGAAAACCTTTTTACCTCTCCTTGCTATTCTCTGGAACTATGAATTCATTTGAGTTTCTTGGGTTTCTCTTTTCCCTTTCCCTTTCCTTTTTTCCTCAGCTATTTGTAAGGCCTCATCAGACAGCCATTTTTCTTTCTTGCTCTTTTTCTTTGGAATATATTTAGTTGCTGCCTCCCATATAATATTAAGAACCTCTGTCTATGGATCTTCAGGCACTCTATCAGATCTAATCCCTTAATTCTGCATCACTTCCAATTCCTATCCACAAACAATGTTATTTAAGTTATATCTGTAGGGTCTAATGGTTTTCTCTGTTTTCTTCAATTTGAGTCTGAATTTTGCAATAAACCTCATGATCTGAGCCTCAGTCAGCTCCAGGTCATGTTTTGACTGATTGTGTAGAACTCACCACCTCTGCCTTTTTTCCCTAGAAAATGTTTTAGGTTTTCATAGAACTGAGCAACTTTGGCCTCTTTGGAGTCAGTGTTTGGAAGATAGACTTGTTACTGTGATGTTGAATGCTTTGCCTTGATTTGAGCAGTACTTGACTATACATTGGAAAAATCTTGCTGTAGATAAAACTTAGGGATCTACTTAACAAGGTTAGGCCTCTTGCTCAAGACCTCATTAGATTTCCCACTATAAGAGACCTCATTAAACATCCAAAATTATTTACTGCCATTAAACTGCTATAAATATCATTGCTTTTCCTCCTGGAATCCTGATGTTTCTCATTATTCTTCAATAATATTCCTTTGACTTCATATTCTGGAAGTTCTTTAGCTATTCAGGATTTGATGGGTACTTGCTTTGTTTCTTGTTCTTTGCTGGCACAAAAGGTTCTAACATAAATATTTTGATAACTGACTGCAATCAGTCTAGAGTGTTAAAATCATAGCTAGACAAAGTGATTTTCTATGTAAGATAATTTGGAAAATATATTCAACTGAAGTGATGTCATTTGATTGGCAACGAGTTTTGTTTTAAATCTGTTTTGTCAAAACAATAAGAATTGTTTTAAATCTGTAATGTTGCTTTTGTTATTGTGCTTCAAAATTTCAATGTGATCTTGGGAAATTATTTGATAAGAAATGTTGTTAACTTTAAAAATTATAACTAGAGGGTGATGCCATTTTATTCTTAGGAAGTCAACTTCTCTTTTGATCTGGATCCTGTGAACTGATGAATTAAACTGTTAGAGAATATGGTTACAATGTTTAAAAACTGCTAAGTATTTCATTGGATATATTTGGCTTCAGAAAAATAAAAACAATAACTTTCCTTTTGGGAAAAGTTGAAAAGAGTTATAAATTCTCCTTACCCAGGAAGTTCTTTGGGGTCTGACCAAATGCTTTGGGACCTTCTCTTTGGGCAAGGTCATAAAATCTTTTCAGCCCTGGGAAAGAAGTTGTCCAATTCTAAAGTAATGGAGTGCTTTACTGAGTGATTAAGACCTCTAACAGCTAAAGTAGGGTTTGGGGAGGGATGGCTTACAAGTCTGTTCGTAATATCCAAGTTTTATGAGAATTTGTTTGGCCACTGATTCTGAAAATTATGAAATTCAACTAAGGTATATATGTATGACAGGTAATACACCTTTGAACCAACTCAGTTTCAACAGACTCCAGCAAATTCAAAGTGGGACCTCTTCCTTGAGTAAAATTGATAGTCAGATCTTCGAATGCAGAAAATAAGAGAATGACTCCAGTCCTCGTTGTCTGGGACTCCAAGTCAATTCAGTAAGTCCTGATTATGTGTCAGGCTCTGTGTTAAGGGCTGGGGGTACCAAACAAGGTGAAATAGCCCCCACTCACAAGGAGCTCACATTCTAAAGGTTTTTGTCAAGTAATTAAGTCAACAAACTTTTGTTAAGCTCTGTTATGGCCTAAGCAACTAGTAGGCTCTTGGGATTCCAAGAATGGAAAAAGACAATAGACAATTTCCAAACACACACACACACACACACACACACACATAATGCATAATCACTAGCAGATACTGTGGATAGACTGATGGGCTTATAGGCAGTCAAATCTTGCCTCAGACACCAACTAGTTTGCCTCAGTTTTCTCTACTGTAAAATGGAGGTGATAATGTTGCAGTCTACGGGTGCTAGGAACCCCAGAATCCAAGAGCACGGAGGGGGGGTCTTCCTCAAAAGAATTCAACCACTCAAATTTTCTTTCAGTCTAAGTAGCAAGTGTATTTTATCACCAGTAGAAGCCAGTCAGACTCCTAGTGAGTCAGCACTATTTGTGATGCCAATGCAAGTGGGTTAGATTTTTAAGAATCTGTGGGTTTGATGAAGTTTGGGACTGATATTTTTATAGAGAAAGATGTTGGGAAGATCTGGATGTCATCTGTCATTGGCAAGTAACCTGAGGTGGTCCAGAGGTAACAGAAAGGGGCCTAGATGGGATTAAAGAATATCAAGTAAGCTAATTAAGTAATCAAGGTGAGCTGGGGTGGGCCAGGTGCTCCAGGAAAACTCAGGGACCAGGTCCCTGGAATTTGTGTGAAAGTTTAATGGCCTCTCCTTTTAGGAGTCCAGATCAGCTTCCCCTCCATCCCCCCGTCCTTAGGACCTATAGAGCAGGGTTGTTGTTAGGATCTGATGAGATAATATTTGTAAAGTTCTTGTGTCTGTCACAAAAGAGGCATCTAAAATTTCTTGTTTCCTCCTTTCCTATATAGAAGCCATGTATAGAGTAAATTAAGGGAAATCAAGCAGAGACAGTGGACCAAGGAAGGCATCTTGAAGGACTTAGTGAAATCAGAAGGCTGAGATAAGGAGAGACAACATTCAAGGCATGGGGGGAGGGGTGGGAACCATTGAAAATGCAGAGTCAGGAGATGAAGAGTCATGTGTGAAAAACAAGAAGAAGGCCGATGTCACCAGATCCTGAGTACATGGAGGTGTATGACACCTAGACAACTAGTGTATGGAGAGGAAGAGCTCCTCTCTGAGTTCATGTGGTGGGTTATTGTTACCAAAGAGATACTTCTCACAATGCAGAAAGGATGGAGATAAAAACTTAGGCTTTAGTATTATGCTCAAGCATAGGTTCAGGTCTCAGGAAAAAAAAACCTAAAGAGTCATGAGGATTCTGAAAAGGCTTGTTTTAGGTAGAACTGCATCAGAGCAACAGAGAAATCCTTCACTTCAATATTCCAATCTTGCACGTTCCTCTTAGGCCATAAAAGTTGAAGAGGAGGTAGATCCACAAGTCCATTGTTAGAAACATACTTAGTCTAGAGATAAACAATACTTGTTGGAAAGCCAGGAAGGTTTTCATTATATTTTACATTTATTCTCTCTGAATAAATGGGTACATCCCTGAACAGAGTACAGGAGAGTAAAATCAGTTCAGATAATGCTAGCCTTTTACATTACTTGAATTAGAATCTCCCTCCTGGCTCTTCATTGGCCTGATGCAACCCCCTGAACTGCCCACGGCATGCGCCCCTCAAACAGCTTGTTAAGCATGCATACAAGCTTCTACCCCCTCACCTGATCAGAAGTCTGGTTCTGCTAGAGCATAGCTCTGGTTAGAACCAGTCATCTGATTCACATTCTGCTAAAGCTAGGAAGAATACTTTTAATCCGGTGGAAACAAAACTCCTGCCATCATTTCCCACAATTCCCCCTCTTTCATTCAAATTTTTGTTTACATGTCTTTAATACTCCCTTATGCTCTTTCTCATATGAATTCATCCCCTTATCCATCTTCCCTTTAAGTAAATGTGGGAAGGGAAGGGGGAAGGGTTGATTGATGCATTGACAAAACAAAAGGGAGTAGTCCCCTTTATAAAAACAGATTCAGAGACCCAAAAGAAAACAATAATGCAATTGCTCCTTTGAGATTCAGAAGTCTCTTCTCATACAGCTGTCTGGCAGGGAACATCATCTGATAAAATCCTCTGTATCTTGGCATTTGTTCCAGCCATCTCCAGCACAGCATCTCAGCATCTTCTTCTTGTCTTCTTGTAGTAACCAGCTTTCTTTTTGTCCACTCCCCTACAAAAGTGACCTTGGCACGATTTTAAGTTACCATTCCTAAGCCTTGTCATTCTTACAAAATCAAAATTGGAACCGTGGTCAATTGTCATGTTTAAGAGATTCACATTAAAACCTAATTTCTTATACTCTATATTAATCCATTATTAATTTCCTCGCCAGGAGGATGAGATTTCATTAAGCAATTGACAACAGGCTCCAGTACATACCCAAATATATTAAGTAATCAATTTTAACACAGTACATATTAAGACATAAACTTCTAGTTATGCCATGTTTCTTTCAAGGCATTTACAAAATAAATCACAAGCCATTCTTCTTTTAACATTAACTAATTGTGATAAAACTTGAGACAAGTATGATATTAACTAAGTAATAGAATAATATTCTCACAAACTCTTGATCTAATTGTCTCCATACTATTACAAAGAATTAGAGGACCCTTATTTATACTGGAACACACACACACACACACACATACATATATACATATGTGTGTGTGTGTGTGTGTATGTATATATGCATATATATACATATATAAGTATATTTTATTATAGAAATTTGCCACTAAGAGATTAGGGACTTAACTTATAGTAAGAGAACAGTATTTCCCTAACTTCATGTCAACTCCAGGCAGAAGTTATGTCAAACTGCAAACTTCATTGAGCCTGGCTTAAAGTCTGCCAGGTTTCAGTTGTGGAATTGAGCCAAGAGAATCCCACCTCAGTTCATGCACAACGGTTGTTCTCTCAACTTTCCCATGAGATCATCATACCTACCCCTCACAGGGCCGCTGGCATCATGGATCAGTGGCTTAGACAGCCTTTCCTGATATCCATATGTGGAGTTTGACTCAGAAAAACAGTCAGTTAATAGTCCCAATAGGTCTTTGAATAACAAGTTCCAATAATCCGTTTAAGATATGACTATAATCTCATATTGGTTAAGGGACATCTTTAAAATGAACCTTAAAAAGCTTGCATGAGGGGGCGCAGAGCCAAGATGGAGGCTGGAAAGCAGGGACTTGCTTAAACTCTCCCCCAAATCCCTCCAAACACCTGTAAAAATGGCCCTGAACAAATTCTAGAGCTGCAGAACCCACAAAATAGCAGAGGGAAGCAGGTCTCCAGCCCAGGACAGCCTGGAAGGTCACTGGGAATGGTGTATCACATGGTGCTGGGAGCAGAGCGCAGCCCACTATGGGCTGCACCAGGACGGACCAGACCGGGAGTTGACCAGCGCAGGCTTTAGGGCCATGAATCATTGAGCTGTGGCAGTTACCAGACTTCTGAACCCACAAAAGTCAAAGACTACAGAGCAGGTTAGTGGAAAAACTGCTAGATCAGGTTAGAGTGGTCCAGCTACCAGCCCTGGGGGTGGCAGAGGTAGCACAGCAGTGGAGCTCCAGGGTCAGCAGCTTCCAGAGTCCCTGACTGACACAGTGGTAGGAATCAAGCGGCAGACCAGAGCTGGAGTGCAGGGCTTGCTTTTTCTTGCTTGGATCTGAGTTGCAATCCTGGTTGGCAGTTCTTAGGGGAGGAGGAGCGCTGGTGTGACAGAGCTTGTGGTGACAGTGGAGTAGAAGTAGCTCTGCAAACAGCATCACAGTCCCTAAAGTTTAGGACAAAACGCTCTCTACTCTACAAACAGTCATACCCTGGTAAAAAGATCAAAGGTCAGGTAGTTGGCTGGGAATATGACCAGGCAGCGAAAATGGACTCAGATTCAGACTCAGAATCAGACTCTAAAATCTTTTTTGGTGACAAAAAAGATCAAAACATACAGCCAGAAGAAGTCAACAAAGTCAAAGAGCCTACATGCAAAGCCACCAAGAAAAATATGAATTGGTCTGAGGCCATGGAAGAGCTCAAAAAGGATTTGGAAAAGCAAGTAAGAGAAGTAGAGGATTGGGAAGAGAAATGACAGTGATGCAAGAAAACCATGAAAAACGAGTCAATGACTTGCTAAAGGAGACCCCTGAAAAATAGTGAAGAAAATAACACCTTAAAGAATAGACTAACCCAAATGGCAAAAGAGCTCCAAAAAGCCAATGAGGAGAAGAATGCCTTAAAAGGCAGAAGTAGTCAAATGAAAAAGGAGGTCCAAAAGACCACTGAAGAAAATACCACCTTAAAAATTAGATTGGAGCTTTTTCCCTGGCAGCGTTGGCAATGGCGGATGGGCAGGTCCTGGTGATCGACAGGCAAGGCCATCTCCTTGGCCACTTGGCAGCCATCGTGGCCAAGCAAGTCCTCCTGGGGTAGAAGGTGGTTGTGGTTCACTGTGAAGGCATGAACATCTTGGGGAACTTCTGCAGGAACAAGCTGAAATACCTGGCCTTCCTCCTAAAGCCAATGAACACAAACCCTTCAAGAGGCCCTTATCACTTCAGAGCCCCCAGCTGAATTTTTTGGAGGACTGTGAGAGGGATGCTTCCCCACAAGACCAAACAAGGTCAGGCTGCTTTGGAACACATTAAGGTATTTGATGGCATTCCCCTACCATATGACAAGCAGAAATGCATGGTTG
Source organism: Trichosurus vulpecula (assembly GCF_011100635.1). Classification (NCBI taxonomy): domain Eukaryota; kingdom Metazoa; phylum Chordata; class Mammalia; order Diprotodontia; family Phalangeridae; genus Trichosurus; species Trichosurus vulpecula. The sequence goes on along the minus strand of NC_050575.1, from coordinate 408,532,521 downwards.
TCCCAGCTGCTCTCAAAGTCGTCAGACTGAAGCCAACTAGAAAGCTAGCTTATCTGGGGCACCTGGCCCATGAGGTTGGCTGGAAGTATCAGGCAACGACTGCCACATTGGAAGAGAAGGGGAAGAAGAAAGCCAAGATCCATTATAGAGAGAAAAAGAAGCTTATGAAACTACAAAAGAAAGCCGAGAAGAACGTGGAAAGCAAAATCCACAAATACACAAAGATGTTGAAGAAGCACAGGCTGCTGATGTGAGTTCAACAAAGTCTATCCTCTATGGCAAAAAAAAAGATTGGAGCAAGTGGAAGCTTATGACTTTATGAGAAACCAAGATATTATAAAACAGAATCAAAGGAATAAAAAAATGGAAGACAAATTGAAATATTTCCTTCGAAAAACCACTGACCTGGAGAATAGATCCAGGAGAGATAATTTAAAAATTATTGGACTACATGAAAGCCATGATCAAAAAAAGAGCCTACACATTGTCTTTCAAGAAATCATCAAGGAAAACTGCCCTGATATTCTAGAGCCAGAGGGTAAAATAGAAATTGAACGAATCCATCCATCACCTCTTGAAAAAGATCCCCAAAAGAAAACTCTTAGGAATATTGTCACTAAATTCCAGAGCTCCCAGTTCAAGGAGAAAATATTGCAAGCAGCCAGAAAGAAACAATTTGAGTACTGTGGAAACACAATCAGGATAACAAAAGATCTAGCCGCTTCTACATTAAGGGATAGAAGGACTTGGGAGATGACATTCCAGAGGTCAAAGGAGCTAGGATTATAACCAAGAATCACCTACCCAGAAAAACTGAGTATAATGCTCTGAGGCAAATATGGATTTTCAATAAAATAGAGGACTTTCAAGCTTTCTCAGTGCAAAGACCAGAGCTGAATAGAAAATTTGACTTTCAAACACAAGAATCAGGAGAAGCATGAAAAGATAATCTTTCCTACATGGAAAGATCATGTGTGAAATTCATGAGACCTTTCCCAGTATTAGGGTAGCTGAAGGGAAGAGAGAGAGAGAGAGAGAGAGAGAGAGAGAGAGAGAGAGAGAGGGAGAGAGAGCACAGGATGAGTTGTATATGAAGGAATGATATCTAATTATCTCACAGAAAAGTGACAAGAAAAAGCAGTTCTGTTGGAAGGGAAGAGGGGACAGGTGAGGGGGAATGAGTGAATCTTGCTCTCATCAGATTTGACCTGAGGAGGGAATGACATACACACTCTAGTGGGTATCTTATCCCACAGGAAAGTAGGGGGAAGGGGATATAAAAGGGGAGATAATAGAAGGGAGGTCAGATAGGGGGAAGAAGTAATCAAAAGCAAACAGTTTTGAAAAGGGACAGGCTCAAGGGAGAAAATTGAATAAAGCAGGACAGGATGGGATGGAGGAAAATATAGTTAGTCTTTCACAACATGAGTATTGTGGGTGTTCTACATAATGATACATATGTGGCCTATGTTGAACTGCTTGCCTTCTTAGGGAGGGTGGGTGGGAAGGGAGAGGGGAGAGAATTCAGAACTCAAACTTTTAAAAGCATATGCTCAAAAAAAAGTTGTCTTTGTGTGCAACTGAGAAATAAGATATATAGGGAATGGGGCATAGAAATCTCTCCTGCCCTACAAGAAAGTAAGGGGAAAGGGAATGAGGGGAGGGGAGTGGTGTGACAGAAGGGAAGGCTGACTGTGGAATGGGGCAATCAGAATATATGCCATCTTGGAGTAGGGGAGAGAGTAGAAATGAGGAGAAAATTTGTAACTCAAAATCTTGTGGAAATCAATGTTGAAAACTAAAATATTAAATAATAAAATAATCGCTAAGAGAAAAAAGCTTACATCCATTTTTATACTTGTTTTAGTTAATACAATCCATTTTCCCCATTAAGATCATAAGTTATTCCTCTAATATATTTGCATCTGTTTCCCAAACATCTAATGAGATATATATATACTTCAAGAATGGAACCATATAAATATGAGAAGTTCAAACACTAACTTTATCTTATGTTTTAGGTCATGAAATGAATTCAAATCAAAACAGAAAAATTTAACTTTCCCATCAATGCAAAAGTATTCCACAAATTATCTCTCTCTAAGAAGCTTACGCTGCAATTCTTTTCCCCAAAATAAAGATGTCTCTGATTTAGTTCCAGTAGTTAATTCAGCCAATTGTATTAATACCCAATTGTTCTTACATCATTTTGAAACACTTTGAAACCTTATTCCATATAGATACACAGTAACTCTAAATCCCAGCCTTAGTCTATGGGATAATGATTCCACATTGCATTTGTATCTTTATTTCTTTTCTTTTATCTAATTATTCCCATAACATTCAGGAAGAATGTTCTCATTCCAGGAATTCTACCTTTCATATGACTATACAAGAGTACCAATTTACCTTCTCAATTCCTAGAGTTAAAACTGCCACAGGAACATAAAGCATAAAACTTGTCTTAAACACAAAGACAAAACGTTAGACAAGACATTGCACACAAACAATTTAGAATTCAAATTCAGACCCATCCCAAGCATTAAATTAAAAATAGCACATTTCATGCTTCACATCTCACCTTGGGGCTGTGTTTCCCTACACATACAAACCTCCTTTCCGTGAAGCAGTGAAAGGTTTTGAAATGCAAATCAATCTACCTCTCCCTGAGACAGAGAATTTTTACCACCCAGAAAACTTCCAAATCCCTTTTTCCTGGGTCAACCCACCAGCTTTCCCAGCATTTTTCTCTTTTTGGAAAAATGCTAGGAGAAATTCATTCTCCCGACCTCAGTCAAGTATTTTGAGAGTTCTTTCCCCCATTCCAAGCAAATCTTATTTCTCAACTTGGAGTGAATCCAGACATGACAAAGGTAGTTAAATTGCTACTCTTGTATAGTCATATGAAGGATAATATTCTTTCTAAACATTAATGGAAACAATTAGACAAAGGGAAAGAAGCTTGTGAAACAAAGATACAAATGTAAGGTTGAATCATTTTCCCATAGATTAAGGCTGGGATTTAAAGTTACTTTGTATCTATGTGAAATAAAGTCCTTAAATGTTTCAAAGAGATGTAAGAGCAATTGGGTATTAATACAAATGGTGTAATTTGTTAGGGGTCCTTGACCAGCAAGGATCCCTATCTCAGTACGCAATGATGAGGCGGGAGTCAGGGAAAATGCAACTCTGATTTATTGGCAGACATTATCCAGTTTTATAGGGTTTTGCACTACATAAGCAGAAGCAGGTGTTCAAGGGATAAGGGGATGAGAGCATGGGAAGATCGATATCTGGTGGGAAGAATCTGGATTGTTGTAAACTATGTTTCCTACAAGCGTATGGGAAAACTAGGGCTGTAGTAAGGTGGTTTCCATGGGAGTATGGGAACAAAGTGGGGTGCTGTCCTACAGTATCTTTGGAGGCATGGGAAGGCTCAGGCATGTAGCCAGCTGATATCAGAGCTGTATGAGCTATGTGAGGCATGGGGCAGGATGCCCTTGTAAAGTATCAAAGATGTTCCGGTAAGTAAAGTATCAAAGCATTGTTGTGTTAGGCACTGGTTCAAGAGCATTAGGTAGTGGCCAGCTGTGTTCCTCCTACTGGGCTTGTGAGTCCTTGGTGAATAGACTCTGCCTGCATGAGAAAGGATGGCTACGAGAGCAAGGTGGTGGGGTGTTAAGGGGGGCTGCTAGGGAAGGAAGTCTTTCCTCCGGGTGCCTCACCGTTCCAACTCCTACTAAGCCTGTCTGGTTTTACCCAGGAAATAGGCCAAGTGCTAGGGTCTGAGCAGCCCCGGGGTCGGCACTAACTCCCTACAATTCCTCCCTTTCAATTTACTCCCTACAATTCCCCCCTTTCGATTTGAAATGCAGCACCTCCCGAAAGAGGTGAGTGCTCAGCATGTAGTCTCCAAATATCATGCTTTAGAGTGGTGATGGAGGATGTCAGCACTTTCAGGAGCTGACACAGGAGGCAAGGCAGCAGGCACAAAAGAAGAGCTATGCAGCCAGTGCCTAAGGCAACACTAATCAATGTACATTCCAGCCATCCCCAAGGAGACCAGGGATGCCGGAAGAAATTAAGGAACTCTTTAGAAAACTTATCAGGGGACAGGTCCTGGTAACTAGCCTCACCCATGGAAGTGGCAAGCTCATAGAGGTCTGTGATATCTAAGGACACATTAGTATACTAGAGCCCATGTAATTGATTTTTGATCTTATCCCAGCCCCATTCAGTGGCATTGTATTTTGGGGGGGTGACACAATAGGAGGGGTAGTGATAATCACACTTTAACTGTTGGTTAAGTTCTATCAGCTCTATTTCCTCTCCTAGTTTCATGACTGCCTGTCTAAGGGTGTTGATAGCCTGATAAAATGCCCTATCTATGCAGGCTTGCATCTCAAAACCTAAGGAGACGTTACACATAAGATCCTGGAGAGTGTGAGCTTGGGTAACCTGATTCTGTGTGTTGGATGCAGACAAGGCAGGGAAGTGGAAGAAAGAGGGAGGGGTACAACAAGGGATATGCCTACAAGCGTGCAGGAACTTCTATATTCCACATAATTCCCCTCCCCGCCTTTTAAAATATTTTTTATTTTTTATTTATTTTTTAAACAGTCAACAATCTGCTTCATTCATAAGTCTTTTGGAGTTGTTTTAGGTGTTTGATCCTGCGGTTTACTCTTAAATACGTCCTGGACCCTTCCATTGCGGAAGCTTTCAAAGTACGGGTTGGGGGAAGAGACTGGCACAATTGACTGATGAGCTCCGGGCTGAGCTGGGGCACTGCAATGTCCTTGGCCTTCTCCTCTGGTTCACTCAGTAATCTCTCCTTCTCCTGCCGCACCCACTTGGCCTGTTGCCTCTCCTGCTCCCCCTCAAGGGCCGGCTGCTGCTCCTTCTGCTCCCCGGTCCCTTGGGCCTCGGCCCCCTTCTGCAGAAGCTCCTTTTCTTCTTGCAGGAGCCAGCTTTCTGTCCATTCTCCTACAAGAGCAATCTTAGCACAATGTTAAAGTACCATCCCCAATCTTTATGTTCCTTTGACGGCGTTTACAAACTAAATCACAAAACATTTTTCTTACTATCATCATCATTAGTAATTGCAACAAACTTTAAGCCAGCAATGAGCATGATATTAATGAAATAATAAAATAACATTCTCACATTGCTTAAGGAGCAATTAAAAATTGAGCCCTATGTGGCTCGTATGCATTTCTACCCTTCTTCATAAAGCCTTACTAAATTGGTGCAAAAGTCCATAAGTATTCCAAAGCATTATAGCAAAGAAAGTTTCTAGTTATTGTAGAATTCCTAAAGATCACAAGTTTCTAAGTCAAACAGATGTTGTATACTGCTCTTAGAATCCTTATAAACACAGAGAACATCTTAAAGTGAGTCTTAAGCAGTTTGTATAAATTTCTGCACATGTTCTAGTTCTAGATAAAAATAAGATTAGATTGCCTAGTAAGATACCACAAAAGAGCTTATGTCTCATACTAACTACTTGTTCTGATGACAGAAATTTGCTATAGAAGGAAAAAGCAGAGACAGGTGTCATACCCAATGTGATAGAATAAAACATTCTGGCTTTGTGTAAGCTCAAATTTAATTACAGATCTTCAATGCAGATAACTATACCCAAATCCAAACTCAAAATAAAATTAGTTATAGTCCTAAGTGCCTTTTGCCTAAAATGGTAAGTTTGACCAATCACAGCTTAGAGCTAGAGACAGAGTTGCAATAAGCAATGAACATTTATGAGGACTCACACGCATAAGGGATTTCATTTAATATCTTTTCTTCTCAAATTTAAATTTGTCCTGGTGAAAAAGCCAATTGTTAGAATCCTTTCTATTTATAATACATAAACTTGCAGCTTCTTAGCAAGCTAAGTTTGTAGTTAAGGACCTACATAAATCAAACAGGTTCTTTTTCTGGAGCTGATGACCTTGCCCACGCAAATAGTTTCCAGGGGCCTTGGCAATTTCACAAAATAAGGAGCAGTAACATAGATTTCAGGAAGGGGTTAATAGAAAAACCTTGGACCTGTCTGCTATCTTTTGCCTTTTCTCTTAGCACACTTATTCAAGGTCGAGGCTTTTTAAAAATCACGCAAAGGATTTTACAAAACTTTTTTTTTCATAAACTTATTTCCCTTTCTCAGAAACATCTTACAATTTATCCTGATATTATTATTAATTTCTAAGTATTCAACAATTCTTAAATTTGATCACCAAATCTTTTCTACATAATTGAAGAGAGAAAAAAAGAAAAGAAGACTAAACATAGTTTTGTAAATACTAGACTTAAGCTTAATTAACAATCTCACAAATTTCCTAAATGATAGCAAAACAATTAAAGACAAAATTTTGTAATTTATGATTTTTTAAATGATAACACTACAAAATATTATGAAATGGTCAATTAGAATGATTTAAAAGTTTTCTAACTCAGTACAATTCTTAGCTTAACAACATTTAGATTATAAAAAAAGTTGCTTTTCTGACAATGCAGAATCTCGAATTTTACATATATTTATAGTATTTAAAGTATATTTATAGTAACAATAACAGTGATGGTCTCAATTAGTAAATCACAATAATTATGTCACAACCAGTAAATCTCAATAAGTGTGTCATAATCAGTAAGTCTCAATAGATTTCCAATATTACCACAATAGAATTTTCCTGGGGCTATATAGTTAATAAATTTCTCAATGCCAAATAACAATATGCACCCTTTTTTAATTATTCAAATATAAATTTCTAAGTTCCATTCATATTTTTCTTGGGAAAGTTTTACAAACAGTTTGGAATCATGTATTATAATTATGTCAGTTTAAAATGTGCTGGGCCAATATTCTAACTACTTCTTTTGGCCCAGGTAAAAAGGAAGCCTAAGGAATTTGATTCATAGCTAACAAGATATAGTCAGTTGCCTTTCCAGGCAGAGGGGGTTGATAGTTAATTGAACAGCAATAATAATAACTCATAATAATCAATATCTTTACCCTAATAACTATCCATATAAAATTTAATAGAACCCACCCACAAATCTAGCCCGAAGGGTGGGAGGACATAATTTCTTTTATCTCTTCAGAACTTTATTGGTTTTTAACATTAAAACAGTAATCCCAAAAAACCTAGTTAACAATCTTACAAGTTTCATAAGTGCTGGCGGAATTGTTTTATCTGTGACCTTAACAAGGTAGGGTTAGCGAGGCTGAGAAAGTAACTTAACCAGTTTTACACAATTGTTTTCATTTTGTAGTTTCACCAAAATTCAGATTAAAGATTGCTTTGTCTAATCTCATTTCTAGTCACTTAAATTTTACAATGTAGGAGAATATTACTACAATTCAGAAGTATAATAATAGTACAAACAGAAAAATTTCAGATGACTTTAATTGCATTCCCAAATCATTACATCTATTGGGCTTACCAAGCGTAGAGGCTTTTCTTTTCTCCTCACAGTTGCAGAGCCTGGTTGCAGACTGGGGGGTGCTGAGAAGCTGCAGAGTCCAGCCCCTGAATTAAAGGTCTAGGGGGTCATTGAGGAGGGTCCCTGAGGGACCTTTTCTTTCTAAAAGAGGTTGCTGGGTTTGGGAGACTAGGAGCAAAGATTCCAGATTCCCGTAGTATGGGAGCAAGGACTTGGGGTCTTGGGAGGAGAGGTTCCTCTGATAACCTATTGCCTAGAAGTGTGGGCTTCAGGGTGCCCAGAGGTGCAGGGTTGTTGTCAGTGGGATATTAGAGGGCAACAAAGCAGCAAAGTTGAGAACAGGGAATGGAGGCTTTGTTGCGACACGTATTTTATTTTCTGCAGTTTCTATGTTATTAAGATATAATTTATATTAGAACTTTTAGGTGAAAGACACCTCAGAATAAAGGGCTTAAATAAGAAAAAGCAGCTAGTACACAGGGCAATTATTTTGAAAAAGAGTCAACTCTCTAATGTATATTTGCAGCCAAATCACTTTTTAAACTTTCCAAGTAGCAAATGTAGGAAAATCACAGCAAGCTAGAAATGTTTTCACCCAAGCAGTCCCGGTTATATCTATGGAGATAATTCCTATCCGAAGAAGTATTTTTGTTTCTCAGGAATACAGTAACAGTCTTTTGGGTAAAATATGTTCAGACTGGTTCTCATGTTCGGCTTTTATTTCTGTTTTAGAAGCTTTAAATCAGTTGTTTCAAAAAGTAGGAATGAGGGCTACTAAAGTGCGCACAAGGAACTCTGTAGTTGTATATAGAAAAGTACTTATTAACTCTACAGATCTATTTAATACCTTCATGTTAACAATACTTTATGTTATTGAATATTCCAATTTTTTATTTTTACTTGTCCTGTGGTGATTTTCATTAACCACACATGAATTAAAACATCTTTGGATATACTTCTGACATTGAGCTGGAATTCTAACCCCCGCAAGGAGTCTATGGATTGGAGGGGGATACAGAATATCTTTTGTCATATAAACTGATTTTTATTCACATTCATATGTGTATTATTATATTGAGAAAGGTTTCCTATGCTTCACCAGATTATCTGTGGTGAACAGAATCGGCTAAAGAATTTTTTGCTGCTCTGTCATTTATTGCAGCCCTGGCTCAGTCCGAGACAGGTGAAAAGATCTTAATGGTTCTACTTTTAACTTGAGCAAATTTTACTTCTGTGTTTACTCCTTAAAAACTTTTTTTTTTGGAAGTGAGAACTTTGAATTTGCCAGTCAAAGGTGAGTGGGACTCTGGAAAAAAAGAATCCAGTGGCGCCTTGTCCCTTCTCCTTGTACTGGGAGACTCAGAGTGTCTCTTTATTTGAAATCCATCCATTTTCTGAATTTGCCTTAGTGCCAAATGGTATGAGAAATTCTGACTTTATCTTAAGCATCAAATCAGGAGTAACACATTTACTATAAATTTCAGGGAAAAGTTCCGGCTTTCTTTCTTATCTCTCATCACATCCAAACTGGCCACATTTGGAATGAAGAGAGAAAGAAAGCATTATTTCTAGCTATTTTAAACTGTATAAACAAGAAGATATTTTTGTCTCTCTTTCTCTCTCCCCCACCCTCTTGCTCTTCTGGAGCCAGGGAAGGAGAGAAAGAGATAGTGGACATTACAGGATGTCAGATTACACACTCACACAGAAACGCAGACACAGAACACAGACACAGACAACGAACAGAGGGGACTTTTAGAATCCTGTATACCAAATACTTGGCCCTCTGATGTAACAGAGGCCAGGTACCATGCCTAAATGGATTTATATTAAGGAGTTGGGGGAGGGGCCGAAGGAAACTTCATTCTTTCCTCCAGATCATATTCTAAATTGCTTTTTTTCTGGTATCTTGTCCTTGGAGTCTAACCCTGTTGTGGTGTGGTGCCCCTAATTCCCCCTTTTTGTTTTTGCCGGTATGTTTCGAGAGGTTTTTGCATGTGGATCAAGGGAGTGGTTTGAGCAGACAGAGAGAACTGCCACACTGTCCTTTCGCTTGCCCCCTCATCCTCCTCCACGGTGACAGGGGGGTGCTGCTCTCTCCAAGGAAAGACTGCCTTAAGAATGTTTATGAAATCCCTAATTTTTCTAATATGGATCATGCATCCTTGTTTCTTGCTAAGCTTATAAATTATTCTACAGAATGTCTCTAAGTCCTGACATTCTGTGAAGGATGCAGATAGCCCCATTGGTAAGGCCTCGGCTCTTACCTCCTCCGAAAGTCTTACGGAGTCTTTCCCTGCTTTCAGGTTGCGAACTGGAGACTCATCCTTTTCTCCTGGGCGAGCTGAGTTAAGTGTATCCTCCGTGAGTGACTCGGCTCCGCGGCAGCTGAGGAGACCTTCCCTCAGTGCAGTTGGGTCTCACGGAATGTGGGGCCCTTTTCCCTGGCATGTTTTCCCCTGAACCCCACTTGGGCGCAAGATGTTAGGGGTCCTTGACCAGCAAGGATCCCTATCTCAGTACGCAATGATGAGGCGGGAATCAGGGAAAATGCAACTCTGATTTATAGGCAGACATTATCCAGTTTTATAGGGTTTTGCACTACATAAGCAGAAGCAGGTGTTCAAGGGGTAAGGGGATGAGAGCATGGGAAGATCAATATCTGGTGGAAAGAACCTGGATTGTTGTAAACCATGTTTCCTACAAGCGTATGGGAAAACTAGGGCTGTAGTAAGGTGGTTTCCATGGGAGTATGGGAACAAAGTGGGGTGCTGTCCTACAGTATCTTTGGAGGCATGGGAAGGCTCAGGCATGTAGCCAGCTGGTATCAGAGCTGTATGAGTATGTGAGGCATGGGGCAGGATGCCCTTGTAAAGTATCAAAGATGTTCCAGTAAGTAAAGTATCAAAGCATTGTTGTGTTAGGCACTGGTTCAAGAGCATTAGGTAGTGGCCAGCTGTGTTCCTCCTACTGGGCTTGTGAGTCCTTGATGAATGGACTCTGCCTGCATGAGAAAGGATGGCTACGAGAGCAAGCGGGGTGGGGGGGGACTGTTAAGGGGGGCTACTAGGGAAGGAAGTCTTTCCTCCGGGTGCCTCACCATTCCAACTCCTACTAATCCTGTCTCGTTTTACCCAGGAAACAGGCCAACGCCAAAGTCTGAGAAGCCCCAGGGTTGGCACTAACTCCCTACAGTAATTAATTACTAGAATTAAATTAGAGACATTTTCAGTTTGGGGAAAATAATTTCAGTGTTTCTTAAGAGAGATGTGTTATAGAATACTTTTGCATTGATGGGAAAAGTTAAATGTGGCTGTTTGAATTTGAATTCATTTCATGGTCCAAAACTTAAAGATAAGGTTATTGTTTGAACCTATCATATTTATATGGTTCAATTCTTGAAGTATATCTCATTCTTTCAGATCAGGCATAGTTAGAGGAGAATAGAAAAGCCTGGGAAACTGATGCAAATGTGTTAGAGCAATAACTTATGATCTTAATGGGAAGATTTTATGAACAAGAGTGGAAATGCATGAAAGCTACTTAAGGCTCACTTTAAGGATGTTCCTTAAGAAAGGGGAGATTATATTCATATCTTAAACTGATTATTAGAACTTGCTATTCAAAGACTTACTCGGACTGTTAACTGGCTGTTTTTCTGAGTCGAACTCCAGGTGCGAATATCAAGGAAGGCTGTTTGAGTCACTGATCTGTGATGCCAGAAGCCCATGAGGGGCAAGTATGCACTGCAGGTATGATTTCATGGGAAAGTTGAGAAAGCATGTTCAACATGTGCTGAGGTGGGACTCTCTGGACTTTCTTAACTGAAACCTGGTAGACTATAAGTCTGGCTCAATCCAGTTTGTGGTTTGACATAACTTCTGCCTAGATTTGACATGAAGTTGGGGAAATGTTCCCTTACTAGAAGTTACATCTCTAATCTCTTAGTGATAAATTTCTAGAATCAGAAGGTTTGTAAGTACAGTAACAAATCTCTTAAAATAATTGATTATGGAACATCTTAGGTTACTATAGGACTGGGACTAGTGTTCCTGTGTGTGGTCCTGTATAAGTTAGGGTAGTTTATAAGGACCCTGTATAGGGTCATGGGGTCATGTGTAAGTTGGGTCCTTTAATTCTTGGTAATGACATGGAGATTAGGTCAAGGGCTTGTGAGTATATTATTTTGTTATTTGGTTGATATCATGCTTGTCTAAAGTTTTTTTTAACAATAGGTCATGTTAAAAGAAGAATGGCTTGTGATTTATTTTGTAAAAGCCTTAAAAGAAACATGGCATGACTAAAAGTTTATGATGCTATATGTACTGTGTTAAAAATTGATTATTTAATGTATTTATGTATGTACTAGAGCCTGTTGTTAATTCCTTAGTGAAATCTCATCCTCCTGGTGAGAAAATTGATAATGGATTAATGTAAAGTATAAGAAACTGGGTTCTGATGTGAATTTCTTAAACATGACAATTGGTCAAGGTTCCAATTTTGAATTTGTAAAAATGATCAGGGTATAAGGAGTAGAAATGGTAACTTAAAATTTTGCTAAGGTCACTTTTGTAGGAGAATGGAAAGAAAGCTGGTTGCTACAAGAAGATAAGAAGAAGATGCTACGATGCTATCCTGCAGATGGTTGGAACAAATACCAAGGACCAGAGGACTTCACTGATGATGTTCCCTGCAGACAGCTGTACGGGAAAAGACTTTTGAATCTTAAAGGGCCAATTGCATTACTGTTTTCTTTTGGGTCTCTGTATCTGTATTTATAAAGGAGACTTCATCCTTTGATTTGTCAATGCATCAATCAACCTTTACCCCTTCCCATGTTTACTTAAAGCGTTGGTGGTTAAGGGGAAAAATTCAGATGAGAAGAGAAAGGGAGTATTAAAGATGTGGAAATAAAAATTTGGATAAAAGAGAGGGAAATTGTAAGAAATGGTGGGAGCAATTTTGTTTCCACAAAGTTGAAAGTATTCCTCTTCCTCCCCCTCTCACCCTCCAGCTTTAGCAAAAACCAGGCCTCTGGTCAGTCAGGTGAAAGGTTAGGGGAATACTTAAATGAGCCATTTGAGGAGGGCATAACATAGGAAGTCAGGGGGTTGTATCTGGCCAATGAAGAGCCTGGCAGGAGATTTGAAGGGGGGGGTCAATAAGAGGACTGGTGTCCATCTGAGTCCTTTGTACTCTCCTGTACTCTGTTCAGGGGACGTACCCATTTATTCAGACTGAATAAATGTAATATATAATTAAAACGTTCCTGGCTTCTCAATGAGTATTATTTATCCCTAGACAATGTAAGTATGTTTCAAACAACATCAATTACATTTCCAGACTATCGCACATAGAAATTATTGACCCTTTTACTTTTAGTATTTAAAAACCACCTCAAATCCATCAGGTATGGCCAGTAATTGCCAAATAACAATATGTAAACATTTTAATTACACCCTGGTATTTATATATTCCCTTAAATATATTTTATCTATTGTATATTCCTAGCACTGAATAACTCTTCTTCTGGAAAGCATAGATATTTAATAGGAGAAATCAAAAACATATGGGAATATCTGGAGGTATGTATAATTCCCACCATCATATACTCTAATAATGTTGCAGATGGTGCAGTGGAGAGTTTTGGAGTTGGAGACAAAAGGACCCAAGTTCAAATGTTGCTTCAGTAATCCTTTAGCTGTGTGACCCATGGCAAGTCACTTACCATTTTCAGCCTCAGTTTCTTCATTTGTAAAATGAGGATAATAAGAGGTGGATTGTGAAGATGAAATAAGCTAATTCATTAATCACTTTTGCAAACCTGAAATGGCAGTATAGCTATTAGCTATTATTATTATTGCCAGATGGTAATGTCAGCAGGTCAGAGGATTAATTTATATCTTAATACTTTAATTCAACTAGAAAAATAATTATTTTGTCCACCTTCAGAACATAAAATAAAAAGGACTAACAGTGAGACAGTGATGTTACCCAGGAGTATTTCTATCTGAACTCATTAGAACATGATGAGAAAAATGAGAGTAATAAATGCCAAATAGGATCACTCATATTTTAATAGTTCTTAAGCATTTACAAAGTAGTCTTACCCCATAATTATATTATGTAAGTTGTACATTATTTTTCTTTCCATTTCACAGATTTGAAAACCAAATTTGAACAAGACTAAGTGAATTTACAGAGGGTGCCTTACTAGTCAATGGCTTTGTAAGAGTTTTGTTAGACAAAAGAAAGTGCAGTGAGATGCTATAACATTTGTCTTGGTGTCACAGAAAGGGAGAAATTTTGAGAGAATGAATGGAAGGGGCTGGTGGCAGGAAGGCAGTGTCCCAGGGGAAAAACAGCCTTGATCATGTAGTGATTGTGTCATTTGATCCCCTGAGGGAGACTCAATGTTTGAAGGCTACAAGTAGGTCTGATTTTTGACAGGGGACACATGAGGAAGAACTGCTAAATACGTTCAGAGATGTGGAGATGATAGAAGTAACCCTATCATTTAAGGGTTTTACATTCATCCTTTCCCCCAAACTCCTCCCTGCTACTGAAAATCTTTATTAATATGCTTGTTTTTTTTTCTGCTAGGGAAGGGATCAGCCCTGGACAGAACTCGTTGTGGAGATGGAGTGCCCAGCTCAGTTCCTTTGTCTCCTGCTCCTGTGGCTCTCAGGTGATGAAGGAGAACATGGGGAGGAGATTATGGAGAAGGCCAGAAGTCTGGGAGAGGTCCCTTGCAATCTGAGTTTTGCTGTGTTCACTGTCTCAATGAGAAAAGTCTTTCAGAGATTATATCAGAGTTAGAAGAAAGAGGTTTTGGAGAGAATAAACAAAAATTTTTTCTGTGACCAGATATCAAAGGGAAGGTTAGGAAAGGAGCACAGTCTTGGTTCTATAACCTCGAATGTCTCTTGATTAATTTCAGGTTCACAAGTGGAAGTTGTTCTGACCCAGTCCCCAGCCACCCTGTCTGGGGCTCTGTGAGAGAGAGTCACCATCAACTACAAGGCCAGTCAGACTCTCTTACACAGAAGTGGGATCACTTACTTAGACTGGTACCAACAGAAACCAGGACAACTTATTTAATCCCTGAGTTACAGAGTTTCTGATCTATTTTCTGGGGTTCCCTCTCGATTCAGTGGCAGTAGGTCTGGGACAGATTTCACCCTCACAATTAGCCAGCTGGAGCCTGAGGATTTAGCCATCTATTACTGCAAGCAACACACTCACTCACCTCCTACATAGTGCTCCAGCCCTGTACGAAAACCTCCCCATACTTTTCAGCCCTGAGCTCAGGGGAATAACTGCTTTCCCCAGAGGCCTAGGCTCAGAATGACAAAGTCCTGGGGTCTAGGGCATTATTTCCATGAGGATAAATGGAGTGTAAGTTTAGAGGTAGAATGGAGCCAGAGGTCATTTAATCCAATCCATTTACTGAAGCCCACAGAATTCAAAGCCAACAATAATAAGAGTATATGGAAGGCATCTGGACCCAGTGGTCAATGCAGATTATGCAAAAAAAAAAAATCTTAGAAACCATGTAAGAGGGAGCAGCTAGGTGGTTCAGTGAGTAGACCACCAGACCTAGAGTCAGGAGGACCTGAGTTAAATCCAGCCTCAGACATTTGACACACTTACTAGCTGTGTGACCTTGGGAAAGTCACTTAAACCCAATTGCCCTGCCTCTGCCCTTCCAAAAAAAAAAAAAGAAACCATGCAAGAAATCACTGTAGACTGTAATCATTTAGCACCCATTGCCCAAGATCTAACCAGGGTAGGTAGCTACCTTCATAGACAAACAAATGACAAATGCCCTTCCTATAAATATAGATCTCAAAATATCCTTGATCTCTCACCCTTCTCATTGCCCTGGAAGGAATGCATCATCACTGATCAAGCTATATCCCACAATAAGCTAAACATAATGTCTTTGCATGAAAACGTAACAACAGCATTTTAATAGGGACCGTCATACCACGTATTCATGATCTATAAGCTACACGGAACAAAAAACACAGAGACTGAACAGTAGAAGTCAAAAGCATGTGGGAATATTTAGAGGTTTATATAATTACCACTATGCTACTGGTGTTGTAAGTGGTGTTATGCCCTATCCCCTTTTCAGTTTCTCCATCTTGCCCCAGCCCACTCTACTGCTTGTCCTCCCATCTCCACGGACCCCACTGTTTGTGTCCCCATCTCCACAGAAATGATCCTGCCTCAGCTTGTCCCACTGTTTGTGTCCCCATCTCTACGGAAATCTAATTGTGTTCTTTCCCTTTAAATATCCTTTCTCTCCCTTTGCTCAGGGCTGTTCGATTTGAGTAATTACTCCAAACAGTCCCGCGCTTCAATAAATGCACATTTAAATTTATATCCAGGTCTTGCTCGCTTTTTTTCGGCACAACAGTGGGGCACTGGATAGAGTTTTGGAGTTGAAGACAAGTGTACCCAAGTTTTAATTTTGTTTCAATAATCCATTACTATTGTTGGAAACGTAATGATTTTGGTCTCTCCCAATGCAGCAGACCCAAACTAAAACCTCCCCAGGCTGTTCCGACCCTGATAGTAGGGATTAGTTCTGGAGGAGCTACTCAAATTCAATCTAGAGAACTCTCCTCTCTGTCATTTACTAGCTCTGTGGTCTTGGAAAGCCACAGCAAAATTAGATTTTTAATTATTTCCTCAATAAAAATGAGATGAAGTGATGCTGACTCAATAAATTTTTAAGTGGAGTAACTCTGCTTCCTGTCTCTCATTCTCCCCTCATTAGCCCATCAAGTAACTCTTTGTGCATGAGTTAGTGCCAGGAATTCTAAGAGGTTAGCAAGGGAGGCATTGAAGAGAGAGGGGATTTGCCCCTTTACCTGGGAGATGGGAGGTGGCATCTTGTGAGAGTCCCTAGAAAGTTTCCACATCCCAACCAGTCAGGCATCATGAAGAATAGTGATTTAGATATCTTAAAAGACTTGACTCCAATGGTAATGAGCCACCTGTGTCCAGATCTGGAGAGTCCATTTAGCACTGGGATACTCTTTTCCAGAGTCAGTTTGACTAATAGAATAATGGGCCTGAGTCATGAAGACATGAATTTGAATCCTCCTCTCCCCTGAAATGCAATGTCTACATAGGCTTTCCTATCCTCCATTTCCTCCACCACCAAATGAGCTAATAGGAGCACCCACCTTGCTAGGGTTGTTGTGAAGGTAAAGACCTAATGTAGAGTGGTCTGCAAATTAGACGTTTCTGTATAGTTGTGAGCTCTTGATCTACTCCTTTGCTGTCCCTAGCTAATTAGCTCATGTCCACCATAACAATAAATGGATGGACCTTAACCTCCTTAATAGATTGTTATCATATGACTTAAACCTAATAAAAATTAAAAGAACAAAAAAAGTAGGTCCCTGCCCAAGTTCCACTTAATAGATGTATTCTGGGTCCTCCTGGCTTAGAGTGAATGTCAATGGTAACTGTTTCTCTTTGGAATAGCAACCCTGAGAGTCTTCCCCTCCCAGCTTGATTTTTTTCTTTTTTCTTTTCTAATTTAAGGGGCCATCCCTTGACTCACTTCTTAAAAGGCCTATTTACTGAATAGGCATTACCTCACTCTAAGTGGGTTCAAGAAAAGGTCTTAGCCTAAAAGGGCAGGGTCTCCCATTGTATCCTGGATCATCTCCAGTCATCCTGATGAATATCATGTCACTGGATCCAGATGGCTCTGGAGGAGAAAGTGAGGCTGGTGACCTTGCACAGCCCTCCCTCCCTCAAATCAAAATCAACTACAAGTCACGTCATCATTTCCTTGATGTCATGGTCCTCTGAAAAAGAAGGACAAAAACAATCACTAGAACTAACCCCTTCAGTTCCTCTGCTAGTTATTTTGGAAGGAGGGTCAGTTTTCACAAGGGGTATTGTTACACAAGGAAAATAATCACTTGAACTATTCTATCACTTTTACAAAACTGTATAGATTCTTCACTCAAATTTTGGAATGTCACAATAATTTCTCCTTGATAATTAGAAACTATTACCCAGCCAATACATGTATTCCTTGAGCTGCTAATCCTGATTTAGGCAATATCCATCCAAATGATTCTTAGGGATTCTCATACATATTCCAGTAGAGATATTTTTTTTTCTATCCAGCCAAAAGTCCTCTAAACAATGTAAATCGTATCCTGCCAAACCAGGTGTTCTGGGACACGGTGGTGGGACATCTTTCCTCACAGTCCAATACTCAATATATGGGATCTTATGTGTTTGCTGTTTTCTAATTTGCATATTTGGAGTCATCATTCTGGCTAGAGGTGTATTTCCTCCCAATGGTGTATTATTCAAATTACATAAAGGAGTAAACAAATTATCTTTACAAGGTTGATATGAATTATTAGAACTTAACTTTCTTAACTGTTCTTTCAATAATGCATTCATTCTTTTAACTTACCCAAATGCTTCTGAATAATATGGAATGATATATCCATTCTGTATTGTTTAATACACAGTATCTATTCATTCCATTAGCTTTCAAATATGATTCACTGTGACTTTGAATCTGCATTGGGGTTCCATAATAGACTTATGATATCTAGGGTTTTACAGGTGTTTTTCCGAGTCGCATTCTTGTAAGGACAAGTCCACCTGAATAGGTGTTAACACAAGTACATATAAATTTTCATTCTTTATCTTGGGGTAGTGGTCCAATATAATCTATCTGCCAAATCAGTGCTGGAACTTTTCCCCTTGCTATCTCTCCAGTTACTACCCATTTACTACCCAGTTTGTTCCTTTTCCAATTGACATATATAACATTCCTCTGCTACTTGTTCTGACAATAAGAGATACTAATACCTGGATCTTGTGCCCACTGCTGTGTGGCCTGGACTCCTGAATGGCCAGCTGTATGGTGAACCCATTTTGCTAGTACAAGATCATCTGCTTGTGTCAGGGTAGGGACAATATGTTCAGTAGTAATCTTTGCTAGGCGATCAGCATGTGCATTGCACTCACTTTCTGGCGTGGTAAGGGCCACATGAGCATGTACATTAAAACTGACAAATTAGTAAACAAAAACATGTCTCATATATCTTCCCTTAATCCTTTGCCCTAAATTTGTTTGCCATGAATTTCCCTATTTTGATTTTTCCACACTGGCATCCACGTAGCTAACCCATTAGCTACCACCCATGAATCAGTGAATATGTGACACTGTCCTCCTTGTTCGGTTTTGATAACTTGATGTACTGCCATGAGTTCAGCATATTGACTACTTCCACCTAACCCATTACTTTCCAAAGTCCACCTAGTACATGGGTTATAGGCTATGGCTTTCAAATGTCTTTTGTGGTCCAAATATTTTGTTGTCCCATCAGTAAACAGTGCATGTTTCTTCTGTTCTTCAGTTAATCCATCATATCCCTCATTCCATTTTACCAAGGATTTTACCTGTTGCTTTGGTTCAGGGGGCTTGCCATTTCCCTCAGTGTCTATGTTTGCTATAGATTCATGTAGAGCAGAAACTCTACTTTTGCCCATTTTTGATGTATTTTGAATATACCATTTCCATTTAATTATGCTAGCCTCTTGCACAATTCTCTGAAAAACTGGGGTAATCATTACCCCAGTCATAATTGGGATTCCAGGCCTTAATATCACTTCATGGCCCAGAGTCAGTTGTTCAGTCTCTATCAAAGTCCAATATGCAACTGACAACTGCTTTTCAAAATGGGTATATTGAACTCCAGATGAAGGAAGTTTCCTAGACCAAAATCCTAAGGATACATTTTGGCTCTGTTGTTTTTGCCATAAACTTCAGTTTCCATATTCATCCTGTACAGTCACTTGTAATTGCACTGGTCTATTTTGCATAGGCCATAAATCTAGGGTCAATTATATAGCAGCCTTGGCTCCTTCAAAAGTTTTACTATGTTCAAGCCCCCAATCAAATTCATCTTTTTTCCTAGTAACTTTATATAATGGTTTCAAAATGTGTCCTAGATGCAGAATGTGGTGTCTCCAATATCCAAATAGTCCTATAATCTCTTAGGCCTCTTTCTTATTGGTAGGAGTAGGAAAATCCTGAATCTTTTGTTGGTCTTGTGGGAGAGTTTCTTGCAGTCCCTTATTCCATTGTATACCCCAAAATTTTACATTTTGAGTTGGCCCTTGAATCTTTGCAGGGTTAATTTCCCATCCTTTGCTTTTCATATGCTCAATTAAAAGTGCCAAACTCTTCTCTACTTCTTTTACATTTTCTCTCTTTATCAGAATATCATCTATGTAATGGGTAAGCTATATACCAGGTAGCTTTAATCCATCCAAATGTTCAGCCACAATCCTATGACAAATCGTGGGGCTATGCATATATCCCTGTGGCAAGTGTGTAAAAGTATCTTGTCGGCCTTGCCAAGTGAAAGCAAATTGTTCCCACTGTTTAGAATCTATTGGGATAGTAAAGAAATCATTGGCTAAATCAATAACTGCATACCAAGTCTTATTATATTTCTGGATGCTTTCTGTTAAGGTAACGGTATTTGGAACAAGAACATACAAGCAGGAACCACCTTATTCAATTGTTTATAATCCACTCTCATTCTCCACATTCCATCAGTCTTTCGTACTGGCCAGACAGGATTATTCCACTGAGTGGTTGTAGGGACTAACACTCCTACTTCAACATATTCCTTTATAGTATTGGTAATTTCATCTTGCCCACTTGACACACGATACTGCTTCAAAGTAATTACTTCAGAAGGTTCAGGTAAAGTGATGGGGTCCATTTTTATTTATCCCACTAAAACTGTATTAATTCCTATCTTCCTTACCACAAATTGCTATCTCACCTCAGTTAAATTTAGGGTTATATCTCTCCATATATCTATTCCAATGATGTATTCAGGAATGGGAACAATGACCATTGTTCTTAGGTAATTTTCCAATTTTCATCATCAGTTTAACTTGTCTGGCTGCTATTTCAGTCACTCCTAGTCGTATGATGGTAACAGGAGTTCCATGTTTAAACTTATCAGGGTTTCTATGTATAAGGGAGGCCTCCTTCCCAGTATCTATGAATGCCCTAGTTACATTATTTGATCCTTTTTCCAATATTTGGTCAAATTAATATGGGGTATGTAATCTTGTCTGTATATTTCTTTAATCTGAGCTGGGGCTTGGGCAATTTCCTGTTCTCCCTGAAGGTGTGACACACTTGGATACAAGAGTTCAGAAGCGTTTGTAGGGGCAGTTCTTAATTCTCTATTCCATCTGTTATTAAGGCCCTTATCTCAGTACATTTTATATAGTTCACTAGTTGGAATACCATCTATAGTTCCAAAATCTACCCCTGCTCTCAATAGAGCAGTAAACATTTCTTTTCTTGTCAACCTATTCTGACTTTCAATCTGCTGGCTATTTACTCTTCTCTCTTGAGGAAATTTTATCTTTTTCCCAGTCCCCTAAGTCACTTCACTGTGAAATCTTTTATCCAAATGTCTGAAAAAGGGTGCCCCGTCTCTCTAATCAGCAGTCAGACCTAGGTGTTTATAAGCAGGGGGAGCCATCATCACTACTATGTTTGTATGAGAGATTTCCAAGGGCATATCATAATAACCCTCAGCATTTCGAGTCATGATTGCTGTCTTCATTACCTTCTCCTTTAAGTTTCTCATACAGTCCTTAAGTGAATACCAGGGCCTATCTGCCCTGGGCCATATAGAGTCAGCAGGATATTGTCTGCTCATCCGTTCCCAGATAAAGCTCACAAATTGCTTGTATTGTTACCTCCTAGCATGTGGTAATCCCTAAAAGCTTGTTGCACAAAAGGATTATGACTAATACCTATGAATTTCAAGCAATCCATGCCATCTACCAATACCCCTCAACCCCCTTATCACTGATTCTCACAATCCAAGATATTGATGATTCTCCCATTTGGGGGGTAAACCAATCCAAGATATCTTTGACCTCCTGCTGAGTGAAATCTTCAAGAATCTCTCTAAAAATTGAACTGTCTCCCTAATTCTCTTATTTCCTTCACAGTATGGGGTGTGCATCTGCCTGAGTCTCATATAATATTTTTTCATTTTTAGCCTGGGGAGCCTCATTCATTTTCTGCCAACACTCTCTCCTGGCAGCCATCACCAGGGCAATTAGGCTCACCCTATGCTGAACTTGTTTGCACTTTTAATCTTTTTTGTTCTTCTATTTTTCTTAATTAAATTAACAGCAAAATCCTCATTCAAATCAGCTTCTATCAACTGAGATTCCCCACCAGGCAACTCCCTTTCCAACTGAACTTTCTCTTTCAACAGTTTATCTCCTTTCACATATAATACAAGCTGTTAGTAAAACCCTCCCTCTCCTAGACATTGATGCAAAGATGGTGGAATAAGAGCTCAAAAAAATGTTTTAGCTCTCCCCCAAACCCCTCCAAAAACAAATTACAGAGCTACAGAACCCACAAAATGACAGAGTGAAGTAAATCTCCAGCCCAAGACAACATAGAAGGTGGATAGGAAGGATATGTCACACTGCGCTGGAGGCAGAGCACAGTCCAGCATGAGCTGGAGCAGGCCTCAAAGGACTGAATTGCTGGCAGCTGTGGTGGTTTCCAGGCTTCTCAACCCACAAATGCCAAAGACAGCATAGGTCAGTGGGAGAACTGTGTGGGACCTGGGTGAAAGAGGAGTGTGGTCCAGGGGGGTCCAGCCCCAGCCCTGGGGCGGTGGAAGTACTAAGGGCTGTGGCAGCAGCAGTGGCAGCTTCCTGAGCTCTGGGCCCACAAAAGGTGGGAGATCTAGCAACTGATACAAAACCCTGGAAGCCTGGGACAGTATACCCACCCCCACTGGGAGCAGAGTCCTACCTTGAGAAAGAGTTAGAAAGCTAAGTATTTGGTTGGGAAGATGGGCAAACAACATAAAAAACTCAAGAGTATAGAATCTTTATAAGAAATCAAGAAATTATAAAACAGAACCAAAGAATGAAAAAAATAGAAGACAATGTGAAATATCTTATTGCAAAAACCACTGATCTGGAAAATGGATCCAGGGGAGATAATTTAAAATTATTAGGCTTTCCAAGTCGTGATCCAAAAAAGAGCCTGGACATCATCTTTCCAAAAATTATCAAGGAAAACTGTCCTGATATTCTAGAACCAGAGGGTAAAATAGAAATGGAAAGAATCCACCAATCTCCTCTTGAAAGAGATTCCATAAGGAAACTCCTAGCACTATTTTAGGCAAATTTCAGAGTTCCCAGGTCAAAGAGAAGATATTGCAAGCAGCCAGAAAGAAACAACAAAAGTACTGTGGAAATACAATCAGGATAATACAAGATCTAGAAGCTTCTACATTAAGGGACTTGGAACATGATATTCTGGAGGTGAGAGGAGCTAGGATTAAAACCAAGAATGTTCTACCCAGCAAAACAGAGTATAACATGGATATTTTTCTCCCTTGTATGATTTCTTTGGGATACAGCCCTTGAAGTGGTATTGTGGGGTCAAAGGGTATGCATATTTTCATAGCCCTTTGGGCATAGTTCCAAATTGCTCTCCAGAATAGTTGGATCAGTTCACAACTCCACCAACAATGCAATAGTGTTTCAATTTTCCCACATCTTCTCCAGCATTTATCATTTTTCTGTTTTGACATTGTTTTAACAACCCAGCTAGCAGCTTCTGTGGGGGCGTAAGATGCACCCAGGACGTTGCCGGGACCCAGGACGCTGGAAAAGCACAGGTTCTTTTTATCTGCTTAAACAAGGAAAGCACGGTGAAGGGGTTGACCAGCTTACTTTAATCCAGCATTCACTTAGCATACAGACAACATTCATTTAGTTCGGGGGAAAACGCCAGCATTCAGTTAGCATTCAGTTAGTTCAGGGGAGCATATAGACAAGCATCAAGAGACAGACCAAATACAGATTCATTGACTTACTTCAGGGGAAAAAACCAGCACCCTGAGGTTCAAAACATTCATTTAGTTTGGGGGAAAAACAAACCAGCACCCCGAGCCTCAAAACCAAAATACAAACAAATTACAAATATCAACAGACAGACCCAATACAATTCATAGTTACCAACATCTGGGCTCGGCCCGAGAGCAAGGGCTGGCCCAGAGTCACGCTCCCCGCTTGCTCCCACACCAACTGGAAAAGGAAAGAGAGAGCTTCAAGCTGTCCTCTCCCCTCTTATAGAGTTTTTGACATCATCAAGCACCGCCTGAATGACCAGGGCTGATTGGTTCTTGACTTGGCCCCTCCCCCTAGCGTAGACCAGGTTCTGGAGCTAACACCTCCCCTCACCCAGCCCCATGACTCATCACACAGGAAGTTGTCTGCTTCCTGGAATGCTCTTTGGGCTTCCTGCCCGGAAGAGCAAGCCACAGTGTCCAGAGGCTCAATGAGGTAAGCTGAGTCATTCAAAGAAAACAAAGGCCATTCTGGTTACAGACATGTTAGCAAAACTTGATAGGAGAGATGTAGTATCTGAGAGTTGTTTTGATTCGCATTTCTCTAATCAATTGTGATTTAGAACATTTTTCATATGATTATAGATATCTTTGATTTATTCCTCTGAAAACTACCTGTTCATGTTCCTTGATCATTTATCAATTGGGTAATGACTTGTATTCTTATAAATTTGACTCAGTTCCCTGTGTATTTTAGAGATGAGGCTTTTGTCAGAGACACTGATCATAAAAATTCTTTCCCAATTTTCTGCTTCCCTCCTAATCTTGGTTGCATTGTCTTTGTTTGTACAAAAACTTTTCAATTTAACGTAATCAAAATTATCCATTTTGTATTTCGGAAGGCTCTCTCTCTCTTGTTTAGTCATAAATTCTTCCCTTCTCCATAAGTCTGACAGGCAAACTATTATCTTCTCTCTCAAATTGCTTATACTATCAGCCTTTATATCTAAATCATGAACCCATTTTGACTTAATTTTGGTCCTGAGCATGAATGCCCCATGGATCAGCCAGATTACATGGAATATTACTGGCAAAAGAGTCAGAGTAATGGCCGAATTTCTCCTTAACCTGGGTGAGATAAGTTATTGAAAAAAGAACATGCAGCCAAATGGTTCCTCAGGTGGAATCAACTGCTTCCCTTAAAGGAAGTAGTTTGGAGGGAACAGACAAAGCAAAAACTTGGGGTGGGGTGAGACAGGAAGTCCCGCCCCTTGCAAGGCAAGGTCTATGGAGCGAGGTCTTCTGGCAAACCGAGTCCGGCTCCGGAGTCCTAGGAGACCAATGAGCGGGAGGAAGCGGTAGGTGTAGGGGCTGCTGGGAAATGGAGTCCGGAAGTGCTACCGGCGGTGAACGCCTCGGAAGTGGAGGTTTAGCGGACCAATGGGCAGGCGGCGCTGGGGGTAAAGGAGAGGGACACGCTGTAGCCAGCTTTCTGGTGCGGTCCCTGCCTTGCCTAGGAGATAGAAGGGCCTGACCGAGGAGGAGTAGAGGTCTGGGTTGCATAGGAGCTCCGGGAGACGAAACTCGCGGGCCTGGAAGAAGGAGATCCTCCGGCAGGTCAGGTGAGTCTCGCGTCCCCTGTGTCGGAGGGACTCGCACTAGGAGCAGCCTCCATCGTCCCGCAGTCCGGGGTCCCGGGGAAGAGCCCTCCACACCCGACCAGAGCCCCTCTGCCGGGCCCCCTCCCCGCGGGAAGGTGGACGGAGCGGTAAAGCTGCGTGATCCCGGAGCCCCCGACGGGCCCTTGCTCCTGCTCCTCCAGACGGTCCCGGGACCCAAGGACACGAGGCGCCGGTTCTCGGCGTCCCGAAGCCCGAGCTGGGTCCGGCTGTTTCAGAGACACCCCCGGGGCGGATCTCTGGTTGTGCAGGGAGCCTGGCCCGTGCTGGGGCCCGGGACCCTTGGAGCCCCTGTAGTCCGCCCCCTGCTCCAGCGTCCCGGGCCAGCTAGACAGTGACCGTCCCATGCTCCCCAAAGAGGCGGGCCCTGTCCGGAGGGAAGGCTGCCCACACCCGCTTCAGGTCCCGCCCGACCTCCCCGCGAGCCTTTCGAGGGCTGGAGGGGAGACACCCGGCTCCAGGGGAGCGGAGGGGAGGCTTCCCTAGACTGGAGAAGGCCGGAGACCTCCCGGCGTGCTCCACATGGGGCGCCAGAAAGGACGGGGTCAGGAGGTCCAGGAGCCCCCTGGCTGGAGGTCCCGGGCGGGGTCGTCGGGAATGAGGTCACGGACTCAAGCAGGACTGAAAGAGTCCAGTTGGCCAAAGTGTATTGTCTGCGCTTCACGGGGGCCAGAGTTCTTAGGGAGCCTGCGGTCCTAAGGGGGACATTAAATGTTTATTCGGCTGTTCTAGAGTAAAAGGGACCATGTGTGCAAATAGGTGATTGAGAGGGTTCCGGAGTGGTCAGTTCTTAAAGGAACAGGCACCTTTAGTATCTACTACAGGCCTTTGATGCAGAATTCTCTGGGAAATGGGGGAGCTGGGTAGGGGCGATGTTATGCCAGAAACGTCACTAAGTCTCTAACGGTCAGGGCTGACCGAGGACTGCCCAGGCTGTCCCCATCGATGTCCATTTAGACATGGTAGATGTAGGGAGTGTACACCTGTCTAAGTCTAGGAGACACAGAGTGAGGAGTCCAGGAGATCTGTGAGAGGTCAGTGAGTAGTAAATACCTCTATGGGGCAGTGCACAGCCAGGTCAGAATAGTGAATCCTGCAAGTGCAGCAGGCCACTCTGTAAGGAAGAGAGAGAAGTGTTTGCTAGGGCTTGCTGTCCTTGGGGGGGAGAGAAACTTCCAGGGACACTGTGTAGAGGCTAGGGAGAGATGGGATTTTGGAATTGGGGTCCCAGCACAGGCCCCCAATCACCCCATCAGACCCAGGTGTCTCCTCTTCCAGCCCCCACCTGCTAGCTTCACACCCAGGATTCTGTAAGGATCTAGCAGTTCTGCCTGTCCTGAGGACCCCTCCTTGAATACAAGAAGCAAAGCTCTTTCCTGGCCCCTTGACTGGACCCACAGCTGTTGGGCTGCTTCCCTCTCATATCCCAGGCAGGTGAATCCCTGTCTCCACTTTCCTTTTAGAGATTCTGAGCCTAAGCTTTACCAGGGGTCCCAGGAGTCCTCCCCGGCTCCCAGTTAGACCTCAGAACACAATGCTTCCCAGATCGTCCACCTGGAACCCATCTGTCAATCTAGGGACCCTGACCTCCCTGCCAGTGTGAGACTGTCTTGCCTCCCAGACCCCAGGCTCCAGCTTCCCTGCCCTCCTCTCAGAGCCCTCAGGTCCCCTGCAGAGGGCTGAATCCCATTCTGGGTTTTCTCTTCCAGCCTCAGACTTCCCTGGTCATTCCCTGGTGGCTCCATTCTGGAGCCTGCCCTATAGAGCTCTGACTGCTCTCATCCCATCTGGGATCCCCAGTTGTCCTCTTCTTCTTGGGGCTCTGTAGGAGATGGGGAGGGGAGAGGGAGAGGAGTAAGACAGAGGGAGGGAAGTAGTCTTCCTGTTCAGACCCTCCTCATTTCCAAGCCTGACCCTCCTTGCTACCTCCCTCCCTCTATAGGTTGGAGTCTCCCTTTAGGACAGGGCCTGGCCCTCTGTAAATCCCAGTTTGGCAGCCTAATGCCCAGGAGGAGGAAGGGAAAGACCTCTCCCTGTCTGGGATCCTTCTCCCTCCCCAGCTCAGTCTGCAGA
The DNA here is from genome assembly GCF_011100635.1 of Trichosurus vulpecula. Classification (NCBI taxonomy): domain Eukaryota; kingdom Metazoa; phylum Chordata; class Mammalia; order Diprotodontia; family Phalangeridae; genus Trichosurus; species Trichosurus vulpecula. Next base: position 408,505,403 of record NC_050575.1, on the reverse strand, counting down.
CAACCAAGGACTGGCCCAAGCAGGTACTGGATCAAATCCTGACACCAAAGTAGGAGGGAAAATAGAAGATTTATTATAAGGTACAACAAATAGCAATGACCCAGAGTATGAACATGGAGCCAGGCTGCCTGGGATTAAGGTTACAGGTGGGGCAGATGGGCTTTTCTGTGCGGAGGTAAAGGAGGGAAGGACTTTCCAGGTGGCTCCAGGCTGTCTCCTGGTTATCAGAAAGGCTTAGAATTGGGATGCTTGGTGCTTAGGTGGGACATCTGTGAAGAAGAGCTTTGGCTGTGGGGACATAGCAGGTGGGGGAGCAGGTGCCTGAGGTAGATAATGTTCAGGGGTAAGATGGAGAAACTTTACAAAATGGAGTCACTTTGGTTCCCTTGCTACCTACACAGGGAGCCTGGATTCGTAGGGAATGGCCCCTGGGAGCAGCCAAGGCCCAGCGCAGGTGAGTGCAGTCCATCCACAGGCTAAACCAACATTCACAATAGACATTCTAGACTAGGATGGTCTGTGAAGCTGATGATACCTGCTTTATGGAACTTTTCTTTACAAAAATAGGCTTGAAAATGATTGCAGTAGAAACAACACTGCCCTGCTCCCATCTTCTGTGTTTTCAACTGATTCCTTAACACCCTGGTGTCTTGAGCACTGCCTCCCCACCCTCTCTCCCCCCATGCTGCCTTCCCAGGTTCTTTTTGTGAGGCAGTCAGCTTTAAGTGATTTATCCAGGGTCACATAGCTAGTAAGTCTCAAGTGTCTGAGCCTGGATTGGAACTCAGGTCCTGCTGACTCCATGGCCTGTTCTCTGTTTCTTCACCTACCACCCCCTCCTCCATTTGTTTTTAACTTTTCCCCTTCCTTACTGCTGACTGACAGGGGTGTCCCCTTTATCCCTTAGTCTCTATTACCCTGGGATCATGTCTTTGCTCCTTTAATTCCTACCAGCACCCCTTCCCCCTCCACAGCTCCTCCCCCTCCTCTCTCTTTCTGGTGGCCAAGCTCTCCCTTGTAGTGACTGAAGGTCCAGGAAAATCCTTCACCCTGATTCTTGTCGAGGCAGACTTGGAGCATAGCCCTGAAGGCTCCCCTCCTTTTCTGTGCAGTCATCAGAGCAGAGATTGTGCTCCAGGTGCTGCTCATGTCCTCCTGCCTCAGCTCATACAGGCCTTCCCAGGTCCCTCTGAAACCCTCCCCTTTACCAGTTCTCAGGTCCACTCAATGAGCATTTAGAAAGGCCCTAGATATACCAGCCCAAGATTTCTTGTACAGACTGCTCTGGGGGCATCCTGCTGCTTTTCTGTTTCTAAGACTTGCCCTGGCACAGTTATTGAATAATGCACGGCTTTTCTACTTTTTAAAAGAGGCCTCTGGGATTCTCATCTATGCCTCTGTTGGTCCTGGGCACCAGGACTAGCTTCACCACATACCATATTACTGTACAGATTGGCTTCCTGGTGAGATAATTTGGTCTTCCCTGTGCAGTGTTCCAGGCACTGGCAGAGACCATGAGAGCAACAAGGAGAAAAGGAAGGATTGATAGAGTCAAGTTAGCGTGTCAAGGTACTTCAGACAGCTTCTAATCTGAGTCTCCTATAGGCTGGAGCAGGTCCTGAATCGACCTAATGACTCAAGCTAATACTCAATTTAGATGTTAAAAAAAGAAAAGGAAACTCCTGGGTCATCCAACAAGTAAAAGGAGCTTCATTTAAGCATAGCATAAAAAGGACGTTTAGTATGGATATGAGAGTCTTTAGCTTGAGTAGACAAGGCTGCCCTAACCCCTCCATGTGGGAGCCCATGTGGTGAGCAGAGCAAGGTATGGCAGTGTGCCATTTAGGGAAATCTGTCATATCTGAAGGACCCTGATTTCACATGGCTAGGCTTTTATGCCTTTTGGTTGCCAGACAACCACACTAATTCCAGAGATCCTTAGAATACTGCTTGGAGGGAGGCACATGGGGCCTTTGCCCACTATGCAAGTCAGGGCCTTGGGACAGCTTGGTCATGTTTCAGGGGAAAAAACAAAAGAAACTGGCCTAACCATGTGACAGGAAGTACAGAACTCCAAGAGACAGTGGCCCATGCTCAAATGTGGAGGTTGCTACCTTTGACAGCCTTCAGGTGAATGGTCAGTCTAATTTCAACACAGGCTGAAGGAAGAACACCCCCATTTATTATCAGCCACCTACTAAGTGCCAAACACTGAGTTAAGAACCTTACCAGTGTCTCGCATCACCCTCACAACTAGCTGTGGAAGGTAGGCATAATTATCTTCACCTTATTTGTACGTATGTACCCTGGAATATTTGGGGGAAAATGTTTTTTACCTCCTTTTTAAACTCAGATTTTTTTTATATCAGAAATTAGCCATCTCCCCCTTCCCTTCCTGCCACACTCTGCCCCTCTCTTCCACTCATTGAGAAAGCAAGCAAAACTAGCCCCTGTGACAAGAATGTACATCTCAGTGGTTATAGCTAAAGAAAATTCTATCAGCTGGTACTTTGAGTATCAACTCTCTATCAAGAGGTAAGCAAGGCGTTATCAGGACTCCTCAGGAAATCCTTGATCATTGCATTAATCAGACTTCCAGTGTGTATATAGACACATATGAATACATAGATATGTATCAGTCAAGGTCCACCTAATCATCCTCGCACCTGCTTGCTCCTGCACATTGAGACCACAAGAAAAACAAAACCCATCACACACAATGTGTGGTCAGTCTGAAAAAAAAAATCCACAATGCCCACCCTCAGATCATCTTTCTTGGCCATCTCAAAAAGAATAAAAAATTTATCAAAACAGAATTTGATTTGTTTAGGCCTAATCCCTCCCATAATCTGTCCTCATTCTAATTCTCCCTCTCCTTTCTCTCCTTTCCCTCCTTTTCACTAGTGAGTCAAATGTATTTCTATACAGAACTCTGTGCTGTGTATGTTCTTCCTTTGACTAGAGGACTAAGGTTCAGGCATCAGATGTTTCCACCCACTCCCACCTCCCTGTTGGTACAGATGTCTCCTTATGCCCCTTCATTACGAGACATACTATTTCCTAACCTTCCTTTCCATCCACCCACCTGAGTGTATTCCTCTTCCTCTCTTTCCATCTTTTCCTTAAGATCAAGACATAGCAGAACCCCTCCCAGGTCTTCTCTAATTTGATTCCCTCTTTGAGCCCTGAGACAGATCAGAGGGAACATATGTCACCTCCCCATATTTGAATAGAAGCAGTTTATCCTTTATTTTTTTATTCCTGTAGGCTAGTTCAAGTTTCTTTACTTTCCTATGTTTCTTTTCAGTTGTGTTTGAACTTCAAAAGCTCTCTGCAGTTATGGTCTTTTCATCAAGAATGCTTGGAAGTCCTTTCCTTAGGGGTCATTTCTCCCTATATCATTATATTCAGTTTTGTTGGGTAAATGACTCTTGGGTATAAGACCATATCCTTTACCTTCTTCATATTCCAAGCTCTGTGGCCTTTGTTTTTTGGTTTTTTGTTTCTTTTTGTCACTGCTTGATGTATTTTTCTCATTCATCTGTTGTTATTTACAACCTGTGAGCTCTGTGTTTGTTTTTGTCTGTGGTGTTCCTGGGAGTTTTCATTCAGAGGTTTCTTTCAGGAAGTGAACCGTGGTTTATTTTGACTTTTTGCTAAAAAAAGTTGTAAGACATCTGGGCAGTTTTAAGATTTCTTGAAATCTCATATGGAGGCTCTTTCTGTAAATGGCATTCAAATACTCCAATGTCATTTAAATTTGTCCTTGTTCTTCTTTCTATGTGAGTTGCTTTTTACTGTGAGATAACTGACATTTTCTTCTGCTTTTTTTCAGCCTTTTGAATTTGTTTTACTGTTTGTTATTGCCTTGTGGCTCCTATTTGTTGAATTCAGAGTTTTAGAGAGTTTGTTGCTTGGCCATGGTTTTGTACCCCTAGTAGCAATCTGTTAACTCCTTGATTCTTCATCCCTCACCACTCATTTCTTTTCTGTTTTTTTTTCCCCTCAAGCACTCTCATTCCACTTACAAACATGTTTAACTCTTGGTTCTAGACTTCCAGAAATTCTGGTTGAATTTGTGCCCAAGCTGTGTTTTTTGGAGGCAGTCCTTGTAGATATCTGTATTTGTGTCTGTACTTCCTCTGTTACCATAACCATTCATTATGGTGAGGTTCTTCTATTGTTGGCTCATTCTTTCAGCCTAGTTGCTCTGCAGCACCTTGGAGGCAATGTCTGGGCTCCTATTCTTGCTGCTTCCTCGGGGTCCTGAGGGTTATCTTATTCCAGGATCTCAGGGGCAGGATAGAGGCCTGTGAGCTCTAATGCTCCTAGCGCTAGAGCAAAATTGCATTGTTACCCTTCTGCTCAGAGCTCTCTTAAGTTTCTGACCTCGGTTTGAGTGTACACATGAGTGGACTGCTGCCAGGCTCTGTCTCTTGGCCAACTACTATGTTCTGCTGGCTTGCTCAGGGAGGGTATGTTTCTTTTATTTTGGGATTCGTGCCTTGTTATTCCACTGAAGGTTGGGCTGGACATTGGAAGGCAGACCCTGCTTGGCATCCCAGGCCTGAGCCACACTCCTGCTTCTGCAGGCCTCTGCCCTGTCTTCATTCCCCAGGGGCTCCCTACCCAGGAATTCCAGTGCTTGGCACAGATTCCCTTGACCCTGGTTATGTGAGCTGGGCCTGGGTAGAGGGTGAGAGAGCTGCCAGTGGCAGCCATCCTGTTGCAGTGCCCTGACTTGGGTCTGAATCTCCTTGCCCTGTTACTCAGGATTTCATTGCAGGAATGCTTCTTGTGTAGTGCCTTCCCCACTAGACTTGTTCCCAGGGTCCATGGACCTCCTGTTTTCCTCCCTGTGCCAACCTGGACCCAGGGCTCACAGGTTTTTCTGGTTTTCCCCATCAGGATTTGGTCTGCTACATTGTCCAGATCTCTTAGCTATTTGTAGAGAGGACTTCACTGCATTGCTTCCTCACTCTGCCATCTTGACTCTGCCATGCCCAGAGACATTATGCTCTGTTTATATTAGTTGAGAACACTGACCCAGATGTTAAGGGATTTGCCCAGCATCACATAGCTATGAGTGTGTGATGCTTGATGTGAGCCTAGGTATGATATTAATTAAGTTGGGACTTTTTTACTGTTTTAGAATGCTAAATTAATTAAGTGTCTTTGAGCCTTACTAGGAGCAAAGCCCCAGGCCCAAACCTCTAATTACTAGGTGCTAAGCAGATGTGGGTGTGAAGCCCCCAAGGCCCTAAGGGGAGTTGCTAAGAGCAGAGCCAACAGTATGTGCCTAAGTTCTGGTCATTTAGATGAATTTTGATGATGTCTAAAGACTGTATAAAAAGAGAGAACAGAGCTTTTTGCTTGAGACTCTCACTCCTAGAGGAATGTCTGCATGGGACTCTGGGAGCTGCTCTAAGAGCGTCCTGGCTCATCAATACAGATGTTGATGGTTTCTTGGTAACTATGAATTGTGTTCTGGTCTGTTTATATTGTGTATGTTTTTCAGTTGTTTGTATTTGCTCTGAAGTTCAGGTTGCTGGCTTTTCCTCCTGAATTAAGTGAATTTATATGTATATGTTGGATTAAAGTAAGATTGTTAACCCCTTAATGGCACTTCCCTTAGTAAAGCAGATCAAAAGGACATGTGCTGGCAGCATTCTTGTTGTTGGGCTTGTGTTGGGCTTTCACCTGCACAGTAGCTGCTAGTTGAATTGTTGCAACAAAAGATCTTCCCCAAGGTCAGTCTTCCTGACTCCTGGACCAGTGTGCTTGGCAGAGGAGGAAGATGAAAGCTCCTAGAAGAAATCTGTCACTAAGATATTTGATCAGCAAACATTCATTAAGTCCTTGGGACACACGGAGAGGCAACAGACAGTACAGTTACTGAAGGACCTCACAGTGTGTTGGGGAATTGTCTATAATAGGAACTAATTAAGAGAGAGAGAAAGCAGTAGAATTAAGAGGGGAAAGGCTTGCATAGATGAGACTGAAGTTGGGACATAAGAGAACCAGTGAAGCCAGTAGGGCAGCTAAGTGGTGTAGTGGAAAGCCTTCTGGGCCTAGAGTTCACATCCAGCCTCAGACTCTTACAAGTTGTGTGACCCTGGGCAAGTCACTTGACCCTGTCTGGAGGAAAGAGAGTGTGAGGAGCAGAGAGTGGAACCCAGCTTGTGGACCCAAGTGACCTGCACCAGGCAGCAACTGACATCTTGGTGGCTGACTACCTCGTCATGGATTGGATAAGTGAGGACCTGGATCTTGAGGCATCCTTTGGGGTCAGGAGCAGTTGGAGACTCTACATGGAATACCTAGAGAGAAGCAGGTTCAGAATCCATAGTTGGGCTGACTTGGATCCTAGGATGGGAACAGCGGCTCAGCCTCAGCTCCTAGACCTGCCAGAAACATGCACTAGAGTGATCAGGGCAGGAATCACAGACTGACATGCAAGTTCAGTAGATTCACTGTTGCCAATAAGGCTGAAAACCAGATCAGGAGCTTACAGAAATAGGTTCCCATTGTGGGTGAGGGAAGCCTCCATCAACTTTGCCGCAGATGAGACCAAGTGAGGAGCACTGAAAGTGAGCTGTCCTTGAAATCCTGGAGTGAGGCAGCATTCAGTATGTCCAGGAGAGCAGGAGGACCCAGGAGAACACAGGCTCAGCTAGGAACTGTCTCATACCACTGAGTGCAGTCCAGGTTCTGATGACTGTCTTTCTAGATTACCTTTCATGTTTTCGCGTAGATAAGACTTTATTTCAGCCATTCAGGAAGCAGACTTGATCTTTTCTTTGTCTTTATTCTCTTTTCAGTGATTGTTTTAAATGTTTGTTTTTGCCCACTGAATGCGGTGTACCTGCCAGCTTCTCATGGACTTTTCTTGAGACTCTCTCATATCAGTTCTGATAAGGAAGAAATTTCACATCACCTTCTCTCTCTCTTTCTCCTCTGTACACGAACTTACCCCATAAATAGAACACACACTTTCTCCCTGATTCCACAGTGAGACACATTCCATAATAAGACATTTTTCAACTTTATTACAATTTATGATATTTTCTCAGATTAGAATTTGAATATGAATTTTATCAACATTCCTTTGGATGCTTACTGACTAGTTACAAGGGGTGACTATTAAGTTTCCTCCTGTGAATTGATGAGCATTGGAATATATAACACTGAAGTGTCTTTCAGCTCTATGTCCTATCACTTTTGATGATTTAGGAGACAGTGACCTTTAAGGATGTGGCTGTGGACTTCACCCAGGAGGAGTGGGGCCTCTTGGACCATCCTCAGAAGGAGTTGTACAAGGAGGTCATGGTGGAGAATGCCCGGAACCTGCTCTCCCTGGGTAAGGACACTTCTCCTGCTCACTCTGAATCTGCAATCAAAGGGAATGTCTTCATTGCCTAGTGTGCAGACTTTGGAGCATCTATCAATTATTAGAGAAAGTGTATGTCTCCTGTGTCCAAGAGACAGACTCCCCATGCTACCTGGTTTTCCTATAGAAAGTCTTTGCACTGTGTGATAGGAAGCTGAGAGTTTCCTTTGCTGCTCCTGATGCACTCTCTTAGCAGTTTTAGGCATCTTCAGGTCAAACCTGCAATCAGTGTGGAAGAATCTCAGACATGGAACCAATCTCAGGGGTTATTTGGTCTGACCTCTACCTGGACATGAATTTTCCAGCCAAATCTCTGAAGACTGCCCAGGCAACTTCTCCTTGCAGCCCCTTCCTCTTTGGGATGGGCCAGTATTTGGAATATTCTTCTGTTTAAGAAGCATATATTGGTAGTTTACAGCTCTCACTTGTGTCTGATGTAGCAGGTTTGTCCTTAAACTTCCAGCATAGATGGTGGGAAAGGAAGGGAAGGGAATAAGCATTTACATTCACCTGCTATTTGCCATGTGCTGGGTCAAAGTCTTTCTTCACAATATCATGTCACTTCGTCCTCTTAATAACTTTCCAGGTTTGGTGATATTATTATGCTCATTTTAAACTGAGGCAAACATATGTCAAGTGACTTGTCCGTGTGCACACAGCTACTAAGTGTCTCAGGCTCCATTTAAAGCCAGGCATTCCTGACTCCTGGCCCAGGGCTCTCTCCACTGCACTTCCAGCTGCCTCTGATTTGTAGGCCATGGAAACCATGCGATGTGTCCATCTTTTCATAAAGAAGGTGCATAAGATCAAATTCTGACTCCAAACTGTGTTCCAAGGTTTTCTCCCTGACCTCTCCACAGAAGTCCCCAAAATTAATGCTATGCAAACTGTCCTTCAGGAATCCTGGAAAATACCCTGGGGTCCTTGCTTGCATACCTCTCTGCATGCTAGGAATTACTGAGACTGATTGAGAAATCGAATTTGGACTAACTTTGTTGAGTTTGCCAGTAGGAGACTCACACCCAAGGAGGCAAACACTCCCTGAATGAACAGGGCACGAGGTTTGTGGAGGGTTCGGGGAATGAGGAGCCAGGTAGGGCGACTGGGCAAAGGCTTGTTCATCAAGGTCTCTGTTGTTTAGGCTTGAGGCTGGTGTGACACAATTAGTCTTTTTCCCAGTTTTGGGTCTAGGAGTTTCTGCCACAATGGAGCATAATAGGATGGGGGCAGAGGGTTTGGATGTTTCACAGAACAGGTTGTACAACATATCCTACTTTGAGTTACTTGCATCACAAGTACAAATGGGTCAGTATGGACTCCTATGTGTGACCAGAATGGAGTGATCTTCAAAATGGAGCAGCTCTGCATCCCCATACTTTTTCCTAAAGAAAACTATATTACGAGTTTCCATTCTCATCCCTACTTGATTCCCCATACCCAGGACTTCCAGCTCCCAGAGAAGATGTGGTCTCCTATTTTGAGCAAAGGGAAGCACCATGGATGCTGGAGCAAGAAGGCCCAAGGAGCCTGTGTCCAGGTGAGTGAGGTGAAAGCAGGTATGTGAGAGCTGTGTGATTATGAGACTGCTCTTTGTTGTGGTGAAGTAAGTGCTAGATTTGGGGGCAGGAAGGCCTACCTTGGAATTCTTTTTCAGATATTTTTTATTAGCAGTGGCTTCCTGGGCCAGTCACTGAACTGTGGAGCCTCAGTTTCTCCATGGGGTTAGACTCCATGGCCTTTCAGCTCCTTTCCAGGGATAAATTTGTCATCTTATAAGAAGTTGCTATTTGGAATTTAGGGTCAGGAAATCTTCTGCAAGTGCCAAAAGGGGTTAGGTGCTCCAAGGTGAGCTCGCTCTTAGACCTTCTTGAAACCCATAAACTTTTGTTAGGATCTTGCTACATGCCAGGCCCTTTGCTATGCACTAGGGTCATAAAAAGATGCTACGGATGTCCTCAGTACTCCTGGATTTTACAGTTTCGTGTACGTCTAACAACTGTGTAGAAAGCCAGTATGAACAAGTTAAATTGGAACTGAGCAAGAGAGGGAAGGCCCTAAAAAGGGGAAGACTGGGAAAGGCTGATTATGGAAGGTTGGCTCGAGCTGGGGCCTCAGGGAAGCCAGGATGAGCATTCTAGCCAAAGGGATAGTGACAAAAACCTAGGGAGTCAGGAGGTGGCATGTCTTGTTCATGGAAGAGAAAGGAGGCCCATTACCACTGTGTTATAGCATATATGGAGGGGAAACGGTGAAAAAACAGACTGGAAGAGAAGAGAGGTAGAGGTGATAAAGTGTTTAAGAGCCCAAGGGAGGATTGTACATTGGATCCTTTTGCTGGGGAGTCAGAGGAGGTTGTTGAGTGGGTGGTGACATGGTCAGGTAAGAGATTTAGGAAGATGAACTTGACAGCTGGGTTGAGGATTGACTGGACTGGGGGGAGGTGAGGCAGCCAGAACAACCTGTAGGTGCTGAAATACCTCAGGTGTGAGGCAATTGGGGCCTGAACCAAGACAGTGAAAGTGGTGGGAGAGAAGGGTAGAGATGCCACAGAAGTGGAATCCCAGGACTTTGCTTCAGAGTGAATATGGGGACACGAGAGTGAATGTATGAGAGTCAATGAGGACTGCATGACACTTCATCTCTGAGTCTGGACTGTTGAGGATTCCTGAGATAACATTAGGAATGCAAGTAGATGGGAGGGTTGGGGGAAAGAGAATTGGTTTCCTTTTGCCTATCGTAAAAGGGGAACCAGGGGAGAGCAGTGTCACTAAAGCTCTGAGAGAATACTATCAAGAAAAAAGGGTGACTGACAGTACGAAAACCTGAAGAAATGTCAAGAAGAACAAGCATCAAGAAATGGCCATGAAATTTAGCAGTTTCAGGATTATTGGTAATTTTAGAGGAATAAGTTTCAGTAGAACAATAAAAGTTGGAACCAGACTGCAGAGAGATTCAAAGAAAGAAAAGGAAAGGAGTTGGAGACACCAGTTGTAAATGGCCTTCTCCTGCTCTTTGCCCATGAAATGGAGGAAAGATACTGGACTGTATCTCATGGGGCTGCATGATTCATTGATGGTGTTTTCAGTGAAATAGTTTTATTTGTGACAACACAAAAGGAGTCCTTAGTGTGGGAGAGACTGGAATTAGTGAAAAAATGCAGGTATTTGGGGAAGAATGTGGAAAGGTACCTGAGGGATGGAATGGGATTATTTGCACATATAAAGTGGTTTCCTTTAGCTAGGAAAAGAATGTCCTTTTTATTTGATACTGAGGACAAAAAGGAAAAGAGGGCATCTGAGTAATGTGAGGTAAGGAGAATAAGGTAGCTTTTGTGGGTGGGGAGGGTGGGGGCGGGGAAGAGAACAAGCCACAAGGGAGGGTTGTGGATGGAGGCAAAGATTTGGAAAAGCTGCTGTGGTGATTGGCTTGGGAGTTAGTTAGGGAGATATCACAGGATTGCCTTGCCACCATGAGCGTTCAGCTGAGTTTGTGTAGCCTATTTAGGAGTGGTTCCAGGCAGCTTGGTGTCCTGGTTTTCTCACTCTCATCCAGCAGCCCATGAGTAGGAGTGAAGGCTGATGCCTTAGTTGGAAATAATCCAAAGCTAAACTTTGCATAAATCCTCAGCCCAAGTCTCTTTCCTGATCCCTGTGACCAAATCTCTGTCCCATTCCTGGAGAGTCATTGACCAGCTTCATGTAGGTGATGACGACTTTAGTTTATGGAGCTGTGAGGTAGAGACTTGAAGGTGTCCCATGCTGTGGAACCCTTCAGGAGCCTAGAAAGAAGCCTCTGTGGTCTTCATTGTTGGGTCTGGTCAGGTTCTACCAACATTAGAACCTAACAAAAGTGACTACTTAGATGTGAGTGGGTACAAGAAAGAGACAGAACCATGATGGATGCCAGAACATATATTTGACATCTAGGAGAGAGATGAGAAGGCAGTGATTGAGGGAGAGGCTGGGCCTGCTTTCAGCCCTGGGCCCAGTCAGGCATTCAGTAAAGATTGATCAAGCACCTTGTGTTTTAGCCACTGTGCTAAGCTCTGAGGGTACAAAGAAAGGCAAAAGAAAGTCTCTGTTATCAGGCCGCTCCCAGTATAATATGAAAACATGGAGCTAGTTAGAGAAGAAGCAACAGAAAAGGAGCCTGGCTCTTAGTTGACCTTCTTGAAAAGAGACTGTTTTGAAATGGAAATACATTTAGTTCAACAGGGAAATGAGAGAATACAAGGAGTGAGGATAATAACAGTCTGAGGAGAACAGAATTGGGAGGAAATAGTCTAAATCAGAAGCATAGTGGTAAAAATAGTCGCATCTATAGTCATATGAAATAATACTCTGAATCTGTATTGATCAGAGAAATGCAAATGAAAACAACACAGAAATACTACCTCACGCTGATCAGAGTGGCTAATGTAACAAAAAAGGAAAATGTTGGCTATTGCAGGGGATGTGGGGAAAATGGGGACACCAATGCACTGTGGGTAGAGTTGTGAACTGATCCCACCATTCTGGCAAGCAATGTGGAACTTTTCTCAAAGGGCTATAACACTCTGCATCCTCCTTGATTCAATCATACCTCTGCTAGATTTATATACCAAAGACATCCCCAAAAAAATGCACAACGATCAATTTGCACAAAAATAAGTATAGCACCTCTTTTTGTGGAGAAAAGAATTAGAAATTGAGGGCATGCTCATCAGTTGGGGAACGGCTAAACAAGCTGTAGCATATGACTGTAATGGAATATTGTTAATAGTGCCATAAGAAATGTTGGGGTCAGGGTGATATCTGAGAAACCTGAAGAAACTCACATGAACTGATGCATAGTGAAGTAAACAGAACCAGAAGAATATTGTACAAAGCAAGATTGTTCAGTGAAGAACGATGAATGACTTAACTTTTCTCAGCAATGCAATGATCCAAGACAATCCCAAAGGAGGCAAAATCATTTTTTTTAGTTCCCTAACCAGTCAATAAGATGAATTGATTGTTACTCTTTTAAAGATTTGTTTTTCTAATTGCTCATGACAATTAATATATTAAATGATAAATATGCTTGAAGGTCAGTTGCACAGATTTTTTTCTTCTTTAAACAATGTTTATATTTAAAACCTCCTTTGTAAGGATAGGAGTTCTTCAGGTATAACTTTCTTTTTTCTATCTGTGGAAAACCTAGTTATACTCTCATTGAAACTCTACTGAATGATTAATCTGTGTTGCCAAACAGTTCCTTTGAGAGACTGACAGGGAGGTGAACAATAAAGGTTTAAATCAGAAGACAACCTTAGTGTTGTAATGAGGGGGACTATAAGGTCAGTTTTTGAAGAAAGATTGTGGGAGGTCCAGGATGGTTTCATTGCAGCTTCTACTGTGCCTGCATAGCAATCATGGCTCCAAAGAACCTGTGATCTCTGCTGCTAGAATGCAAATCCGGATAACATCTTGATCTGGTAATTACAGCTTTGATGAGGTGTGATTACAAGGTAACCCAGGAATGAGAGCACTACTCTAGTACAGTGGTAGCCAGCCAGTGAGGGTCTGTGCATGCCTGTCATCATTTGCACATGAATGTCCAGCCTTCCTACAAGTTTGGAAATAATTTGATGTTGAGTTGAGAAATGTAAAATCGCTGCATACAGTCAGAAGCAGTCAGAGTGTGAAGTTCTCATTGCATGGACCCCAAAAGAATTATATGCCTGACCATCACGATTGGGAATCCCTGCAGAAAGAATCTTAGTATGGTTGAACATGCTTGTTGTCCCAGAGGATAAATATCTTGGCCACAAAATTGGGTGATTATTTACTGCTTAAGGTGCCATTGACAAATTTTGAGTTCAAATCTTTCAGACCACTATCTAGAACCTCCAAAAGGTTTGTGAACCCCTAAATGGAAAAGGGCTTCAAGAGGACTTATACTGAAGCATGCTGTCCACTTCCTTACAAAAGGATGATAGACCCAAATTCATGCATGAGACATATTGTCAGACATGGGAAATGTCATGCATTTTTAAAGGTGTGTTTATTGTGCAGATTTTTATTAAGTATAGTTTTTATTTTTAAATATGATACTTTATTTTCCTCTATTAGATATTAAAATAATTTTTAAACATGTGATTTAATTTAAAATTCTGAATTCCTTCAATCCTTCCCCCTCCCTTCCTTGAGATGGTAAGCAATCTTACATGGGTTATTCATATACAATCTGTATTACAAGGATTTTATTTTTATTGTAGTTAGCAGAGGCATTTAGAGAATTTTTCAAAGGAAATAAGTTAACATTATCAAAATAAATTAATAGGCCAAATTGCAGCTAGATGGTGCAGTTGACAGAGTACCAGCCCTAGAATCAGGAGGATCTGACTTCAAATCCAGCCAGAGACACTTCACACTTACTAGCTGTGAGACCCTGGGCAAGTCCCTTGACCTTGATTGCCTTGGCAGAAAAAAAAAATGAAAAACTTTAGATAGGCCAGAACAGAATCTTTTAGGTTTTGGGTAAATTCAAGAAACAGTGTTAGTATTAGTCATGTGACTTCATTGTGGCAGTTTCAAATGTGATAAGAACACTGCCCCTGTCCGAGGTTTGTTGTGAGTATCCAGTGTAATCATGTGTCAAGCTCTTTGTAAACTAAATCATTCTTGGGATGTGAGATAATGGCATTTTGAAATAATTGTTTCTCCCCATTTGAAGACTTTTGATGTTTGATGACCTTTTCCCTTTGCTGTGGGAAAGAGAATGTAAAGGAGTTTATGTTCTGACAATGAAGGGAAGGGGATATAATTATATATTTGTCTGATACACGTTTTTTTGCTTGTTTCTTTCAGAAGGAGAGATCAGACTTGAAATGAAGAAGACTCCTGTAGTCCTAAACCTTTCTGTGGAAGACATTCAGGAGCAAAGATTCATGGGTGATGGTCCCTGTGACTTCACTTGGAGAGAAATCTGTGCCCTTCATCAGGGAATCCACACTTGGAAGAAAGCTTATGAATGCAATCAGTGTGGAAAGGCTTTCAGAGACAATGCCACACTTGCTGTACATCAGAGAATCCACACTGGAGAAAAGCCTTATGAATGTAATCAGTGTGGAAAGACTTTCAGAGGCCGCTCCCATCTAACTACACATCAGAGAATCCATACTGGAGAGAAGCCTTATGAATGTAATCAGTGTGGAAAGACTTTCAGAGGAAGTTCCAATCTTGTAACTCATCAGAGAATCCACACTGGAGAGAAACCTTATGAATGCAATCTGTGTAGAATGGCTTTTACACAGAGGGCCTATCTTACCTATCATCAGAGAATCCACACTGGAGAGAAACCTTATGAATGTAATCATTGTGGAAAGGCCTTTAGATGCAGCTCCATTCTAGCTAAACATCAGAAAATCCACAGTGGAGAGAAACCTTATGAATGTAATCATTGTGGAAAGACTTTCAGAGTAAGTGACAGTCTTGTTTATCATCACAGAATCCATACTGGAGAGAAACCTTATGAATGTAATCAGTGTGGAAAGGCTTTTAGAGGCACCTCCAATCTAGCTCAACATCGGAAAATCCACACTGGAGAGAAACCTTATGAATGTAATCAGTGTGGAAAGGCCTTTACACAGAGGGCCTATCTTAACGTACATCAGAGAAGCCACACTAGAGAGAAACCTTATGAATGCAATCAGTGTGGAAAGGCTTTTAAGGGGAGGGCTTATCTTAGAGTACATCAGAAAATTCACACTGGAGAGAAACCTTTTGTAATGTTAATGGAATAGGAATATCTTTTGCAGCTATTAATTGGCCTATGTGACCTACTTTTGTTGTACCAGAAGCAAGTGAGACACGCCACATAAGTTTTAAATGGAGGATTTATTAGCCGGTGGCCATTAGGTGTTTGCTACCCAAATCAAATGGCCCTGAGCTGGGGTGAAGGTGTGGCTTATATAGAAAATACAGGGTACAGAGGTTAATTATCACTTGGAACTTACAGGGCAGGTCACAGGGTGGTGGGTGGTCCTGGGGAACAGGAACAAAGGTCTTGACAGATCAAAAGATTCTTACAGGTTATGATTAAGTGGGATAATCTTATTTATTGACATTCCTTGAAGGAGCCATGGAGTCCCAGGGACCTAAGGGTCTGACAGATTCAGTGGGATGGTCCTATCTATTGACATTCCTTGGTGGAGTCAAAGGGCCCTAGGGATATTTGCTAAATGCTGAAGAGATCTGAGTCCATTCTTTCTAGGGGTGTTTGTCAGAGTCTAGGGGTTTCTCAGGGGTCTCCTTAGTGATAACTGATTTTTCCAGTACCCCATTTTCAATCGAGTCACAGTAGCTTGTGCGGGAGGATCTTGCGAACATGTGGAGCAGGAAGAGTGGGTGAGGCAGAGCTGGGACAAAAAGCAGGCAGAGAGGCAAAGCACCTAGCTGGAGTGAGAGAGGGGCTTTGTTGCCTAAGGGAGCTTGTTGTTGGGGAGGCCTTATGGAGGGAAGGCTTGGGGATGGCAGTGCTTCCTGCATTTGGCAACGTGTACCAACTTCTTTGTTACTGTGGTGGAGTTGTCTTTCTGGTATCTGAATAAATATCCACGTTTCATCTTTGAGGAAGAGACTGTTATATTTTGCAATTCTAACCTGGAAATATGCCTACATAGTCATAGTTTGCTGCTGTGGGTATGGCGTTGGCGATCCACCTTTTGAATGTAATCAGTGGTGAAAGGCTTTCAGAGGCAGCTGCAGTCTACTAAACATCAGAGAATCCACAGAGGAAAAAATTCAATCCATGTGGTAAAGACTTCAAACAAAACCAGTCCTCTTTTCACATGAGAGAATTCATTTAAGATATAAATCTCATCACTGACATGATTGAGGAGAGGCATGTAAATGGAGTATGGAGCTTTGTAGATAGCAGAAAATTCTGCATACAAGCCATTCAAGGACTCAGTTTGAAGATGGTGTCATCTCTTATTCTCCCATCAGAAGATTGTGTTAACCAGATTTTTACTGAGCAAGTCTCTAACCTGAGAGTGCTTGCAGCCACACAAAGCAGGCCTAGAAACTGGAGTGCCAATAATCAAGTTGTTTAATCAGTGTCAGAGTGAGGAATGTTCCCTTAGTTGAAGTAAAAACATAGGTTTTATACTTAAGTCACAACTAGGGAAAGAGTGGGGAAGGTGGGTTACAGTCTTTTAGTGGTTTCCCATGAGAAAGCCGCAAGTCCCACAACACAACAGTTCTGGAGTCATGTCTTTGGGGGTGGTGACCACCTGCCCTAAAGGAGAGAACCAGAGTTCTGTGAGGGGAACAGGTTCTGGAATATTTGATTCACTTCACTGAAGATCCAATGATTGTGACCCTTGTCAGAGTTTTGATTAATCAGTTCAAGTTGCATTATTAGCTCTTGACTCCAAAGCCACAGAGTCAGCTCTTGAAAAAATTAAATTGTTAGTGTATTCATTACAAATACATCAATATGAAAATTATAAATTCCTTTCTTAATACATACTATGAAGAAACCTTATAAATGTGCTCCACGGGGAAATGCTTTTCTCTGGAGCACGGAAGTCACTGGTGAAGGTTGGATTTAGTGTTCGATTAGCACAGAATGGTGAAATAAGGGCAAATAAATCATGCCATCCCACCAGGTTGCAAAATTAAAAAAAGGAGGAAATAGGTTCAGAAACTGTGAAGGAAAACATCTGGATCTTCTCCAAAAGAGAACGTCGCCATTATTAGGAAATGAACTTTCATCAATATTGTGTCAACTGTGGGAAAATGTTTGGTGAAGGGAAGAAATCAGAGGTGTGTGATCAAGGGTGGAAAAGCTGAGGTAATTTGGGGAAATTGTTTGTTCTCCTGTAGGCCACCTGTATGTATGTACCAGCCTATGTTAAGGTTACTGCATATGCCAATCAAGAAACTTCTCATTCACTGATTTTTGTGACCCAACAATCATGAAGAGGAAGGGATTCCCCTGATAGACTTCAGGCAGAGCAGAAGCATAGTGTGAAAAACAGCTGCTCATACATTGTAAGAGGCCCTGCCATTTCTATCTAACCGGCCTCCCATGCTTGCTCTTGCTATACCAGCCTGGCAGGGGAATGGAAAGGAGCAACCAACCACATAAGAGGCTTCTGGCCTGATGGTCAGATACCATCCAGGGCTCTGGACAGTCAAAGGGACCTTCTGGGCCTACCTTACAGGACATGGTTTGTGTCTTGATAAATCTAAATAGACATTCCTGTGGTCAGATCAGGCAAAGCAAATAGGGTGAAAATGAACACTTTTGCAGAACCTTCAAAAAGACAGCTTCTCCCTCTTCTAATTCTGGTCAAATTGGGTAGGCAGACAAAAGACATATAAGAAGGCAACAATTTTTTCTTTTGCAGTGTGCAGAAATTTATAGTGTCATTAAGTAAAGACTAACTTTATGACTTTAAGAAGAGAGGTGGAGCCATGATGGCCCTGTCAGGGTAGACAGTTGAACTCTCCCAAATCCTCCTCAAAACAATTTCAGATCATGCCTTGAATCCAGTTCTGGAGGGGAAGAACCAACAAAAAATCAGGATGAAACAATTTTCCAACCCAAGACTACTAAGGAAAAGTAACTGGTTGGACTTGGACACCAGTGTGGTGAAGGCCAGGAAAGCAACAGCAGCAGCTTAGATAGCTCTCAGCTCCCTGACAGTAAAGGTGTCAGACAACTGGTCAGAAGGAGATTATAAGGAACCCTTTGCTAGCATTGGCCATAGAAACATCTTGTATTGCATATGCAGTTTCAGATCCCAATCACAGAGTAAAGGGAATAGGGAATGAAAAGAATTTTGAATTCAATTTTTTTCAAAACATTTTAAATATTCTTTTTGCATGTAATTGGAAAAAATAAAACTTGAAAATTTTCACAAATTAAAAATAAAGTGCTGCACTTAACATGCAAGCTATTTTGCAAACCTCAGAAGTGGCCACTGGATTGGAAAACATCAGTTTAAGTCCCAATCCTAAGGAACGGCTATGCCAAATGCCAGTGATCTGGGCTGCTGAAATGTATGGGAAAATTGAGGGATGGGTTGCTTTCAATGACATGGTCTTTTAGGGGCCCATCATTAGAACCACATTATTTCCCCCTCAAACAAATGAGACCCAATATCTTTTGGGGCAAGGGGCAAAGTCTCAGCTTCTGAAACTGCCTGTCTCTGCCTTGAGGGGCCCCAGAGAAGAGGTTATGCTATCAACCATAGATGAATGTCCCATAGTCTGGAAGACACAAATCTGACAAGCAGGTTCAATGTGCAGCGTCCAAATACAGGGGGAATTAAAAGTGATGTCAGAATGGGGGAAAACAAAGTCAGGGGGTGGAGGCAAGATGGTGGAGTAGAAGCAGGGACCTTATTGAGATCTCCCCTGAAACTCCAGGAAATACCTGTTAAAAATGACTCTAAACCTATACAGCGACAATTTGGCTAGCGGCTGCTGTGGGGGTGTAAGACCCAACAAGACCAGCAACAAGAGCTGCCAGCAGAGGTTCTTTTGATCTGCTTCACTAAGGAAAGTAACTTTAAGGGGTTAACAATCTTACTTTATTCCAACATACAAATATTCACTTAATTCAGGAGGATAAGCCAGCAACCTGAACTTCAGAGCAAATACAAACAAATTACAAACATACACAATTTAAACAGACCAAATCACGATTCATAGTTACTGGGAAATCATCAACATCTGGGTTGACAAGCTGGGAGGCTCTTAGAGCAGCTGCCCAGAGTCTCCACATCAACAATCCTCCAGGAGTGAGAGCCCCAGACAAACAACTCTGTTGTCTCTTTTTATACAGTGCTCAGATGTCAACTGATTCACTAGAACGTCATCTGAGAGACCAGAACTTAGGCTCCTTCTATTGGCTCTGGTCTTAACAACTCCCCTTAGGGCCCTGGGGGCTTCCCCCCTCTCTCAAACTAGTGAACTAGTTTGCTAACCAGCCTGGGGCTTTGCACCTAGTAGGACTCAATCAAAGACAATTAATTTAGCATTCTAAAACAGTAAAAAAAAAAAGTCCCACCTTAATTACCAATACAACAAATTCTCACGCAGGAGAAGCCACAAAACGACAGATTGAAGCACATTTCTAACCCAAGACCATCTGGAAGGCCAATAGGAAGGGTCTGTTGCACTGGGCTCAGAGCAGAGTACAGCCCAGCATGGGCCACACTGGCAGAGATGGGACTGGATGAGGCCTCGTGGCATTGAATCACTGGCAGCTGTGGCAGTTTCCAGACTTCTCAACACAAATACCAAAGACAGCTTTGCAGGTCAGTGGGAAAGGTCTCTGGCCTGGGTGAAAGAGACGGATTAGTATGATCCCTTAGACAACTCAAAATCAGTTATGGTCCTATGAGATTTTGTTTCAACAGCAAATTTCACTAATCACAGCTTAGGGGAAAATTTACCAGGACTTACATCTCAAATTTAAAATTTGTCCTGGTATAAAATCCAATTGTTAGATATCCTTTCTATGTACTTCCAAATTCTCAGTAAGCCCGGGTCATTGGATCTCCATAACCCAAACAAGTTCTTTCTGCAGTTTACAAAACTAGGGGGATTGACAGGAAACCTTGAGAAAAGTTTCCTCTCCACCCCTTGTACCCTTATAGCTGTTGTGGGCTGTGGCTTTTGACTAGCCCTGAGGACTGCTCTGAATGGGCAGAACCAATGTGGATAAGGCCTCATCCCCTCCTTTCCATTCACACATACACAGTAATCAATTACCAGTTTTAGGTTTTAGCATTAAAAATAACCCAAATGTCTTAGTTAACAATCTTACAATTTTCATAAGTGAGAGCCAAATTGTTTCAGCTGCAACTTCCACTTAACTATAGGCTAAGGTCAAAATACCCAGTTTTCTAAATGGCAGTTACAAAACATTGTAAGACAGGGTTAGCAAGGGAAGAATTTTTCCACTGTCTTTTTAGTTTCTCTCATTTCATACTCTACTAACATCCAAGGTAAGTTGCTTAACATAATTGAAATAAATGTTTGTCAATTTGAAACAAATCCATTACCAATAAGTTGACTTCAATCTTGTTGAATGCATTTCCAAATTACACAGAGAATCAGCATCTCATCATTAACATGTTAAAATTACAACTTGAAAAGAGTGGGGGACAGCTAGGTGGCACAGTGAGTAGAGCACCAGCTCTGGAGCCAGGAGGACCTGAGTTCAAATCCTCTGGCATCAGACACTTGACACACTTAATAGCTGTATGACCTTGGGCAAGTCACTTAACCCCAATTACCCTGCCTTTCCCACTCCAAAAACAAAGTGGGCTTACCAAGTGCAGAGGCTGGCTGGCTTCTTACTTTACACTGCCTTAACCCATCCTACTTTCCTTTTTCCCCGCAGCTGCTGGGGGAGAGGAGGCAGAGAGCAAGACCTCTGAACCTGGATGATGCTTGCAGGCTTATTGGGTGCTGCGCAGGGTCTAGGGCTTTCTCCCTCCATCCCAGATCTGGCCAATTTGGAATGTGGAGAGATAAGAAAGAAAGCAGGAACTTTTGCCTTAAATTTAAGTGAAATGTGTTACTTCTAATTCGATGCTTAAGATAAGTCAGAATTTATTATGCTATTTGGCACTAAGGCAAATTCGGAAAATGCGTAGACATGAAAAAGAGACACTTTGAGCTCCCCAGTATGAGGAGAAAGGGAAAAAATCTAGAATGTGTACTACAATGCATTGTAATTATGGTTTCCCAATTTTCAGAATTAAGAACTTTAAGTAATGATCCTACAAATAGAATTGGAAAATATTTAATAACATAAAGGTATTAAATAAATCTATAGAATTAATAAGTACTTTTTTTTACATACAACTACAGAGATCCTTATGTGCAATTTAGTGACCCTCATTCCTATTTGAATTTGAGAGAAGAAAAAAAAAAGTGGCTTAAAGCTTCCAAATAGAGAAATATGACCAGAGAATGAGAGCCAATCTGAACATATTTTACTCAAAAGACTGTTACTTACTATATTCCTGAGAAACAAAAATACTTCCTAGAATAGGAATAAGCTCAATAGATATAGATATTTCTAACTTGCTGTGATTTTCCTAAGTTTGTTACTTGGAAAGTTTAAAAAGTGATTCGGCTGCGAATATACAATAGAGAGTTGGCTCCTTTTCAAAGTAATTACCCCACTGACAACAGCCCTGGACCCCTGGGCACCCTGAAGCCCACACTTCTAGGCAATTGCTCCCATGCCACTGGAACCTGGAATTTTTGCTCCTAGTCTTCCAAACCCAACAACCCCTATTAGAAAGTAAAGATGTCTCAGGGACCCTCCTCAATGACTCCTTAGACCTTTAATTCAGGTGCTGGACTCTGCAGCTTCCCAGCACCTCCCCCCCTCCCCCCACCCTCAGTCCACAGCTAGGCTCTGCAACTATGAGGAGAGAAGAAAAGCCTCTATGCTTGGTAAGCCTAAAATATGTAATGATTTGGGAATGCAATTAATGTCATCTGAAATCTTTCTATTTGTACTATTAGTGTACTTCTAAATTGTAGTGAAAATTTTCCTATATTGTAAAACTTCAGTGGCTAAAAATAGTGTTAGACAAAGCAATTTTTAATCTGAATTTTGTGGAAGAAAAAAATGATATGAAAACAATTGTGTAAAACTGGTTAAGTTGCTTTCTCAGCCTTAATTGCCGTTTAGAAACCAGGTATTTTCTACTTTACCTGTAGTTACTGGAAGGTCACAGCTAAAACAATTCAGCCAGCACTTACTTGTAAGATTGTTAACTAGGTCATTTGGGATTACTGTTTCAATGTTAAAAACCAAGAAAGTTCTGAAGAGATAAAAGAAATTATGTCCATCCACCTTTCGGGCTAGATTTGGGGGTGGGTTCTATTAAATCTTATATGGATATTGATTAGGGTAAAGATATTGATTATTGTGAGTTATTATTGCTGTTCAATTAATTATCAACCCCCTCTGCCTGGAAGGGAAACTGACTATACCTTGTTAGCCATGATTCAAATTTCTTAGGCTTCCTTTTACCCGGGGCAAAAGAAGTAGTTAGAATACTGGCCCAGCACATTTTTTTTTAACTTCACATTGAATTAATTTATGCACTAGTCAAGTTGTGGAGAAGAATTTTGACCAATGGAATGAATCATGAGAAAGAAGAAACAGAACCAAAAAAAAAAAAAAAGACAACCCAAAAAAAACAAAAGAGAAGCAGAAAAGGCGAGCATGTAGTGCGCCTCGATCTGTATTCAAACTTCACAGTTCTTTCTCTGGATGAAGATAGCATTCTCCATCGTGAGTCCCCTGGAGTTGTCCTTGCCCCTTAGGTTGCTGAGAAGAGCGCAGTATGTCAGGGTTGGTCCTCACGGAATCCGTATATCTGTGGCTGTGCACAACGTTCTCCTGGCTCTGCTCCGCTCACTCAGCATTATGTCGTGTAGGTTTTTCCAGGTTGTTATGAAGTCTGCATCATCCCCATTTCTTATGGCACAATAGTATTCCATTACCTTCATATACCACAGCTTGTTCAGCCATTCCCCAATTGATGGGCATCCCTTTGATTTCCAATTCTTGGCTACCACAAAAAGAGCTGCTATAAATATCCTTGTACATATGGGTCCTTCTCCCGCTTGTGTGATTTCTTTGGGATACAACCCTAGAAGTGGTATTGCTGGGTCAAAGGGTATGAATGTATCTATAGCCCTTTGGGCATAGTTCCGAATTACTCTCCAAAATGGCTGGATCAGCTCACAACTCCACCAGCAATGCAACAATGTTCCAATTTCCCCACATCCTTTCCAGCATTTATCATTTTCCTGTTTTGTTATTTTAGCCAATCTGACAGGAGAGATGTGGTATCTAAGAGTTGTTTTGATTTGCATTTCTCTAATTAGTAGTGATCCAGAGCATTTTTTCATATGCCTATAGATAGCTTTAATTTCTTCCTCTGAAAACTGCCTGTTCATATCCTTTGACCATTTCTCAATTGGGGAATGGCTTGTATTCCTATATATTTGGCTCAGTTCCCTGTATATTTTAGAAATGAGGCCTTTATCAGAGATACTAGTTGCAAAGATTTTCTCCCAATTTTCTGCTTCCCTCCTAATTCTTGTTGCATTGGCTTTTTTTGTACAAAAACATTTCAATTTGACATAATCAAAATTATCCATTTTGCATTTTGTAATGTTCTCTATCTCTTGTTGGGTCATGAATTCTTTACTTTTCCATAAATCTGATAAGTAAACTATTCCTTGCTTCCCCAAATTATTTATAGTATCAGCTTTTACTCCTAAATCATGAACCCATTTTGACTTTATTTTGGTATATGGTATAAGATATTGGTCTATGCCCAGTTTTTGCCCTACCATTTTCCAATTTTCCCAACAGTTTTTGTGAAATAGTGAATTATTAGCCCAGAAGCTGGCCTCTTTGGGTTTATCAAAGAGTAGATTGCTAAACTTGTTGATTTCTTCTACTTGTGTACCTATCCTATTCCACTGATCCACACCCCTGTTTCTTAACCAGTACCAGGCAGTTTTGATGACTGCTGCTGTGTAGTACAGTTTAATATCTGATGTGGCTAAGCCACCTTCTCTAGCATGTCTTTTCATTAATATCCTAGATACTCTAGACCTCTTGTTTTTCCAAATGAATTTTGTTATTATTTTGTCCAGCTCAGTAAAAAAAATTTTTTGGTAGTTCGATTGGTATGGCACTGAATAGATAGATTAATTTAGGTAAAATTGTCATTTTTATTATATTAGCTTGGCCTAACCATGAGCAACTGATATTTTTCCATTTATTTAGATCTGATTTTATTTGCGTGAAAAGTGTTTCTTAGTTATGTTCATATAGGCCCTGGGTTTGTCTTGGCAAATAGACTCCCAAATATTTTATAGTGCCTTCAGTAACTTTGAATGGAATTTCTCTTTCTATCTCTTGCTGTTGGCCCAGCACATTTTAAACCGATCTAATTATAATAGGTGATTGTAAACTATTTGTAAAACTTTCCCAGGAAAATGTGAATGGAACTCAGAAATGCATACTTGAATAATTTTCTAGAAAAAGTGCATTGTTATTTGGCATTGAGAAATTTATTAACTATATAACCCCAAGAAAATTCTATTAACTGTAGTTTACTGTTCAAAAAGGGGATGATGGTGGAATCCATTCCCAGGGATATTATAAAGATTGCATGATTGTAAAGGTGCTTGGCACAATGCTTGGCATAGAATAAATGCTATTTGAATGTACACTGTTTTAAGTTAAAAATAATTGCTTCATATTTATTAACCTTATGTAGATTTTCTTCACTGTGAAGTTTTGGTGATGAGATGAATGATTCTCTGTATCAGGCAGTTCGGGGCCATATCTGACTGAGGTAAAGCCACCACATTGGAAATTAATTGGTTTGGTTTTCAAGTTTAAATAGATGATAATTGTTTATGATATTGTTATATGTCTAAAATTTTTCTTATTGCATAACTTGGTAAGCAGCTGTATCATCTGTGTTGTTAGAGAAGCAATTTCTTTTACAATCTAAATGTTATTAGGTTAAGAATTGTAATTTAAGAAATCTTAAATTACCAAATTTTGTCTTTAATTGTTTTGCTATCATTTGAGAAATTTGTGAGATCGTTAATTAAGCTATTGAAGTTATTGCTTAGAGATAGTATTTACCAGAGTATGTTTAGTTTCGCTTTTTTTCTCAATTATGTGGAAAAGGTTTGGTGATCAAAATTTAAGAATTGTTTAGCACTTAGGAATTAATAATAATATCAGGATAAATTATAAGCTGTTTCTGAGAAAGAGATATTCTTTTTTATGAGGAAAAGTTTTGTAAAATCCTTTGCATGATTTTTAGCAAGGCTCGACCTTGAATAAGTCTGCTCAGAGAAACAGCAAAAGATAGCAAACACACCCAAGGTTTTTCTATTTAACCCCTTCCTGGGGTCCATGTTACTTCTCCTTGTTTTGTAAAATTGCCAAGGCACCTGGAAACTATCTGCATGGGCAAGGTCATCAGCCCCAGACAAAGAACTTGTTTGAGTTATGTAGGTCCTAAACAATGAACTTAGCTTGCTGAGAAATTAAAAGTTTATGTACAATAGATAGAAAGGATCCTAATATTTGGCTTTTACACCAGGACAAGTTTAAAGTGGAGAACGAAAAATGCTTAATTAAATCCCTTATGTATGTGAGTACTGGTAACTCTTTACTGCTTATTGCAGCTCTGTATCTGACTCTAAGCTGTGATTGGTGGAACTTGCTGTTTAAGGTTAAAAGGCACTTGGGACCATAACTACTTTTGTTTTGAGTTTGAATCTGAGTATAGTTGTCAACATTACATCAGTATCTGAGAGAAATGCCACAAGCTACTCAGAAGGAATGTGATCCATACTGTTATCGGTGGAGATCTGCATTTGGGACAAAGCCGAGGGGACAATCTTAGCCTCAGTCTCGGATGGGATCCTCCTGGCCTCAGTTTCCCCCTGTGTTCCTTTGGAAAGGAAGTTTCCCACCTATTTCTGAGTGTAGCAATGAGGTGGAAGAGATACTACATAATTGAGGAATCATAACTATATCTGGATTATAAACAGAGCCAAGGATGTTTTATCCTGTCATATTTGGCATATCACATGTCCCTGCTTTTTTTCCTTCTATAGCAAATTTCTGTGATCAGAGCAAGTAGTCAGTAAAAGATATGAACTCTTTTATGTTTATCTTACTGGGCGATCTAATATTTTTATCTAGGACTAGGGCATGTACAGAAATTTAAACAAACTGCTTAAGACTCACTTTACGATATTCCCTTTGTCTAAAAAGGAATCTAAGAGCAGTAGTATTATTTCCTATGATCCTCTCTTACTGCTACCAAGTGTGAAATTCCATTACAGCACCTTTTTGACTGAAAGAAAAAAAAACAACTTCATATCTAAGAATTCTGCAATAACTAGAAATTTTGTTATGATGCTTTGGAATTAGTGTTACTTACGGACTTTTGCACCAACTTAGTAAAGCTTTATGAAGAAGGGTAGAAATGCATACGAGCCACTTAGAATTCACTTTGTAAATGTTCCTTAAGCAATGTGAGAATGTTATTTTGTTATTTGATTAATATCATGCATGTTTAAAATTTTGGTACAATTAATGATGCTAAAAAGAAAAATGGTTCGTGGCCTGGCTTATCTTGTAGTGCCATCAAGGAAACATGACATGACTAGGTAAAGATTTTATATGTACTGTGTTAAAAATTGGTTATGTAATGTATTTATGTATGTACTGGAGTCTCATCCCTCTGGTGGGGAAATTAATGATGAGTCATGTAAAGTATGAGAATTTGGGTTCTGATGTGAATTTCTTAAACATGGCAATTGGCAAAGGTTTCAATTTTGAATTTGTAAAGATGATCAGGGTATAATTATTAGAAATGGTAACTTAAAATTGTGCTAAGGTAAAGTTTGTAGGAGAATGGACAGAAGCTGGTTCCTCCAAGAAGAATATGCTGTGGGGATGGCTGAAACAAATACCTAGGACCAGAAGACTTCACTGATGCTCCCTGCCAGACAGCTGTATGGGAAGAGACTTTTGACTTTTAAAGGGATGATTGTGTTGTTGTTTTCTTTTTGGGTCTCTGTAGTTGTACTTGTAAAGGGGACTGCCCTCTTTGATTTGTCAATACATCGATCAATCCTTCCAATATTTATTAAAAAGGGTAATGGGGACACCAGCATGATGGGAAAGAAAATGTGGTATAAAAGTGTGATGAATGAGATAGGTGGGTGGATAGTTCATATCAGCAATGGTGTATGTGTGAAGTCTTCAACATGGTGTTAAGGAGAGGAGGGATTGTGTGAGGTAGTGAGAGAATAACGTGTGAAGGCTTCACAGGGTATACGTGTGTGTGTATATATATATATATATATATGTATGTATGTATTAATGTTTGAGAATCAATATTTAGAGAAAAGGGAAATGGGATAAATTTGAGTCTGTGGGAATCTGATTATTTAGCCTTTAGGAATGTCTATTTCCCCCTTCTTCTTTAGATTTATAGATGTCACCTCAGCTGTGAATGGAATACAAGATTGTGAAAGCTTCCCTATGAATAACTCAGGCAAAGTGATACTCAAATAGTACAAATTTTGTTAGGATGTGGACCTCACTAGGCCTAAGTTTCGTTTTCCTGTAAATCATATGATTTTGGGGAAATCAGGTGGTATTCCCCTCTCCCCCTCTCCTAGCCTACTCACAAACTACCATCCTAACATTAAAGTTTCCCTATAAGGTAATTCTGTAGTTTCTGTGCTGGTACTGGGTAAAACTTATTCCTGGTTAGATTGTGAGGCCACCTGTCCCCACAAATGGGGACAGAGGTCCAGCCTCTGGGGTGGGATTTCTTAGAATTGTTTGTACAAGGATATATATCCCCTTGCTTGCCTTCTCCCCCTTGCCTCTCTTCACTACTATCTCCTCCCTGGTAGTGGGAGAAGCCTAATTCTCGCAAGACTTGATCAAATAAAGCTTCTGTTTTGTTTCTACCTTGAGAAAGCTGAGACACCTCTGTTTTTTATTTGAGTCAGTGGTCTGTTGACCCACACGGGCAGCCTCCTACCTTGGAAGAGAGGGAAAAGAGCTCTCCCTGTCTTGGATCCATCTCCCTCCCCAGCTCACTCTGCAGAGGTCCAAGGACTGGCCCAAGCAGGTATTGGGTCAAATCTAGACACTGAAGCTGGAGAGAAATTAGAAGATTTATTTTAATGTACAACAAATACCAGTCACCCAGAGTATGAGCACCAAGGCAGGCAGCCTGGGATTGAGGTTACAGGTGGGGCAGATGGGCTTTTCTGTGCAGAGGTAAAGAAGGGAAGGACCTTCCAGGTGGCTCCAGGCTGTCCCCTGGTTATCAGAAAGGCTTAAAATTAGGACATTGCATCTGTTGATGTTGAGACATCTGTGAGGAAGAGCTTTGGCTGTTGCTCCATCTATGGGGCCATAAAGGGTGGGGGAGCAGGTCCCTGAGGTAGACAATGTCCAGGGATAAGATGGAGAAACTTTACAAAATGGAGTCACTTTGGTTCCTTTGCTACCTACACAGAGAGCCTGGATTCAGAGGGAATGGCCTCTGGGAGCAGCCGAGCCCCAGCCCAGTGAGTGCAGTCCATCCACAGGCTTGAGCAACATCTGCAATCCAGCCATTTCCGTACACCTAGAGGGTGGTTTATGAAGCTGGTGATACCTGCCTTATGGATCTCTTCTTTACAAAATTTCTCAGTGGTTATAGCTAAAGAAAATTCTATCAGCTGGTCAACTCTCTATCAAGAGGTAAGCAACGCGTTATCACGACTCCTCAGGAAATGATTGATCGTTGCATTAATCAGACTTCCAGTGTGTGTATAGACACAGGCGAATACATACATTTGTATCAGTCAAGGTCCACCTAATCATCCTCCCATCTGCTCCCTCCCCCTCACTGAGAACACAAGAAAAACCCATTACACACAATGTGTGGTCAATCTGAAAAAGAAAAATCCACAATGCCCACCCTCAGATCCTCTTTCTTGGCCACCACAAAAAGAGGTAAAAAGTTATAAAAACAGAATTTGATTTGTTTAGGCCTAATCCCTCCCATAATCTATCCTTCTTTTAATTTCCCCTCTCCTTTCTCTCCTTTCCCTCCTTTTCACTAGTGAGTCAAATGTATTTCTATACAGAACTCTGTGCTGTGTGTGTTCTTCCTTTGACTAGAGGACTAAGGTTCAGGCATCAGTTGTTCCCACCCACTCCCACCTCTTTGTTAGGATAGATGTCTACTTATGCCCTATCATTATACAAGCTCCTATTTCCTAACTTTCCTTTCCATCCCGCCACTTCAGTGTATTCCTCTTCCTCTCTTTCTGACTTTTCTTTAAGATCAAGACATAGCAGAACCCCTCCCAGGTCTTCTC
Source organism: Trichosurus vulpecula (assembly GCF_011100635.1). Classification (NCBI taxonomy): domain Eukaryota; kingdom Metazoa; phylum Chordata; class Mammalia; order Diprotodontia; family Phalangeridae; genus Trichosurus; species Trichosurus vulpecula. The sequence continues at coordinate 408,476,057 of NC_050575.1, read as the reverse complement.
TAATTTGATTCCCTCTTTGAGCCCCAAGAGAGATCAGAGAGAACACATATCACCTCCCCATATTTGAATAAAAGTAGTTTATCCTTTTTTTTTATTCCCCTAGGCTAGTTCAAGCTTTTTTACTTTCTTATGTTTCTTTTCAGTTGTGTTTGAACTTCTAAAGCTCTCTGCAGTTATGGTCTTTTCATCAAGAATGCTTGGAAGTCCTTTCCTTAAGGGTCATTTCCCCCATGTCATTATACTCAGTTTTGTTGGGTAAATAACTCTTGGTTGTAAGTCCATGTCCTTCACCTTCTAGCTTATCCTATTCCAAGCTCCATGCTCTTTAACTGATGGCTATTACCTAATTGTCTGTGAACTGTGGCTTTTTGGTACTTGAATTGTTTTTTTTGTTTGTTTGTTTGTTTTTCTAACTGCTTCCTGTATTTTTCTCATTCACCTGTTAGCTCTGTGTTTTTGGCAATGGTGTTCCTGGGAGTTTTCATTCAGAGATTTCTTTCAGGAAGTGATGTGTGGTTTATTTTGACTTTCTGCTCTGGTCCTAAGACATGTGGGCAGCTTTAAGATTTCTTGAAATCTCATATGGAGGCTCCTTTGTTGAATGGTAGTCAGATAGTCCAAGGTTATTTAAATTTTCCCTTGTTCTCTTTTCTATGTGAGTTGTTTTTTACTATGAGATAAATGAGATTTTCTTGTTTTTTTTTTCTTTCAACCTTTTGAATTTGTTTTAAATCTATTAATGCTTTGTGTCTTCTGTTTGTTGTATTCAAAATTATAGAGAGTTTGTTGCTTGGCCCAGGTTTTGTACCCCTTGTACCAATCAGTTACCTCCTTGATTCTTTCCATACCACTCATTTCTTTTCCCTCTAGCACTCTCATTCCACTTATAAACATGTTTAACTCTTTCTTCAATACTTCCAGAAATTCTGGGTGAGTTTGTGCCCAAGTTGTGTTTTTCAGAGGTAGTGCTTGGAGATATGAGTCACTCTCCTATATTTGTGTCTCCAGTTCCTTTGCTGCCATAACAATTCATTATGGTGAGGCTCTTCTTTTGTTGGCTCATTTTTTCAGCCTACTTCCTCTGCAACACTCCTGGAGGGAATGTTTGGGCTGCTCTTGTTGCTGCTTCCTCAGGGTCCTGAGTGTTGTCTTATTCCAGAATCTCAGGGGCAGGATGGAGGCCTATGAGCTCTCACTGTTCCCAAAGTGGTCTGATCCAGAGCAAAATAGGATTGTTGCCCTCTTGCTCTGAGCTTTGCTGCATTCACTGTCTCAATGGGAAAAGTCTTTGAGAGATGATATCAGAGTTATGAAAAAGCTCCTTTTGTGAGAAGAATTAATCAATTTTTGTGATCAGAGATCGAACATAGGAGAGTTTCAGAAAGGAGAGCAAACAACGTTGGTTTTGTAATCTCAAATGTCTCTTGATCAATTTCAGGTTCACAAGGGGAAGTTGTTCAGACCCAGTCTCTAGCCTCTTTCTATTGCTCTGGGAGAGAGAGTTACCATCAACTGCAAGGCCAGTCAGAACCTCTTCCCCAGCAATGGGCATACTTACTCACAATGGTACCAAGAGAAAGCAGGACAACCTACCTGTTAAACTCCCAATTAACAAAGTTTCCAATCTCTTCTCTGGGGTTCCCTCTTGATTCAGTGGCAGAGGGTCTGGGACAGATTTCACCCTCACAGTCAGCAGGCTGGAGCCTGAGGATGTTGCAAAGTAGTACTGTGGGCAGGACACTCAGTGGCCTCCCCAACAGAGCTCCAGTCCTGTACAAAAACCTCCCCACATCATTTAGCCCTGAGTTCAGGGGAATAGTTGCTTTCCCCAGAGGCTTAGACTCACAGAAGCTGCTGTTCTATGTTCAAAATGGGACTATTATTCACCCCATTGCTCAAGAAGCAGTATGCCATGATGGAAATAGCCCTTGACCAACAAGGACTCTTGTTCTATTAGCTGAAATAGTATTTTATCACTAAACTTTGTCATAGAGTGAAACTTTCCAGTTTAATATTCCTATGGTTGTTACCTCAAAATGTCTCATCCCCTTCTGGCAGCTCATTGACTTACCCAGAACTACTTCAACAACTGTAACCCTTGTACTCCTTTGTGGCTCATCTGGATCTCTGTGCTCAAAGTGTCCCAATGTCTCTTTACAAAAGTATTAGTCCCTGTTCTGGCCTCTCATCCCAGGGACACAAAGATTGCAATGTGTTCCCCTGAGGTCTCTGAGCCCGTTGGAAGGCCAGCTAAGCAGGACATGATGCCAATGCTATCTCTCAGGGAGACAGCTTCATATGCTTTTTGTCATTACTAGAGTTAGCCCTCAAGACAATTTAGAGTCCAGAGGAAATTGTAGGATCTCAGATTTAGAGCTCAGGAGTACCTTACAGGTCACAGAACCCAACCTCCTCCCCCCCATTTTACAGTATTTGTATTACTTCTGGTTTTTCTCATTTCACTTTGAATCAGTTCACAAATTCTTCCCAGGCTTCTCTGAAACTGTATTGTTACTTCTTGTGATTCATTAGTATTCCACTGCATTCATATATGACAATTCTCTAATTTATGGATACTTTCTGAGTATTTAGTTCTTTGCCACCTGGCTATTGTTAAGAGAGGCTGCCTTGAACCTCACACTTTGCCAGACCAGCCTACCTGACTCTTAAGAGAGGAACCATCCAGATCCTTCATAAAAATTCTCCCCTCTCCTTTGCCTTTTTCATGATTCTGACAGGTAAGGCTCATCACATCTACTTTCACTCATGCTGTTCCTCCAAATCCTGAGTGAACTGTGCTCATTAAAGAGGTATAATTACTAAAAACAATTGTAGCCAATTTGGTGCTTTTCTTGTGCTGGAATAAATCTTAAGCCAAAGACACTTCCCTAACAACCTTACAGGATTCTTGTAGGGATCAAATGAATGAATGCATGTGAAAATGTTTTGTATCTATTAAGCATCATATGAAACTAAGCTATCGTGATTTTGTCTGAAAAAGACATATGAAAACCTGTGTTGACAACTTTGCAATGTTCTGCATTGCCACTTATCTCCATCTGTTCAACCAAGTGATAATACATCAGGCAGGGCTTCTCCTGGGGGACTTGGCTTAAGCAGGTCCTAGTCTGAAAATACCTCAAAGGCCTCAGTTGGTTATTTGCAGTTGCTCCAGGAACTGGGATCGATCATTGTACTGGTTCTAATTCGTGGAGCAGAAAAAGAAGAGAGGGTGAACTTTTATTGTCCATTATATGTGCAGCCTGAATGACCCCATGGTGTAGGGTTGCCATTCATCCTTGAGAATGATACATTCTGACGTTTCATTTCAAATGCTCTAGAACACTGTATCTCCTGTCAGGGGAGTCTGGCTAGCCTGCTGCTGCTCGGAATAGTCCTTTGGGAATGGGGTAAGGAGGGAAAAAAGAGACAACAAGAAAAATGCAGAAGAAGCCTTTGAAAAATATGGCCTTCCTTTAGGTTAAAACAGTCTTAAAATCATAACAATAAATGAGTCTTTCTTTTATATGGTAAACCATATCTATCTAAAACCAAGAGCTGACATCATACGTAATGGAGAAACACTAAAAATCTTTCCAGTAAATACTGGAGAAAGGCAAGGATGTCCATTATCATGGCTGTAATTTGATATACTTCTAGAAACTCTAGCTATAACAATAAGACAAGAAAATTCATATAATAAACAGGGGAAATGTAGGCAAAATTATCTTTGTTGATGATAAGATGGCTTACTTAGGGAATCCTAGATATGGAATGACAAAATCAATTAAAACAATTAATAGCAAGACCATAGGATCCTAGATGCAGAGCTGGAAGGGAACTTTGAGGTCATAGCACACCATTTCCTTATTTTGTAGGTGAGGAAACTGAGTCATAGAGTGGTTCAGTGACTTTTTGAGGAAATGAGCAAGTTTAGCCTAGGGAATCAAATGTGGTGGGAGAACAGGGGACATAAAAGATGTCTTCACAGAATAAAGAGTTTCAGAGTGGGAAGGGACCTCAGAGACCATTTTTTCTGAGCCATTCTTGAATAAGAATTTTTTTTTACAATTTCCCAGCACATGGTCACCAATCTCTGCTTAAAAATGTTCATTTAGGAACTCAGGGCCTACAATTCCATTCCATGTTTGATCTAATTGTTGGGAATTTTTCCTGGAATCAAGCCTAAATTTTCTCCTTATCAATTTAAATCCTCTGTTCCTAATTCTGCATTCCAGGAGAAGAACAAACTTGATTCCTATTTCACATGAAAGCCCACTGAAGATAGCTATCATATCTGACAATTAGGTAGCATAGTGTAAAATGTAATAGACTCAAGAGCCAGAAAGACTTGAGTTCGAATCCAGCTTCAGATGCTAGCCTTGTGACACTGCGCAAGTGAAGTAACTTCTGACTGTTCCTGGCAAAGATACTGGAGTGATTTGTCATTTCCTATTCCAGTTCATTTTACAGGTTAGGAGACTGAGGTAAACAAGGTTAAGTGACTTGCCCAGGGTCATAGAGTAAGCATCTGAGGTTGAACTTGTACTCAGTTCTTCCTGATTCCAGGTCCTGTGGTCTCTCTACTGTGCCACTTTATTAAGTGGTAACTGCATGACAAACATTGTGCAAAGTGAAAGAAATAGAAATACAGATGCAAAGGCAGTTCATACCATCAAGGAGCTTCCATTCTATTGTGGGGAGGCAGCACTCATGGAGGAATGGTGACCCAGGTGGAGCACTTTGGTTTGGAAAGATTTTTGATGGTAAGGGGGGGTATTGGGGCGTGGATTGACATACAAGGAATAGCGGAAAAGTAGATTTTATTATTAAGGACTGGAAAAAGCATGTATTAAATGTGGTGACTCAGTCTCCAGCCTAGCTGTCTGTGGTGCCAAGAAAGAGAGTCTCTGTTAGGGTGGGGCCAATTCCAGCATTGACAAGTGGATAACATGGTACCACTAGGAACCAGGACAGTCACCCAAACTCCTGATCTATGAAGCTTCCTACCTGTATTTCGGGGTCCCTACCCGGTTCACTGGCAGTGGGCCTGTGATAGATTTCCCTTTTGTTACCAGTGCTATGGAGGCCATTTGCTGCCAGCTACTACTCTGGGAAATGTAATGATGTTGCTCTCCCACAGGGCTGCAGCCCTGAATAATAGCCTCTGAGGCTGCTCAGCCCCTCAGCTCAGGGGAGTAGGTGCTTCCCCAAAGGCCACAAACATATATAGGAGGTTGATCAGAGGCATCCCCAGTGGGATGGACCCTGAACTGGGCTTTAAAGGAAGCTGGAAATTCTGTTTGGTAGAGGTGGAGAGGACTTGCATGGCTGTTCTCATGGTCAGAATGCCACATCCATCTCTTAGAATCCCTGAGTTCCCTTGAAAAGCCCTAAAAAATTACCACCAAGCCAAGCAGCTATGTAAGTACACAGACACACAGACACGCAGACACACACACACACACACACTTCTTCTGTTGGCTTTATTTTTCATCCCTAAACTTCCCTTTTCCTTCCTTCTCAAAGAGGACCATGACATCAGGGAAATGATGACATGACTTGCAGTTGACTTTGATTTGAGCAAGGGAGGGCTGTGCAAGGTCACCAGCCTCTCTTTCTCCTCCAGAGCCATCTGGGTCCAGTGGGCTGATATTCACCAGGAGGACTGGAGATGGCCCAGGACACACTGGGAGAGCATCATTCCCAAACTTTCTCTTTCCTCTCCAGTTGAAGTCACAGTAACCAAGGTGATAACCTACTCTGCTCCTGTACTGGAAGGTGAGGGTCAGTCTATGCCTAAGGCTCCACACCCTAAGCCAGTAAGTTTTTCAGTCTTTGAGCCCCTCCCTGCCCCTTCCCTGCCCATTGCCAGATGAGGTCCAGGAAGGGGAGGGGAGGGGACTGTCTTTACTTCTGTTCAAAACAAAGCCAGAAGGATCATTGAGGATTCTGTACTGAGGTATTGATCTTCCCCCACCCCCAACAACAATCCCACATTCAGTTCTTCCTTGGCCTCTTCCCTAATATCCTGCTATCCTTGTGAACCAGGACCAACATGTCCTGCTTTCTGCACATCTCCCCTTCCCATTAGAACCTGGATTTTGAGGGGTGAAGAGGGAAATAGTGGAACCTCCCAGTGGATGGATTTCAATTGCTTAATTGGGTGATAGCTAAACCTCTTGACTTGGAGGCAGATGTGAAGGTTTATATAAGTGGGTAGAGAAGGTTTATAACCTGTGCTGTAACCTGTGACTTGGGACCCAGCTGTCCTGATGTCCTGGCCACAGCTCTACTTAAGATCCAGCTGTCTTCCAGAAAGAGAACATTTCATGGGAAATGAAAACAAGAGAGAGAGAAATGTCCCCTCAGTGTTATGATTGGGGTATGGAAGGTCAAGAATGGAGATAGGCCAAGGTGGTAAATGTCTTTAGTTTGGGGGAGGGTTAAGTGGGAGTGGGCAAGTCTGGAGCCCAGGCTGTAGAGAAGAAAGAAGGGGCTGAGGGGGAAGGGGACCCAGGGAGGGGAATGGGTGGGAGAACCAGGAGAGGATGTAGGATGGACCTATTGTTGTGGGGAAGAAGATGAGTGTGTCAGGAGGAGATCTGGAAGACCAGGAGATTGTGCTGAGGAAGTTTGGAGTCTCAGAGCAGAGTAAGGGATGGAGGGAGAGAGGAGATAGAGCAATAGGGGAGGGAAGCTCTCCAAGATGATTAGGCTGGTGGGTGGTAGCCCCAGGTGGAATTCTGTCCTTCTGGTGAAGATTGGAAGCCTGGGAGCAGGACTGGGGAGAAGAGAGGTAATTCTAGAAGGTGGAGGGAAGGGCAGGGTGGAACTCTTGGGATTAGGAGGATTTACTCTGAGCAGGTTGGCTACAAACAGAAGAACTAGGAGCTGAGAAATCTCTGCCTCCTGGGAGCTAGCTCTGCACATGCAGGTGCCAGGTAGGTCTGAACAAGGGCCCCTTCCCATACCTCTAGTGTTCTGGCTGTCATTTCCATTGGACCTCTTCTTCACCCTCTGACTTCTTGGTAAGTCTTCTCCAGCTTTGCCACAAGCAGGCCTTCCTCCAAGTCCTGGCTCCCAGGGTTGTCCCTGCTACTTGTCCAGGCTCCCTGTCACATCTCAAAGGTCCTTGGGTGCCATCCCTAGTGTTACCATTGGATCACAGTTGCATGACCCACATATCTCACCCACAGTATTTGATGGGGGCAGAGCTCTAGGTCTGGAGTCATTGAAGTTCTGACTGGTCTCATCACATCAGGGGTCCCAAGTGCCTTCTGTCTCTTGGGTCTCTGTAGGAGCATGGAAGAGGGGCATGGGGCCAAAGGGGTGGCAAGTCCTCTTCCTGTCCAGGACAAGCTCACTTCCAAGCCTGACTCTGTCTGCTGTCCTCAGATGTTGGTAGGGGTCTCTCCCCTGAAGGCAGGGCCAGTTAACTCCTCTGAGAGCTCACCTTCTATAATTTGGAGCAGCTCAGCATCCAGCCTAGGAAGAAAAGGCATAAACAAAGTCTCCCCACTCTGCCATCCTTGTCTTGTCCCTCCCCAGCTCAGTCTGCAGAAGACCAAAGTTTGGAGCCAGAGAGAATGGCCCCTAGGACCCAGAAATCCTCATCCCAGGTAAGTGAAGTTTATGCTTAGAGCAGACCAGCATCAGCAAAGATCTCCAAGAGAGCCAAGGGAACTTTATCCTGTTATACACAGGTTGTACTTTGTAGTGCTGTCAGCAGAGCAGAAATTTTCCTCCTGGTTCTGCTCATTCCTCTTGCCTCAGACCTTCCCAGGTCTCTCTGAATCTCTCTCATTCACCATTTCTTAGTTCATTTAGGAAGTGGCTGCTCCATGCTAACCTATTGCAGATGCAAAGAAAGGTTAACAAAACCAACAGCCCCTGCCCTCTATAAGCTTACAGTCTAATAGGGAGAAAACATCTCATCAGTTGTGTCCAAACCAGCTGTATGGGAGGCACCCAAAGAGGGCAGGCTCTAGCACTTTCATAGACCAGGAAAAGCTAGATTTGAGAAGGTGAGATTTTAGCTGAGATGTGAAGGAAGCAGGGAGGCCCAGGTGAAGAGAGAGGACATTCCAAGCATGAGAGACAGCCATTGGATAGGCACGGACCAAGGCGGGTCTTGGTCGAGGATCAGCTAGGAGTCCAGTGTCCCTGGGTCAGAGAGGAAAAGAGGACCAAGTTGCAAGAAGAATGGAAGTTAAAAGGGCTGGTTTTATGGTGTTTGCTATGTGCCAAGAGCCGTATAAATATTATGTCATTTTATGTTGTTGTGAGAGTTTCCTCAGGGTCCTTGCTAGGGACAGCTAGAATAAGTCCATCAGTTCTTTATCTGGCTGTGGACAGGAATTTCCTCCTGGAATCCTTTATAGTTGTGTTAGATCACTGTGTTGCAGAGAAGAGCTGAGTAATTTATAGATGATTATCGCACAATGTTGCTGAAACTGTGTACAATGTTTTCCTGGTTGTGCTCATTTCACTTTGCATCAGTTTGTACAAATTTTTCCAGGTTTTTCTGAAATCTGTTTATCATTTTGTTTATCACTAAAATGGCAAATCAAAATACATTGTCTATTATTTCAACAAAAACCTAAAGTTGCACAGCCCTGGTCTATAATGTCAAATTGAGAAATGGATAAAGTAATTTTCTATGTAAAATAATTTAAAAATGTGTTCAACTGAATTGATGTTATTTAATTAACAAATTTATACTCTTTATATTATTAAATTTTTAATGTTTCTTTTATTGTAATTTTTTTCTGATTTGAAAAATAATTCCTAAAGGCTGATCCAACTGTATCCTTAGGAAATTGAGTCTTCTTTTGAAATCAATGATGCTAAAACACGAATTAAGCTGATAGAGTATGTAGCTACAATGTTTAAAAACTTCTGTATACAATTAGGTATATTTTGCTTCAAAATAAAAAATATTAATAAGAGAACTTTCTGTTTGGGAAAAGTAAAAAAGGAGTCTTTAAATTCTCCTTATGTGGGGCATTCTTTGGTGACTCAGCCCTTAGATACCTTGGGATGTTCTTTTGGACAGGGCCATAAAATCTTATCACCTTGGAAAGAAGTTATCTAAAGAGAGTAATGTAGTGGATTAGGAAAATTATAAAATTCTACCTGGAATATCATGTATGGAAGCTACATGTTGGAGCCATCTCATTCTTAGGAGATCCCAGCCTTGACTCAAATTAGAACCCCTTGCTTGAATACAATTGATATTTTCACACCTTAGAATGCAGAAAATAAGAAAATGGCTCCAATCCTCATGATCTTGTGACTCACTCATGGTAATCCAACAAGCATTGATCATGTGCCAGGCATTGTGCCAAGTGCTGGGGGTACAAAGTGGGGTGAAATAACTCCTGCCCTCAAAGAGCTCACTTTCTAAACTACACCCATTGGTTTAGTCAAGTTAATAAGTCAACAAGGTTTATTAAGTATCTGGTGTGAACCAAGCAACCTATAGGTGTTTGGGAGGCCAAGAATTGAAAAGGAAAAAGGAGGCATTTTGTAAATAACTACATCTATACATACATACATACATACACACATAGAAAATCAGAAGCCAGGATCTACAGTGAATCGAGTTCTGGGCCTCGATTCAGGGAAACCTGTGGTCAAATCTGTCCTCAGACACTTCCTAGGGAGTTGGTCTCTATTTTCTCTACTGTAAAATGGTAGCAGTGGGACCTGCCTACATAACAGTTAGTGTTAGGATAAGATGAGATAATATTTGTAAAGTACTTGTGGCTGGAACAGAGTAGACACTTGTAGAAGATGGGGGGTCAGGAATGTTGAATGAGGAAGAGAGGTCCAATAGGATTAGGGCAGAGAAAAGACCAACCAGTTTGGCAATTAACGTGTTCAATGATCACTTTGGAGAGAGCACTTTCAGGAGAGTGAAGATGAAAGCCCATTTGTAAAGGGTTAAGGAATAAGTGTGTGAGATAGATAGTGAGTGAAGTCTCCTCAAGGGTTAATAGCTATCTGAACAGTTTAGCTGTTAGATTTGGAGACCAGCACTACGGTAGGGGTATGGAAACATTGCTACATAACCTCAAGGCATGCCTGACCAGTTTTGACCACACATGTCCTGTCTTTCACAAAGACCTTTGTCCTTTAAGGAATTTGCACAAACACCTGTAAAAAGTTTTATCTGACCCTTTATCTCTAAGCAGAAAACATTGACTTGGCAGTTAGGGGCTTCCTGGCTCTTTGTCTCCAGGCAGAATTCCTGGATGTGACAGATAAGGATTGCCTGCCTCCTTTTTTCTAGGCAAAGTTTTCTAAGCTTCTAGAGCAGCAGTTGGGAAAATATAGCCTTTGGGTCTTTATTTGTCCTTTCTTGGCCTTGTCCCACAAAAAAGCCGCCCAACAGTTCAGTACTTCTTGTTCTCCAAAAGAAAGGGATTGCAGCATGGGAGAGCTGCTTGCAGAGACTAGTTGGAGACTTTGCATCCAGTGGTAAGAAGTTTTTCAATAAACAGTTATGAAGTGCCTACTATTTGTAGGGCACTGTGCTTAGTAGAGTCCATGCAAAAAGAACCAAAAAGCAGTGAGTGCCCTCATGGAGCTCACAGTCTAATGGGGATGACAACAAGCACACAAATAAGTACACATAAGCTATAGACTGCTATATAGGATATAATTAAAAGGAGGAAGGCACTAGGATGAAGAGGAGTTGAGAGAGGCTTCCTACACTATAGCAAGTGGGATTTCAGTTGAGACTCGAAGGAACCTGGGAGGCCAAAATGAGGAGGCAGAGAATTCCAGCCATTTTGGAGAGCCAGAGAAAATCCCTGAGCCTACAGATGGAATGTCTTCTTCCTGGCATAACAAGGATCTATATATATTATAGAGAGAGACACAAGAAATGAGAGGGTGGGGTTGTTGAAAAGCCTTACAATTTGCTCCTGCCTGGGAAAGTGCTTTGGCCTTCAGGTGTGGCTGATTGTCCCTCTCAGAGAATTAAGGAATGTTAATCTCTTTATGGGCCTCAAATGCCTCTAGTACTCTTGGCTAGAAAATCAAACCCACTCAGTCAGGATCACCCAGGTAGCCCTCCTTTTGGGGAGACCAAACCACCTGTTTTTTAGGAGGAGCAAAAAGAGCAGAGAATTGTGTTTTGGGGAGGTGCTCAGCCTAAACTGGTTTCTGTTTACAGGTGTGAGAAACGCGATTTTGGGGATCACTGGACTTCCCCAAATTGTGAGAACATGCGCTTTGGGGATCATTGGACTTCCTAGGTAGGGCCAAAGTCCTGAGGAAGAACCCTGTGATAATCCCTAGGGAAGGCTGTACAGACCACAGGACTCCCAGAGGAAGACCAAGTGGTAGCCACCCCCCCTTAATCTGTGGGGATCAGCAGGCCTTCTAAAAATTATACAAAAAGATCTTACAGAACATTTTTCAAAAGTATTGTCCCTTCTTTAAAACAGTTTAAAATTGATCCTGATATAAACAGGGATTGTCACTAAACTTTCATGAAGAACAATTATTTGGACAGCTCTAAAATGAGATGTGTCTCCTTCTTAAAGCAAAATAACCTTTAAACATTGGGATTAATTCAAATTCCCAAAGTGCCATCACCAATTATTCCATAAACCTCCAGATTAACATGCATAAATATATCTTTAGATGATACAGGCTTGAAAATCACACCCCTGTATTTTTCAAAGTATTATAACAACTCAATTCCTTGTTATTACAGAATTTCTAGATATCACAAAAATTCTTCAGTCAAAAAGGTGTTGTAATGGGGAGAACACTTAGTTTCTATACATTACATACCCAATTAAATTAGCTTTATCACAATAACAAAGTCTACCAGGACTTTACACAAGATTGAATATCCAAAAGTCTTTGGTTCACTTAACAACATCAATTTCTTAACTAAGTAAAATTCTTAATCTAACCTCTAGATTACAAGAGGAATTTTAATCACTAGTGGTAACATTTTAATTTCTAAGGCCCAATACTCTTAGCATTGTAAAAGAAAACATTACTGATTATAAAATCACATTTTAACAGTTCACAATGTATCCTGAATTGACAGAGATTACAAGAGGACTTAACAAGGCCTTTGTATAAATACTTGATATATAGCAAAAACAATATCAACTGAACTTCCAGACAAAACTTGGAAGTTATAACTTCTTAGGTTATAGCAATTGTCCAACTTCTTAACCTAGTGTAACCCTAATACAGTTTATACTATAGAAATGTAATAATGCCCTAAACATTATTATGTATGTAAAATTTGAACTACTCATTTCTGTCTAAGTAAATACATTTCTAAACCAAATATAACAGTTTAAAATTACCAAATTTTCATCACATCCTTTAAAAGCACCCAATTCACATATATCAAACTCAAATTAAAATCACATAATGGTCTTCCCAAATTACACAATCTAAGAGAATGTTAGAAATACAATATAATTTTAGAAATACAGAAACAATAAATTTCAGGTGACATCAATTGCATTTCCAGATTACCACATATAGGAATTGTTGATCCTATTACTTCTGGTATATATAAAAATTGAGTGAAAACCTGTTGACCATTCCAATAGATAGGGGTCCAGTCTAAGATCGGTACCCGGAAATCCTCACCCTTAACTCCCATAACCTTTAGGATTTTCCTCCCAATTTTTACCTCAATGGATAGTGTACAAAGGGAAGATCTCTGTCCCTGTGTCTACCAAGAATATTATGTCTTCTTTATGATCCCCAACCTTTAGGTTTCCTGGGGGTTCTTGGCTGGGTCTAGAGAGACAGAACCCCAGACCCCAATAGTCTTCTTCCTCAAAAGTGAACAGGGGAGCTACCTGTTCTTCCTTTCTTAACTCAGGACACTCTCTCTTAAAATGTCATTTTTATTACAATAGTAACAGGTTGTTCTACCTCTCCATTTACCCACATCTCTCCTATGTCCTGAAGCCCTGTGCCCTTTGAGATTCTCCCTTAAGGATTGTTTATGATCGACGCTTCCTTCTTGCTTCCTCATAACTTCCCTCATAGTATTGGCCATGACCCAAGCTTTCTGTTTCTGTCTTTCATCCTCTCTCCTCACATACACTTTCTGACCCTCTCTCAATAATTCGTCTATTGGTCTCTCACTCCATCTCTCTAATTTTTGCAATTTCTTATTTATATCTGGCCATGCCCTAGTGACAAAATTTACCTTTACCATCCCTTGGGCCACAGTGATGAGGGAACAGTCTCTCAGAACCCCCTCGAATCTGGAATACAGTCTCTGGAAGCCCCCTCGAACTGCCCTTGAATCTTCCAACTAGATCTGGCCTTCCCCTAAGGCCATAAGCCTTACATTATCATTGGGCCCAAATCTCTACCTAGCCTTGCCCTTTATTGTCCAGCTACTTCCCACCCTTGATACTATCAATATCCATGCCTTCAGGTACTTCCCACCCCCAATTCCATTCTCTTGGTTGCTAGAGTCCGACCTTATCTTAGACTCCTCCTCAAGACCCTTCCTAAAGCCCTCCTCTAGTCACCCCAGACCACCCCTCAATCCCTCCTACAGTCTTTGTGTATATAATCTCCATCTTGCCTCCATGAAGGTGCTCAGATTCAATCTAGCTCAGCCCAGACTAAATCTGGCCCACCTGTGAAAACAGATGTCACAAAGGGTGGGACCTCCCAAGACAACCCATCATGGTGAACCCCCAACAAACCCTGACCCTTCCCTTGGCTGAGAAGGACCAAGTCGAACTCCTTTGGCAGGACCCGGAGTGTAGGCACCTTGGGGCCTTGAGCACCCCCAGAAACTGATAGTTCGCTAACAACCATCATTTTGATTTAACCTCTTCAACAGGATCCTGAATATCTCTGATGAGGGCACAGTCTCTGGGAACCCCTTGAACCCTTGAACTCTCCTTGAATCTTCCCACTTGATCTGGCCTTGGCCTGAGGCTATAACCATTAGGCCCAAATGCCTACCTTGATCCTTGGCCTGAGGCTATAACCATTAAGCCCAAATGCCTACCTTGCCCAGTCCTCTATTGTCCAGCTGTTTCCCACCCTTAATCCTGTTTCCCATCCTTAAACCTGATCAAAATATCTACACCCTAGCTCTGTTACCCTAGCCCTTTATTGTCTGTCATTTCCATCACCCCAGACCACCCCTCAATCCCTCCCACAATCATTGTGTATATAATCTCCATTTTGCCTCCATGAAGTTGGTCAGATCCAATCTAGCTCAGATTGGTCTGGACCACTTTCCTTACAGGCGTCGCAAGGGGTGGGATCTCTTGGGGCAGGCCTATTTGGCTAACTCTTAATAAACTTTGTCTTTTCCCTTGGCTGAGAAAGCTTGAGTTGAATTCTTTTGGCAGGACCTGGTGTGTTGGTACTTTGGGGCATCGAGCACCCCTCTTCATCTCCTCATTCTTTCTAGGAACTGAGAAGGAGATTCATTTTTTTTTTAATTTCAAAAGCCTTATATTCTGTGATTTTGGCACAGCTTCCCTTATCCCTTCAATTACCAATTGTCTAAGATCCTGCATATTCCTATGATGTTCTTTAAGATTGTTATCCCAGCTTGGATCTTCATTTGGGAATTTTCTATCCGCAGCTACCACTCCTGGTCCTGGAGGGTGTCTCCTTTCCCATCCCTCCATGGCTGCCTTTCTAATCATACCCTTTTCTTCTCCCATACACAGGAGGTTGAGTATGGACATTAATTCTACCCAGGTATTAGGAATATTTGCCTGGCTAAACTTGTATAAATAAAAAGAAAACTTTATTTCATATTGTTAAACCTGAAAATTTGGTTGAAGGAAACAACAGAGCTAGGTGATAGAAAAATCCATGTTGTTTATTATTTTCCCTTAAAGCATAGCGGAGCTAGCTTACTTGTACGTACAAGGAGTCAGAGCAGAAGCTCCGGCTGCCTGAACAAAGCAATGAGAAAACTTATATACGTTATTTTAGCAGAGCTAGCAAGCCTGTATGACCTCATTTTTATGACCCCCGTGTATGTTTAACCATGATACAAGAAGAGGATTTTCCTTAATGGAATAGATTGTAAATACAACAAATTAGATAGTTGACAGAGTGTCAATTGGAATTACTACCCCAGGATCTCTGTGTTTAATTTGCCATTAACATTCCACAACATAGTATATGCCCATAAAATATTAAGATAAGGAAAAGTCACATAATTCAAGATAGTGTCTGGGGTCAAGGTTTTCACCCTTAGTGGCCATGGACAGAGCAAGGAATGCTCCATCTGGATTTTGTTGATATAAGATAGAGATATCTCTGAGCTTACTCAGAGAACAAAGAGACTGTTAAGATCAGGCTTTTCTTCTGGTTAAGTAGTTCAGGCCCTGAGTCTTATTGAAATTACAAAAATGATATAAAATAGTATAATATTTTCTACAATATCATTATTTGGTTTAAGAGCCATCCAGTTTTGAATTTGGCACCCTGCTTTCTCCAAGCTTCATCTTTATGCATACTAAGGATTTTTGAGGGGGAAGGGGTGTAGGCACTTCTCTCAAAAAAAACCTTTTGGACTCTAAGAAAGAGGAGTGGTCCTTAAGAGCACATAGGTTTGCAACTCCCCAACTCATTCTATATACCGAGCTAAAATGTTTCTCAGTTTCCCCTTCAGCCTGCTGCCTCAGATAAAGGGAAAAATCCCTTTCAGTTTTCTAAGGGCTCCTCCCTAGGTGGGGCCTGGCAGCCCCTTGAGAGCAAAAGGAGGCTACCTTTCTAAGCACTAACTAATCAGCCCTTTTATTTTCTAATCAGGTTACAAGTTTCTTTAGCTTCAGCTCCTAATTGACACACCCAGTTTTCTAAGGTGGAGTGGCGGGGAGGGGTGGCCAAGAGCACATGGCAGCCACCAGGTGGTCTCAAGCTGCCATTCTATAACACCCCCCCCCCTTTATCTCTACCTTCTATCTCCCTTTCTTTCCCAATCTTTACTGGAACTTTTTACTCTCTTTTGAAATTTTCCAATTTCAATCTTTCTTTCCCTAATCTTGACCCAAATTACCTCAAACATTTCAAATAAATAAATTACATACTCACCAGCTTTCCTTTTTCCCAGCAGCTTTCTTTTTACCTTAAAGCTTAAAAATAGCCAACAATTTTTAATCAATTCTAAGAGGACCATTAAACCTCTTTAAAGTGGTCATCCAATTTTTCATACAGACCCCTTTTACTTCTACAGTTTTTAAAACACTTTGCTTGATGTTAGATAGACTGACTCAATACAAAATACATTTTTTTTTTCTTTTAGAATCTAACCAACCCTTAATTCAGAGCCCCCAGTCCTCCCGGCTGACAGCTTCAGTTCTGATTCCTTATCTAACATTTTCATACCAAAGGAGCCCATTTCAGTCTCCCTAGAGTAAAACATTTTTACCTGAACATAGAACAAAAAAAAAAAAACACACAGACAAAACATTAGTTAGACAAACACTTCACATGAACAATTTAGAATTTGAATTCAGACTCACTTTCAACATTAAACCAAATCACTTTCCCTGGGTCGACTTATTGTCTTCCCAGCTAGCCAACATTCTTCCTAACGGGTGGAAGAATGTTAGGAGGATCCCTTCCATCCCCCCCAGGTACCTTTTTCTTACAGTCTTATTTCCCGTTCTAGGCAAATCTTACTTCTCAACCTAGAACCCCCAAACTTGACAAGGTAGTACTACCCATTTGTTCCTACCTTGCTCAGGTGACCTGACTTGCGCAGTCTCTGGCTGTTCCCTTTTGCGTTCGTCTGCACACTCTTCTTGTTCAAACAAGGTCTCGGGTCCTTCAGAACCTCCAGGGGGTTTTCAGCTTGGACAGTGGGACCACTCTAACAGTGAGCAAGAGTGCTCTTCCCTCTGCCCTATCTTACTCACCCTTCCTGGGGGTCTTCAGAATCCCAAACGAGCCCCCAAATTGTGAGAAACGTGATTTTGGGGATCACTGGACTTCCCCAAATTGTGAGAACACACGGCTTTGGGGATCATTGGACTTGCCAGGCAGGGCCAAAGTCCTGAGGAAGAACCCTGTGATAATCCCTAGGGAAGGCTGTACAGATCACGGGACTCCCAGAGGAAGACCAAGTGGTAGCCACCCCCCCTTAGTCTGTGGGGATCACAGGGCCTCCTAGGGGTCAGACCCTAAGGAGGACCCAAGTGATGGCCCCTTAGGACGGCAGTAAGATCACAAAGCTCCTGAGACAGGGCTCGAAGTCCCAAGTAATGTCCCCTTAAGAAGGCTGTGCAGACCACAGGGTTCCCCAAGGGAATCCAGAGTGGTAGCCCTCTTAACACCACAGTGGGGATCACAGGACACCCCAAGACAAGATCCAGGAGTAAGCCCGGGGAGCTTCTGCTGCCTATTGCTTCCCTTCACTTGACCTTAGGAAGATCCATGTGATTTGCCCATTCTCACCCAAAGAACTCAAGACCAGAGTGGGAACAGGAAGGAATTTTATTACGCTCCTCGGTAGAGCAGGTGTAGTGCTCATGGGAACACACACCAATACAGCTGCAGGAGCAGGGGTAACCATTCCCTCCACTCCTACTAGAGGTATGGTTAGTTTACAGTCTTTGTTTTTTACATAGTTTTCCTAGGTTATACAGTTTATACAGGTAGGCTAATAAGGATACAGAAGCAAAAGTGAAGTTAAATTAGATTTTCCTTGTCTTAGTTTAGGATTAAACTATATTCTTTTACTTCCCCTACTTTCCCTCTTTAACATATGCAAATTATACAAATCAGTAGGCCTGGATTCTTGACCAAGACCAGACCCTAGATAAGCTTGAACTGGTTCAAGTGGGTTTGGCCTCTCTAATTCCCCAGACTGCCTTCTCAAAAAGCATGCACATGCATACAAGCCTCTGACCTCTCACCTGACCGACCTTGAGGCCTGGTCTCTGCTCAAGCTGGGGTGGGGGAGGGAGGAGAAGTTCTGTGGAAACAGGGGTCCCAGGTACACTGGTTAGCAGGCAGATAGAGTTGGGGAAGGAATGGTTGGAGTAATCATCTAATTGAACTGTGCCTTTAGTTCTAACTAGGAGAGACCACACTTTTGATCTTAACTAAGAAATGGGCCTTGACAAGATTGGGAATAGTGTCCTGTCAGTAAGGTGAGTTTTATTGTAAGATGGATTTTAGTGTGTAAGGTGGATTTTTGTTATGTTTCTTAGAGTTCAGTTTCCCAAGATCCACGTCCATAAGATTCTCAGTTTCCCCAGACTCATGGTTCAAAATATCTATACCATGCTTGCCCAGCATTATATAATAATAAATGATATAAACATGTTTGCTGAGATTGTAAACACCTACTGCAACTGTGCAGTGAGATACAGGGATGAGGTAACATATGCTTGTGAGGCTATTATTGGCAATATGCCTTCTTTGCTGCCCTATAAAACAGGTGGGCATGATGAGCTCAGGGAGCCATACGTTGAGGTTCAGGGATTCTCATGATCTCAAAATACTGACATGCCAGAATGAATTTGATTGAAGCCTTCTTACAGACAAAGAAAAACAAAGTTTATTAAAGAGTCACCATATTGGGTAGTTTTAAGAAATGTCACTATCTGTAATGCTCTATTGCCAAGTGGGCCAGATTCAACCTGCTGAGCTATTCTGAATCTGAGCACCTTCATGGAGGCAAGATGGATCTTATATACAGAAAGGCTGTGGGAAGGATCTAGTGTTCCGGGGTGATGGGAGGAAGGATTTAGGGAGGGTCTTGAGGAGGAGTCTAAGGAGAATCTTCATGGGATTTAGGTGACTAGAAGTCAGACTCCAGGAATTGCTGAAGGCTACCTGGAGATGATAGGCAACAGAGGGCTAGGCTAGTTTAAGGGTAACAGATTTGGGCATAGATATTTTGGTAGGATCAAGGGTGGGAAGTAGCTGGACAATGGAGGGCTAGGTTAGGTTTAGAGTAACAGATTTGGGTCAGCAATATTGAAAGGCTTAGGGCCTCAGGCAATGGTCTCATCAAGTGGGAAGATTCTAGGACAGTTCAAGGGGGCTCCCAGACCCTATACCCCATCAGGTATTGGTCAGTGAGTGGGGGAACCTTTATGGCACAAGTTGTGCCTGTCTACATTTACCCCATCTAAATGTAAGGGTAGTTGCCCCCTCTTCTCACCTGCTCCTATGAGAAGGGTGATTAGGGAATACTTTAGGAGTTGGTGCATATTCTCAGCAATACTGTGTTAGAGAAAACTAGACTAGAAGCAGACTAGAAAACTAGAGCAGATCAAGACTGAAACTGTGCTAGCAGCCATTCTGTGTGCTAGTGTTATTTGTGTAACATGTCCATTACAGAGTAGAATCAATTATTAAACGATACAGCATCATTTTAGTTTTTCTCACTATTCATTACATCATACTATTATTTCCATTTACCTCCTATAATCTAAATTAATCTGACCCTTAATTCCTATCCCTTACCAGCCAACAGGATGCCTTTACCCTGTGCTTAAATGTGACATATGGTTCAATGCTTGGGCAGGAGTTTCTCTATCTCTTCTATCATTTCATATCATGTTATCTATCTCGAGCTTTCCAAGCTCCTAGAGCAGCAGCTGGGAACCTATAGCCTTTGGGTCCTTATTTGTCCTTTCTTGGCCTTGTCCCACACAAAAGATGTGCAACAGTTGAGTACTTCTTGTTCCTCAAATGAAAGGGATTGCAAGGTGGGAGAGCATCCTGTGGAGACCAGTTGGAGACATTGCATCCAGTGGGAAGAAGTTTTTCAATAAATAATTATGAAGTGCCTACTATGTGTAGGGCACTATGCCTAGTAGAGGTCATAGAAAAAGAACCAAAAAGCAGTGTCTGCCTTCAGGGAGCTGTTACAACAATCTGCTGGTAGCTCCTGTAGGGGTATAAGACCCACCAAAAACCAGCACACAGAAAGCTGGCAACACAGGTTCTTTTCATCTGCTTTACTAAGGAAAGCAACATTGAGGGGTTAACAATCTTACTGTAATGCAATATACAAACATCATTAACTCAGCTCAGGGGGAAAAGCCAGCAACCTGAGCTTCAGATCAAATACAAACAAATTACAAACATCAACAGACAGACCTTGTCTGATTCAAATCTCGATGCACAGTTACCAGAGTTTAACAAAGTCCTCACATCAGGGTTTGCAAGCTGGAAGGCTCTTAACTACAGCTGCCCAGAGTCTCCACATCATCACTCCTCCAAGAGTGACAGCCCTAAGCAAATAGCTCTGCTCTCTGTTTTTATACACTCTTTAGCTGTCATCAAAGGTCATCTGAGCTACCAGAACTCAGGCTCCTACTATTGGCTCTGGTCTTAGCAACTCCCCTTAGGACCCTGAGGGCTTCATGCCCACACAGGCTTAGCACCTAGTAGATAGGGGTTTGGGTTTGGGCCTGGGCTTCAGCACCTAGTAAGACTCAATCAAAGACACCCAACTTAATTGATATTACAGGAGCTCACAGTGTAATGGGGATGACAACAAGCTCACAAATATATACACATAAGCTACAGACTGCTATACAGGATATAATGAAAAGGAGGAAGGCACTAGGATGAAGAGGAGTTGAGAAAGGCTTCCTACACTACAGCAGTTGGGATTTTAGTTGAGACTTGAAGGAACTTAGGAGGCCAAAATGAGGAGACAGAGAATTCCAGCCATTTTGGAGAGCCAGAGAAAATGCCCTGAGCCCTGAGATGGAGTGTCTCCTTCCTGGCATAACAAGAAGACCAGTGTCATTGGATCCAAGAGCAGGTAGCAGGAAGTAAGGTTTAAGAAGACTGAATAAGTTGGTAATGGCTGGGTCATCATGGTGAGCTGTTAAAAGAAAAAACAAACTCCTCAGATGAAAGTGTTTGGGTAGTCACTGGTCAATAAGTGTTTATTAAGACCCTAATATGTGCCAGGCACTGTGTTAAGGGCTGGGAATTCAAATAGAAAAGGAGATTGTCCTGTCCCCATGGCATTTACACTTCCAAGGGGAAGAAAACACACCAAAAGAAGGGATTTGGGGCAAAAGACACCAGACAGTAGCACATGGTGGCAAAGTCTGTCAGAAATAGTGCAGCCAGGTATAGAGCTGTGTGAGCTGACCCTTTCCTTATGTGGAGGTTTGGAGTACATGAGCTCTCCCCAAGGTAGGGAAGAGAGAATGTGGGAGGATGCAGAAGGAAAGAGATGTGGAAGTGCTTCTGTTAAGAACAAGATAGGGATACAATAGATAACAGTTAACCCTTCCACATCACAACTTTCTCCATCACAGTTTCAATATATACTATTTTGATATAAGAAATGAAATGGGAACGACACAGAGCTATGACCAAATCCTTACTCCAAATTTTAAGGTACTGTAAACACCCCGTAAAAGAAAATGAACAAATTCAGACTTCATCTCTGGTACTAAAAGAAGGGCTAAAATATTTTCTGCAGATTTTCCTGATAGATGGGGTAAAGCACCCTTAATCTACATTATGTGGAAAGTATAACTGTAATTATAAATCAATGAAAGGATGTCCTTTTGGTGAGTGATTGCTCTAAATATGAACAAACACAATAAGATAAAGAACAATAACTAAGAAGACCCAGCTTTTAGTTCTGGGGAATCTAAAAAATTAAGAAAAGTCTAATAAATTCTTTAACTGCACAGAAACCCAATAATATAAATATAAAGGAAGCTATAAGTGAAATATAGATTAAAATTTAACATAAATCAGATATTTTAATAAGAAAAAAATGCAAAAAAAGTGAAAAGAGATTTTTATTGATAAGAAAGGAATAGAACTTTGAATAAAGTGAATGTTAACATCCTGCTTGTAATGGAAGAATATCATATGCCAAGTACTTGGGCCAAATCTGTGTGTCCTGGTGTTAGGTTTGAAAAATAGTTAGGACCTCCCAAACATTAAAGGATTTGCAGAAGTGGCCATTCTCTTATGCTATCCATCAGCTTGCCTCTTGACTCCTGATTCCAATCTTCTAGACTTCTGGCAGCTGGTTTTAATAATTGTTTTTCATAAATAAGCTGTCAAAGTCTTTTCTGTGCATTAGCTCTAACCCCAGTTGATAAAATATTACATTTTTAATGAATCAACCCTTCTTTCCCCACATTTTTACTCTTAATTCTCTATAAATATAAAAATGGGGATTAAAAATTGCCCAGCCTAACAGAAACTGAGGTGAAGCTCTGACCCAACGACTCTTTATTAAAGGATCTGTGACCTTCTCTAATGAAGTGGACCTCCAATCATCCTCCCTATCTCAGATGCTCCCTTACTTCTGGGCCTTTGTATTATAGTGCTTGATATCCAGACAATATAGCAGACCAAAAATTTTATTTGAGGACAAAAGTCTTATTTGAGGACAGACCTTGCCCTTGACACTCCAGGAAGGTCTACACAAAATGCAGAATCCCATTGGTTGACAAATGACAACAAATGACAAATCATCACCTAGACAGTCACCCCCTGCCTGTTTGTACCTGGTAGCCCTCATGTCCTGGCAATAGGGGAGGTGCTGAGATGTGATGGCCTATCCCATTTTACTGCCCTGGACCTAGCCAGATTGTCTTTATCTCATTACAAAATGTATCCATAAAAGCTGGTTCCATCTTGAATTCTTTCCTGACCTAAGGTGATCAACTCCTCAATGTGTTTCTACCTTGACATAATATTGTTATACCGACAGCGAGCAAGACACACCACAAGAGTTTAAGTTTTAAATGGAGAAGTTTATTAGCCTGCGACCGTTTGGGGAAATAGAGTCTCCCAAATCAAAACGGCCCCGTTTGAAAAGAAAGGGTAGTTTATATAGGGAATACAGGTTCAGTGGCTAATTATCTCTTGAAGTTTACATATGTTATTTTGCAGACTCAGCAAGCCTGTGTTATTTCACTTTTTATGACCATGATACAATAGAGGAACCTCCTGAATAGATTGTAAATACAACATATCAGATAGCTGACAAAGTGTCAATTGGAATTACAACCCAGGATCTCTGTGTCCACCTTGCCATAACTCTTGAAGCTAGGAAGGCTCAAGATAAGGCAAAAGTCATATAATTCAAGATAATGTCTAGGGCCAAGGCTTCCATCCTTAATGGCCATGGATAGACGGAGGGATGTTCCAGCTCAGTCTGTTGACATAAGATAGAGACATCTCTGAGCCCACTCAGCCAGAGGAAGATCGTTAGGCATTAGACTTTTCCTGGTAATTAGGTTACATTCCTTAGAAGAGCTTAGGGGCCCAGGCCCCTTGCCAAATGGCAGAAACTCAATCTGTTTTTTTTTTTTTTTATGCAGACTGGGGTTTGCAGTTAGGGGCTGGGGGCAGGGTTTTTTTTTCAGCAATAGCTGGCTACTCAGGTATCACAATTTGGGTTTTTCCAGCAATAGCTGGCTACTCAGGTATCACAATATAATAGACTGCTTTTAATTCTCCTTGTTTTACGTTTTGCCTCTTTAATGAAGGTGAAAGTCTAAATGGAGAATTTGCCAGGTCCTTTGTAGTTTTCTCAAAGAGGAAATTATTATTATTCATTTTCAAGCAAAATATAACCAATTAAATAGAGAACAGTTTGGAAACATTATAACCACAGTCTTACAACTTGATAATTAATTTCACAGCATTCAGATCAAAAGACAAGTTCCTTTTCTATGAGTGAAATTGCATACCTGTCTCGAAAGCTTTCTCATTTCAAATTAAGAGCATATATATGATGGTTCCCCCAAACCCCCAAATGAGACAAATTTGGAGCATAATAATGACATACAAAATGTTACCATGTTAATACAGGAAACAAAATTGCCTGTCAAATAACATCAATTCATTTGATTATCTTGGTTAGAATTATCTTTGATGTTTAACCCTCTGGGCTGATTACATTCAGAGAGGAGCCAAGGGGAATTCTGATCCAGTTACATTTAATTCTTATTTCTTCAGTTCCTAAACACATGCCCTTAAATACCACATTTTAAGTGTACTTTACATTAAGGGTGGCTCTGCCCTTAGCTGGTCAAACATCCCAATTATCCTGCTGGGATCTGACTTAAAGGAGCCACATTTTAATTTAAACTAGGAGAAATGTGCTAATCAAACTGACTGCATTTTGTAAACAACCTGCATTCTAAAACATAGCTCTGTTAGGCAGTGAATACCTTGCTTGTTTGGAAATCTGCTAGTTGCCCCTTCCTTGTTCTCCCCCTCCCCACTCCTAAAGTCCTGAATCTTTCCTCCATTGAGAAATCAGGTGGTAGGGTGACGGGGGAGGAGGAGATCTCAAAAATGACCAGCCTGAAGGTTGATGGTGGAGCTCTGGGGTGGAGTTTGGAGGCCTGGGAGGAGTCTTGGGCCAAAAAGAGGTCATCCCACTGGCCCAGGTATTCTTGGTGATGGAGGGCAGGGCTTGGGGATGAGAGGCAGAAAGGTTCCTGAGCATCTGGCCCTGGGTGTGACTGGAGGAAACAGCCCTTCCTGGGGCCTTGGAGGGTGGGAGGAACCTCCCAGAATGGGCTGGCTGAAAACCGGAACTTGTGCTGAGAGTGCTCAGCCTTCTCCCATTGCAGCTGAACTTCCTCTGCCTTCCCTGGAGGTGAGAATCTTCACTCTGAGCTGAGATCACACTGCTTTCACTTGGACCTGAGATCTCTGCCTTCTGGAGCGCAGCCCTGTAGATGCAGGTCCTAGGTAGGTCTGAGCCAGCCCCTTACAAACCTGCTGGCTTCTGCTGGCCCTTTATACCATTAGGTCTCTTCCTCCTCCTCTGACCCTGTGGTGAGTCCATCTCCAGGTCCACGCGGAGCAATTCTCCCTCTGTAGCCTGGTGACTGGACAAGCTTCTTGCTGCTAACTTCTTTCCAGACTCCCAATCACTTCTCAGAAGTCTGCGGTCACCATCCCCAGATTGAAGATTGGGTCCCCTTTTCCCAAAATTCAAACCTTACCCACAGGGACCCAGGAGTCCTGTCTTCAGTGAAAGACAAGTGAAGGGCTTGAGTGAACCTCCAAATGCAAGGATAAAGGGCAACAATGAATGGAAAATGGAAGGGATTATTGAATATCTAGGCGGGGATGTGTGGGAAAGTTCAGAAGCTGGGTTGCTCTTACGGGATCCAAGTCCTATACCCAGTAACAGGGAGATCTCTGATTCAGGAGCCATTGAGGCTCTGAGTGTTCTCTTCCCTTCTGGGATCCCAAGCCCCTTCTGCTTCGTGGTTCTCTGAAGGAGAATGGGGGAAAGGAAGGGGAAAGAAGTGGAGGAGAGGGTGGGACCATCTTCTTTTCCGAACTGAACCCTACCTCTGGGTTTCATTCTCTGTCCTGAGGGAAGGGCTTCACCCTCTGTCAATCCCTGTAGGCCAGCCTCCTGCCCTGGGATCCTTCTCCCTCCCCTACTCAGTCTGCAGAAGACCAAGGCCTGGCCCAAGCGGGGAGCATGAAGCCAGAGGGAATGGCCCCTGGGAGCTGCAGGCCCTCTCTTCAGGTAAGTGCACTCTGTCTCCAGACTTTACCAACATCCACAAAAGAGACCATTTCCTTAGAAAAAGATCATTGTCTATGCTGCTGGCAATCCCTACTTATGCATTGTTTCTTTACAAAAACGGACTGGAAATTGAAAACTAGTCATAACACCACCCTGTTCTCTGTACTTTGAATTGATTCATGGCACATTAGCATCACAATCCCTAACTATCCCCTACCCCCACCCCCAATTGTTGCCCTTCTGTGAAGGTTTTAAGTTTTCTCTCTGATCCCTCTCACAAGCAAGACCATGTCACTCATTTCTCTCTGTTCTGTAGTGGGCTTGTCTTTGCTCTTTATCCATGCCTAGCACCCCTCCCCCACATATTCATAGAACTGCTTCCCCCTCCCCCTTTCCCTCTTTGGCCAAGATCTCCTTCCCAGACCTGGAAGACAGGATGCTCATCTTATCCCCCAGGTTGTGAGCTGCAAAAATTGATCTCTCTGGTGCATATGTCTGGTGCACACTGACTGGCCCCTGTCTTGTAGCTGGTTTGACCCTGAAGGCCACACTGAGAAGGCAGTGAGGGGTGAAAGGAGCAAATACTGTGAGCAGGGCTGGGGGTGTTCCTGGCCTGTTGCATACTCTGGTCCAGTGTTTCTGGAAAATATGGCAACTAAATAAAACATGTTATGTTGGCTTCTGGGTCACATTCACATGTTCAAAGGCCCTTATCAGAGCTATTTGGAAGAGGCCAAAGAAAAGTGTACCTTCTTTAGCTGTTAGTTAATTAGCATTTGTTAAGGGCCTAGTACTTCTTGAGAGGATATAGGGAAAGGTCTGAGTTTGGGGAACTATTCAAAGTTCTGGGAATTCTCTTTTCCAATGGTAGAAAGGGGGTACTGAAGGAAATGCTCAGTTGCTGTCAAAGAGGTATCAGGCTCAAAGGGAAAGACACAATGGAGTGACTTAGTTTCTCCCAAAAATCCATTTTTGACCATCTTCACAACAGCTCTATAGGTTTCGTGTTCTTATTTTTTTTTTTTTATTTCACAGTTCAAGAAACTGAGGCCAACAGAGTTTCAATGACTTACAAACCAGGGTCACATAACTGGTCAGTGTCTGAGGCTGGATTTGAATTCAGATGTTTATGATCTACTATTTCATAGATCTATCAACAATGTATTAGTGTGCCCATCTTCCCACAATTCCTGCAACACTGACTGGTCCCATTTTTTATCATTTTTGTCAATTTTGCAGAGTATGAGACGAAACTTCAGTGTTGTTTTGGTTTATTATTCTCTTATTAGTGGTTTAGAACATTTTTCCATATGGTTGGGAATACTTGGTAATTCTCTCTGAGAATTTTTTGTTCATATCCTTTGACCATTTACCTAATGGGAAATGGCTATTTGTTGTTTTTCAGTTTTTTCAGTTTTGCCTGACTCTTTGTGATACACTGGGGTTTTTTTTGACAGAGATACTGGAGTGGTTTGCCATTTCTTTCTCCAGTGCATTTTACATAGGAGGAACCGTGATAAACAGGGTGAAGTGACTTGCTCAGGGTCACATTGGTAGTAAGTGTCTGAGGCTAAATTTGAACTCAGATCCTCCTGACTCCAGTCCTGGCACTCTATCTACTGTGCCACCTTACTGCCATTGGCTACTAGCCTTTTGTAAAATAGTGTTTCATTTTTCCTCAATTACATATAAAAACATTTTTCATTCCTAAATTCTGAGGTCATAATTCTCTACCTGCCTCTTTCCTCTTACCCCTCCTGCATATGGTAAACCATCAGAAGCAGATTATACATAAGAAATCATATAAAACATTTCTATATTAGTCATTTTGTGAAAGAAAACTTGAATCAAAAAGAAAGAAACTGAAAAATAGTGTGCTTTAGGTCTCTGTTCTGATTCAATCAGTTCTTTTTATGGAGAAAGAGAGCATTTTTCATCACGAGTCATTTAGGATTCTCGTAGATCATGGTATCTCTGAGAATACATAAGTTATTCATTATTGTTCATCCTACAGTATTCCTGTTAAGTTTGTACAGTGTTCTGCTTCTGCTCATATCATTCTGCATCAGTTCATATAAGTCTTTCTAGGTGTTTCTGAAATCATCCATGTCATTTCCTGTAACAATAGTATTCCACTGCAATCATATACCACAACTTGTAATGGCATTCCCCAAGTAAAAGGCATGTCCTCAATTTCCAATTCTTTGCCACCAAAAAAGAGCTATTATAAATGCCCTCCTATAAATAGGTCCTTTTCTCTGTGTTTAAAAAAGTCTTTCATGGATACTGACTTATTAGGGTTATTGCTGGGTCAAAGGGTATGCACAGTTTTATAGCCTTTTGAGTATAGTTCCAAATTGCTCTCCATAATGGTTGGATCAGTTCACAAATCCAAGAACAGTGCATTAGTGCCCCAGTTTTCCTACTTCCCTCCAGTATTTATCATTTTCCTTTTCTGTTTTATTACTGAATTTCATAGATATGTGATAGTAAGCTAGAGTTGTTTTAATTGGCATTTCTCTAATCAATACTGATTTAGAGAATTTTTATGTGACTAAAAATAGCTTTGATCTGTTTGTCTGAAAACTGCCTATTCATATCCTTTGACCTTTTATCACTTGGGTTGTGACTTGTATTCTTATAAATTTAATTCAGTGCTCTATATATTTGAGAAATGAGGCCTTTATCGGAGACACTTGATGTAAATTTTTTTTCCCAGTTGTCAGCTTTCCTTCTAATCTTGGTTGCATTGATTTTGTTTCTGAAAAAAACCTTTTTAATTTAATACAGTCAAAATCATACATTTTACATCTAGCAATACTGTCTATAGGTGAGTACATTCCATTCATATTTGCCCTTTTGATAATGGTATATTTCCCTCCTTTCTATTTCCCCTTATTTCTCTTTCCTCCCTGTCTCCTCACTAGTGTTTTGTTTCTGACAGATGCCTCCCCCTACCTAACTTTCCTTCTATGAGCCCCCTCTGTATTATCCTGTCCCTTTTTATTTCCCTGCAGGATGAAATAGATTTCTATACCTATCCAAACATTTATGTTATTCCCTTTTTGAGCAAATTTTGATGAGAGTAAGGCTCAAGCCCCCCATTCCCACTTCCCCCATCTTCCCCTTCAGTGTAAGAGCCCTTCTTTGCTTCTTTTACATGAGACAATTCACTCCCTTCTACCATTCTCGTCCTTCTTCTTGGAGTGCAATTCTCTTTCTTACTCTTTAATTTTATTTTCCTGAATATCATCCCATCACAGTCAGTGTATACTCTCATTGTATACTCCTAATTGCCCTAATAGTCCTATAGGTCTTAAGAGTTACAGGTATCATCTTCCAATGTAGGAATGTAAACAATTTAACCTTATTGAATCTCTTCTGTTTCCTCTTTCCAGATTGCTTTTTGATGTTTCTCTTGTGTCTTGTATTTGAAGATCAAATTTTTGTTCAGCTCTGATCTTTTCATCAGGAATGCTTGATTATCCTCTATTTATTGAATGTCCATTTTTCCCCCTGAAAGATTATACTCAGTTTTTCTAGGCATGTGATGTTTGGTCATAATCCTAGTTCCTTTGTCTTGCTGAATATCATATTCCACATCCTCTGATTTTTTTTTTTAAATGTAAAAGCTACTCACTTTTGTGTTAGCCTGACTGTGGTTCTGTGACATTTGAATTGCTTCTTTCTGACTGCTCGTACTCTTTTCTCCTTGACCTGGGAGCTCTGGAATTTGTCTATAATATTCCTGGGAGTTTTCATTTTGGATCATTTTTAGGAAGTGATTGGTGGATTCTTTCAATTACCATTTTACCCTCTTGTTCTTAAGATATCAGTTCACTTTTCTTTGATAATTTCTTTGCCAAGTAATTACCAAATGGAGTCACAGAGTCACAAAGTCACAGAGGATCAGACATGACTGAAGCAACTGAACAAAAAAAAATTCTATATAGAATGTATTGTAGAGTATCATGTAAGATGTTGGTCTAATCCTAATTTCCTTCCTGACTGCTTTCCAGCTTTTTTCAGCAGTTTTTTTTAACCATATAAGGAATTTTACCCTAAGTAGTCTTTTTTCCACTTCATCAAACATGGAGTTACTGAGTTCTAATGATTCTGAATCTCCTTTGTTTAATCTGTTCCATTCATTTATCTCCTTCTGTCTCCCTCCCTACATCCCTTTCTCTCTCTCTCTCTCCAGTACCACAGGATTTTGATGACCAATGCTGTATGCTCTAGTTTGATGTTTGAAAGTGCCCTTCCCCCTCTATCCTTACTTGTTTTCATCATTCCCCTTGATATTATTGTAGGTCTTTTATTTTTCCAAATGAATTCTGTTATTTTCTTCAGCCCTATAAAATATCTCCTTCATAATTTTGTTGTTATTATTATTGATGTTGTTGTTCAGTCACGTCCAGCTCTTTGTGTCCCCATTTGGGGTTTTCTTGGCAAAGATATTGGAGTGGTTGTTTTTCTTTCTCTAGTTCATTTTTCGGATCAGGAAACTGAGGCAAACTGAGTTGAAATGACCTGCCTAGGATCACATAGCTATTGAGGGTCTGAGGGTGAATTTGAACTCAGCTTCCTGACTCTAGGCTCAACATTCTATCCACTCTCCCCTCTAGTTGCCCCCATAATTTCAGTAGGATAGTATTAAATGTGTGAGTATCATTGTTATGTCTCCATTTGTGTTTGAATCTTTTGTTGATCCTGAACAAATTTCCATTCTTATTTTACTATGGAGTGAAAGGATTTATTGATAATTCCTACTTTTTCACATTTGTTTGCAGTCTGTTTCTACCCTAGTCCATGGCCAATTTTTGCAAAAGTTTCATGGGGTGCAGAGAAAGAAATATCTTCAGTTCTGAATTTCTTTGTAAAAATATTTGACTCTTTCAGCATTGAACATCCATCTACTTTTTGTCCCACATTGCAAAGCTCCCTGGGCTGCATACTGAGCTTCACTGCTCTCTGGAATATATTCTTCCATTACCTTCTCATTTCTAATGGGTTTGGAATAGTCTTTCATATTTCCATGTCCTTCCATTGTATTTGAAGGTCTTTCTCCTGATGGTTTTTAGAACTCTTTTAGGATCAAGGACCTGACATTCTATGGTTTTCTTTCTTTCCTTCTTTCTTTCTTTCTTTTTTTGAAGGGGTGAAGGCAGGGCAATTGGGGTTAAGTGACTTGCCCAAGGTCACACAGCTACTAAGTGTGTCAAGTGTGTAAGATTTGAACTCAGGACCTGACGATCTAAAAGAGGAAAATAACACACACAAAAAAATAATGAAAAGGTTGGAGTGTGGAGAAGATACCCAAGTGAAGGGGCTCAGAGAAGTCCCAATGATGTTGAGCCAGGTGAGAAATGAGATTTCTGAAATGAGCTTTCTCCTTAAAGGGAGGTTTGGAGTTCATCACCCCATCCTTTTGTGGTGACAGGTGGATGTGGGCAGCTTGAAGAGGAAAGAGATTTTGCATAACTCTTGTTGGGTGTGAGTTAGGGAATCAGAGATCAGTTCTTAGTTAACAAGAGGACTGCCTTCCTGCAATGGTAGCCCGTATGATGAATACTACGCAATGAAGAATAGTGACTCAAGAGACCCCAGTGAAAAATAAGAATCATAAATTCTTGGGAATCTCACAGATCAATCAATACCTTAATTCTTCCAAAGTAAAATAATAAAATAAAGGAAGTTAAAATGAGATGTTGAAAAATAGACCATAAGTCAGGTGTTTTAAAGAATAAATCACAATGATAAAAAATAAAAGACAGTTTCGGACATATGATGGAGAATTGTTCCCAAATATCAGAATTTTTGATAAAGTGTATCATATCCTAGTAATGGAAATGGAAGGCCATCAAATTCCAAGCACATTGGCCAAACACACATTGTGCATGTAGCAGATTGGAAATATAGATGACTGATCCCAAATATCAAGGCATTTTCCAATTTATCCCACCTCTCCTATATATGGTCCATACTCCTGACTTTTGTCTTCCCAAGTTTCCAGAGTTCTAGAGTGTGTTTAGATCCTTTATTTCTCTTGAGGAAAATGTCAATATCTTTCTCATGAATTAGCTGAAATACAACCTATATTAATGAAATTTTGCTTTTTTTAATGTACAAAGGAGCCCACCACAATTATTCTTGTTTCTATGTAACTAAATAACAGCATATGGATCAGTTCTCTCATGGTTCTGCTAATTTTGGCCTGACAACAACACCAAGAAAATAGTTTTCTGAAAGGTCAAGGATATCAAGGGAATGGATTTTAAAAAATGAAGGAAGGCAGTCTAATCATACTAGATCTCAAACTGTCTTATAAAATCATAATTATCAAAAACAATCTGGTACTGGCTAAGGCATAAAGTGATGGACCAGTAGAATAGATTAGGTGTAAATTACATTAGAGTAAATGACCCTAGTAATCTGCTATATGATAAACACAAAGATGCTAGCTTTTTGAACTAAAACTCATTATTTCAGAAAAACTGCTGGGAAAACTAGGAAACATTGTAGCAGAAACCAGATATACACACACATCTCAGAAGGTATACCAAAATAAGGTCTAAATGGATACATTATTTAAACATAAAGAGTAATACTGTAAGAAAATTAGAAGAGCATGAGATCATCTATCTGTCCTATCTATAGATAAGGGAAGAATTTATGAAAAAACAAGTGATAGAGAATAATACAAAATGTAAAATCCATAATTTTGATCATATAAAATTAAAAATTTTAACACAAACAAAACCAAAGTAGATAAAGAGAAATTTTTTTTCCAACAAATATCTCTGATAAAGGTTTCATTTGTTCAGTATATAGAGAACAGAGTCTAATTTATCAAAATATAAGTCATTCCCCAGTTGAGAAATGCTGAAAGAATGTGAAAAGGCAGTTTTCAGAATAAGAAATCAAAGCTTTCTATAATCAGATGAAAAACTGCTTTAAATTATATTTGGTTAGAGAAATGCAAATTAAAACACCGCTGAGGCACCAACTCATACCTATCAGATTGGTTAATATGTTAAAAAAGGAAAATGATGGAGGTTGGAGGGGATGTGGAAAAAGTGGGACACTAAGGCACTGTTGGTGGGGTTAGGAACTGATCCAATCATTCTGGAGAGCAATTTGGAATTAAGCCCAAAGGACTGTAAAACTGTGCATACCCTTTGATCCAGCCATACCACTGCCAGATTTATAGGCCCAAGATATCACAAAAAAAAAAAGAGGAAAGGACCTATTTGTACAAAACATATTTATAGCAGCTCTGTTTGTGGTGGTGGCTATGAAAGGGAAAATGAAGAGATGCCCATCAATTTGAGAATGGCTAAACAATCTGTAGTATATGATTGTAATTGAATATTATTGTGCTATAAGAAATGATAAAGGTGATGATTTCAGAAAAACCTGGAAAGACTTAGTTGAACTGATGCACAATGAAGTGAACAGAACTAGGACAACATTATATACAGCAACAACAATATTGTTCAATGAAGAAGTGTGAATGAGTTAGCTATTCTCAGCAATACAGTGATCCAAGAATATCCCAAAGGACTAATGATGAAGCATGCTACCTGCCTCCCGAGAAAGAACTGATACTGTTTGTGTACTGACTGGAGTATGCTATTTTTTCCCATCTTTCTTTGATTCTTTTTTGAGTCATTCTGTCATTGTTGTATGCCTGTGAAAGCTGAACAGTATACCAGCTCCATGCCAGGGAACTGAATCACTTCCATTTGAATCATCTTAGGAAGATTCGGAAGATCATCTGGCAAGATAAGGTGCTGGACCCTGAGGTCCTTGCTCAAGTTAGATTGCCAAGCATTCACATTCTACTGCAGAGAGCACAACTGATGGACTGGCCATGTTGGTCAAATGCCAAATGTCTGTTTGCCTAAAAGACTATTTCATGGAGAACACATGCCAAGAAGGCACTCACAAGGTGGTCAGAAGAAGTGATAACAAGGACATTCCCAAGGTCTCTGAGGAATTTTGTAATCAATTGTGAGGCATGGGAAACCCTGGCAAAGGACCACCCAGCATAGCTTGCCCACATCAAAGAATGTACTGTTCTTGGTAGCAAAGCAGAAGTACTGTAGCTCAAAAGTATGGTGAGGTGTGCAAATTCAGAGCCATCTCCACCCCAAATGTTCACATGGAGTATTTGTTCCCAATCTGTGGTGGAGCCTTCTGGCTTCTATTAGTCTGATCATCCATGGTCAGACACATTGTACTTTAACCCTGACACGGTGATGTCATTTTGGTCCACTTTGAGCACAAAAAACAACAAAAATGAACAACTATGTAACTGAATATTATACTAAGGAAATCTATGTTATTGACAAAAGAAAGTAATCATAAAGTGAAGGCATAAGATGTTTTGGCTATGACATAGAATATTCAGGTAGCCTCAAGCCCTCAAAGTAACAACAGATGACTTTACTTCACTTGGTCAGAAAGTCTCATCTCCTTCAGTTCAGGCCAAATTGTAATTTGTGTGTCTTACAAATCATTTTCATGTCTTATCTAGATAAGACTTTGTTTTAGGGTCTTGGGAAATTAACTATATCTTTTTCTTTTTTCTCTTTTCTATAATCAAACATTATGCCCCACTCCCTATCCCCAGAATACACTTTCCTTGCCAGCTTCCCATAAAATTTACAGAATTTTATTTACTACCATATTGCTTTTATCAGTTCTGATAAGGAAGAAATTTCACATCATCTTCGCTCTTTCTCCTCCAGAAATCCCTCTCCCGCACAGATAAAACACACACTTTGTCCCAGACGCCATAGAGTGACACATTCCATACTAAGACATTCCTCCACTTTATTCCAACTGATCATCAGTCTTCCCAATATTTCATTGAGCCCTTAATGACTATGGTTTTAAGTGTTGATTCTGATACTCTACAAGGATATGATTTTTAGGCTCTTTCCTCCCCTCATGTGATAAGGGTTATAATGCATGAATTCTGGAGTCTATTTCAGGTCTAAATCTTGTGACTCTTGCTGGTTTAGGAGTTGGTGACATTCCAGGATGTGTCAGTGGACTTCACCACAGAGGAGTGGGACCTCTTAGACCAAGCTCAGAAGGAGTTGTACAAGGACGTCATGCTGGAGAATGCCCAGAACTTCCTCTCTGTTGGTAAGGACATTTCCCCTGGCCACTCAGAGTCTGCTATCAAAGGGAATATCTTCATCCCTGAGTGTGCTGACTTTGCAGCATTTATCATTTACTAGAAAAGGAAAAGTGCTGGTGTCCTCTGTCCAAGAGACAGGGTCTTCCTGCTACCTGGTTTTCCTATAAAAGTTCAACACATTGTGTTATCTTGCATGAAAGTTTCCTTGTTGCTCCTGAAACTCCTGAGCCTCTTACCAGTTTTAGGTAGTGTGAGTTCAAAGATCAGATCACTGTTGATTTGTCTGGCAAATGTCTGAAAACTGCTTGAGCCGCTTTTCTTTGCTGCCACTTCCTCTTTGGGAAGGGCCAAGTATTTAGGTTATCCTTCTTTTTGAGAAGCATCCAATTTGTAGCTCACCACTCCTAGTTGTACCCACTATGACACATTTGTCCTTAATTTCCCTTTCCTTCCACATTCCAGCACAGATGGTGGAAAGGAAGGGAATAAGCCTTTCTCTTCACCTGCTGTTCACCAGCTTTTGCGCTAAGTGCTTTCTTTACAATATTATGTTAGTAGGTGATATTATCATCGCCTTTTGACCTCTGAGAAAACTGAAGCAAACACAGGTTAAGTGACTTTTCCAAAGGCACACAGCTAGTTAACTGCCTGAGGCTAGATTTAGACCCTGGCATTCCTGACTCCAGGCCCAGGGCTCTTTCACTGCACTACCAGCTGCCTCTAATTTCTAGAAAATGGGAAGTCTGCAATGAGTCCATCCTCCTGTGAAGAAGGTGCACCAAGGTCAAATTTTCTCATTCCACATTGGCTCCATGACTTTCTCCCCCACATCTCCCCAAAGCTACCCCCAAAACAAATGCAATGGAAGCCATGCTTAAGGACTTCTGGGAACCACCCTGTGCTTCTTGCTTGTATGCCCCTATCAATGGCAGGAATAACAGACTGGCCAAGAATCAGAAGTTGACTAACTGAGGTTCGTTGAGTTTCTCAGCAGGCAGTGATTCCCTAAATGAACAGTAGCAAGGTTTTATAGGTTTCAGGGAGTGAGGAGCTGGGAAGGAGACAGAGCCAAAGCTGATTCATCAAGGCCGAATATGCTGGTGCTCAAGGCTGACCTGGTACATGCTATTTTGGTTACTTGAATTACAACCATTAATGGGAGATTAAGTCAGATATGTGTCAGTGTGATGGAGTGATCTTCAATATGGAGTAGCTTTGTATTTACACTGTTTTTCCTAAGGGGAACTAAATTCCAATGCTCATCCCTGATTCCCCATACTCAGGGCTTCCAGTTGCCAGAAAATATTTGATTTATTGTAAGGAAAGGGAAGCACCGTGGATGCTGAAACAAAGAGACATGAGGAGCTGCTGTCCAGGTGAGTGAGGTGAAAGCAGGTACATGAGTGCTATGATTACAAGAGGTTTCTTAGTGTTGTAGCAAAGCTAATGCTGGACTTGGGTGAAGAACACCTGACTCGAAATTTTTTTTCTCACATTTTCAGCAGTGGGTCTGTGGACAAGTCACTAAACAGCACTGAGTCTTGGTTTCCCCTTTTGTAAGAAGAGGAAGTTTGACACCACGGCAATTATGCTCTGTCCCAGTGATAAAGCTATGATCCTAAAAAAACCTCACTGTTTGGAAATTGGGGGAATGAAACATACCTGAAAGTGCAAAAGGGGGTTAGGCTTTCCAATATGGGCTCTTTCTTAGATTTTCTTCAAGTTAGTGAACATTTATCGAGTTCCTACCATGTGCCAGACCCTCTGCTAAGCACCAGGGATATAAAGAGATACAAGGATCTTCCCCTGCTCTTCTGCAGTTCACAACATTCGGACAGATGACATGCCAACAACAATGTAGAAACCTGTTATGGACAAAACAAATTGGAGCTCATTGGGACAGTGAAGGCACTAAAGTGAAGGAGGGATGGAAGGACTTATCGTGGAAGGTGGGCTCTAGCTGGGGCTTCAGGGAATCCAATATGAGTATTCTGGGAATGGAGATGACATGTCAAACCCACAGGGTCAGGAAGTGGAGTGTCCTGTTCACAGAACAGAAGGGAGGCCCATACCACTGCATAATAGCATGTTTGCTACGGATATGAGTTCAAAGAAAATTAGCAGAGTAGGAGAGGAGTAGGTAAAGAAGTGGTAGGTGATTATGAGGAATGGAGAGGATTTTATATTTGATCCTTTTCCCATGGAGCCAGTGTAAGTTGTTGAGGACGTGGTGACATGGTCAGTCTAGAACTTTAAGAAGACGATCTTTGATAAACGGGTGGAGGAATGACTGGAGTGTGGGGAGACTTGAGGCAGCTGGAGCAAGTAGCAGGCTCTTGTAATACTGCAGATGTGAGGTGTTTGGGGCCTGAACCAAGGCAGTAGCAGTGTTGGGAGAGAAGGGGGTGTATGTGAGAGATGTTACCTCGGTGGAATCATAGGACTGTGAAGCAGATTGAATATGGGTGTCAAGAGTGTCTGTGAGCCTGCAGGATTAGGAGGATGCCTTGGAGAGCATTAGGAAAGTAGGAAGATGGCAAGGTTGGAGGCAAGAAAATGAGGTTGTTTTGGGTTTCACTAAAACAGAGAGAGAGAGAGAGAGAGAGAGAGAGAGAGAGATTTGAGGGAGAGAGAGGGGGAGAGAGAGAGAAAGGAGGGTGATTAACTATTAAAGGCTGCAGAGAAGGTTAGAGAAAGGAGGGTGATTAACTATTAAAGGCTGCAGAGAAGGCCCGGAGGAAGAAGGTTAAATAATAGCCAGTGGATTCAGCAAGCTTGAGGTTTTTGGTAAATTTGGAGAAAAGAATTTTAGTTGAACAATGAAATTGGGAGCTAGATTGCAGAGAATTTCAGAGAAACCAGAGGAAAGTAATTAGAGACACCAGTTGTAACTAGGCATCTCCAGCTGTTTAGCCAAGAAATGGAAGAAAGATACTGGAAACTATCTCCGAGGTTGAATGGATCAAGTGATTGTGTTTTGAGGATTAGAGAGAAATGGTTTTATTTGTGGCAGTAGGGAAGGCATCATTAGTGTGGGAGAGACTAGAAAGTGGCAAAAAAGGGGATGCTGGAGAGGCAGCAGCCTGAGGAAGATGGTGTCCTGGAATGGGATGATTTACACGTGAAAAGGATTATGCTTCAGCTGGCAGAAAGAGGATTATCTCATCTGCTAGTGGTATCAAAGAGGAATAAAAAAGTACTTTATATATGGGAAATGAGGATAAGACAGCTCTTGATAAGTATCCAATTTTTTCAAGAAACATATGTAAGGCACATTTCTCTGCTGAGAAGGTGAGTGGGGGGTGGAGAGTGGGAGCAAGTAGTCAGGGACTGTTGGGAAAGAATGAAAAGAATTGGAAAAGCTGCTGTGGTGAAGGAGACAGGGAGCCAGTTATGTGGTTTTCAGTCACTTCTGAGTCTTTCTGATCCCATTTGGGGTTTTCTTGGCAAAGATACTGGCGTGATTTGCCATTCATTTCCTTTTGAGGCTCATTTTAGAGATGAGGAAACCAAGGCCAAGAGGCCTAAATCACTTGGCCAGGGTCTCAGAGCTAGTAAGGGTCTGAAGATGGATTTAAACTTGAGTCTTCTGTTTCAACAATCTGGCTAGCAGCTGTTGTGGGGGTGAAACACCAACACAAGCCCAACAACAAGAATGCTGCCAGCACACTGCCAAAACCCAGGTTCTTTTGATCTGCTTTACTAAGGAAAGCAATGTTAAGGGGTTAACAAGCTTGTTTTAATCCTGGATACAAACATCATCACTTAGTTCAGGGGAAAAATCCAGCACCCTGAACTTCATAACAAAATACAAAGTACAAACATGGACAGACTCTCTGATTCAAATCCCAATACATAGTTCGCAGAGTTTAACAAAGTCCTAGCATCCGGGTTTACGTTCTGGAGGGCTCTTAGCTACAGCTGCCTGGAGTCTCCACATCAGCATGCACCACTGAGAGTGAAAGCCCTGAGCAAATTGCTCTGTCTTCTCTTCTTATACCATTTCAGATGTCATCAAATGTCATCTGAATGAACAGAACTTAGGCTCCTATGATTGGCTCTTGAGATAGCACCTCCCCTTAGTACCCTGGGAGCTTCACACCCACACAGGCTTAGCACCTAATAGGGGTTTGGGGCTGGGGCTTAGCACCTAGTAAGACTTAATGAAATACACTGAATTAATCAAAGGAAACAAAAGCCAAACTCTTCAAGGACACTTGGTTGAACTGAGTGCTAAGAGCCCATTTTGCTTACCAACACATCTTCCTAACCAGTACTCTATCCACTCGACCGCCTAGCTAACCCAAAGCAGTCAGTTAGGGAGAGTTCAAAGGATACCTTTGCCAAGTGAGGTCCACCCTGAAATTACATAGCGTGTATTTGTAGTGGATGGTTGCCACATTGATTGAATCTTCTTTTACCTGGAACTTAATTGTAGGAGTCTCATTGTAGGATTATGAATTGGCTTAATTTCAATATTTTGGTATTCCAATGAATAGAGAGACTCAAAGAAAGGGAGATAAATTCAAAAATGCAAAAATATTTTTTTTTTGTAGAATAGAACAAAAGTAAGTGCAATAGAGAAAGACCATTCAGTTCCATGGACAGAACATCCCCACTTGCATGTTTGAAGGTCTAGTTTCAGATGCAGGGTTATGGTCAGGTCAGTCAGTCATTCTGAGATCATGGCCTGACTTGAGAATGTAAGAAGAATGCTGGGCCTGCCCATGTCACACGTGTTTCTGAGGATCCCATGTGATTGTGTGTGAAGCTCTTGGTAAGTCAAGCTATCTTGCAGATGGGAACTAATGGCACTTGCACATGATTTATTCTGTCCAGTTAACTTTGAAGACTTTTCTCTTCACCTGGGGAACTAGGATATAGAGCAGTTAGTTTGCTTTCTTTGCAGTGGAGGGAAAGGATTATAATTACATATGTGTGTGTACATGTGTCTCTGCATATATTTTTTACTGTTTGTTTCTTGTAGAAGGAGAAATTAGACTTGACATGAGAGAGACTACAGGAAAGCTAAGGATTTCTGTGAAAGAAACTCACAAAGAAAGCTTCATGTGTGATGGCCCCTGGGACTTCACTGGGAGAAAAATCTGTGCCATATTTCACAGAATCCACACAGGGAAGAAACCTTATGATTCTCATCATTGTGGGAAAGACACAAATCAACAGTCATCCCTGATATGCCATCAAAAAATTCATACTGGAGAGAAACCACATGAGTGTCATGAATGTGCTGAACCTTTTAGGGAACACTCATCCTTCATTATTCATCGCAGTGCTCACTGTGAGAAGAAACCTTATGAATGTAATCAGTGTGGAAAGGCTTGGAGTTGCAATGCTAGTCTTGTTGTACATCAGAGCATCCACACAGGGGAGAAACCTTATGAATGTAATCAATGTGGAAAGGCTTTCACAAGGAGCTCCAGTCTTGTTCAACATCAGAGAATCCACACTGGAGAGAAACCTTATGAATGTAATCAATGTGGAAAGGCTTTCACACAAATCTCTGGTCTTATTGCACATCAGAGAATCCACACTGGAGAGAAACCTTATGAATGTAATCAATGTGGAAAGGCTTTCACACAGAGCTGCAATCTTGGTCGACATCAGAGAATCCACACTGGGGAGAAACATTATAAATGTAGTCATTGTGGAAAGGGTTTTCCACGGAGGTGCCGTCTTGCTGCACATCAGAGAATCCACACTGGGGAAAAACCTTATGAATGTCATCAATGTGGAAAGGCTTTCACACAAATCTCTGGTCTTACTGCACATCAGAGAATCCATACTGGGGAGAAACCTTATGAATGTAATCAATGTGGAAAGGCTTTTACACGGAGGTCCCGTCTTCCTGTACATCAGAGAATCCACAGTAAGGAGAAACTTAATGTGATAAAAACTTTTATGTAGACTCTCACTTTCCTATACAAATGTGATAGAAGCAAAGACCAAGAGAGATAATTTCCGGATTTAATTAATTATTGCTAGTGAATAATTAACAAAAGAATTGTTGTTGTTTTTTTTTATATTTTAGATTTTTTATTTTTAGTTTACAACACTTGGCTCTACATAATTTTGAGATCCAAATTTTCTTCCCCCCTCCCCCCTGCTCCCTCCTAAAGAGGGAATGGAATCTGATACATATTCTACATATACCTTCACCTTGAACTTACCTACACACTAGTCAAGTTGTGAGGAATTATGACTAATGGAATAAATCATGAGAAAGAAAAACAGAACCCCAAAAACAAAAGAGAAAAAAAGGTGAGGATAAAGTGTGCCTCAGTCTGCATTCAGACTCCATAGTTCTTTCTCTGGATTTAGATAGTGTTCTCCATCGTGAGTCCTTTGGAGTTGTCTTTGCATCTTGTGTTACTGAGAAGAACAAAGTCTATCAGGGTTAGTCATCACAGAATCCATGTATCTGTGGTTCTGTATAATGTTCTCCTTGTTCTGCTCTGCTCACTCAGCATTATATCATGTAGGTTTTTCCAGGTTGTTATGAAGTCCATATCATCCCCATTTCATATAGCACAATAGTATTCCATTACCTTCGCATACCACAACTTGTTCAGCCATTCCCCAACTGATGGACATCCCCCTGATTTCTGATTCTTTGCTACCATAAAAAGAGATGCTATAAATATTTTTGTTCTTAAGGGTCTTTTTCCCACTTGTGTGATCGCTTTGGGATACAACCCTAGAAGTGGTATTGCTGGGTCAAAGGGTATGAACATTTTATAGCCCTTTGGGCATAGCTCCAAATTGCTCTCCAGAATGGTTGGATCAGTTCACAACTCCACCAGCAATGCAACAATGTTCCAGTTTTCTCACATCTTCTCCAACAGTTATCATTTTCCTGTTTTTACATTTTAGCCAATCTAACAGGAGAGATGTGGTACCTAAGAGTTGTTTTGATTTGCATTTTTCTAACCAGTATTGATTTCGAGCATTTTTTCATATGCCTATAGATATCTTTAATTTCTTCCTCTATAAATTTGGCTCAGTTCCCTGTATATTTTAGAGATGAAGCCTTTATCAGAGATACTGGTTGTAAAGATTTTTCTCCCAATTTTCTTCTTCCTTCCTAATCTTCATTGCATTGTCTTTGTTTATTCAAAAGCATTTCAATTTGACATAATCAAAATTATCCATTTTGCATTTTGTAATGCTCTCTTATCTCTTGTTGTGTCATGAATTCTTTTCTTCTCCATAAATCTGGTAGGTAAACTATTCCTTGCTCTCCCAAATTGCTTATAGTATCAGCCTTTATTCCTAAATCATGAACCCCTTTTGACTTTATTTTGGTATATGGTGTAAGATATTGGTCAGTGCCCAGTTTCTGCCCTTCCATTTTCCAATTTTCCCAGCAGTTTTTTTTAAAATAGTGAATTCTTAGCCCAGAAGCTAGATTCTTTGGGTTTATCAAAGAGTAGATTGCTATAGTCATTGACTTCTCCATCTTGTGTACCTATCCTAATCCACTGATCCATGATTCTGTTTCTTATCCAGTACCAGGTAATTTCTATGACTGCTGCTTTATGGTACAGTTTAATATCTGGTCTGGCTAGGCTACCTTCCCTAGCATTTTTTTTCATTAATACCCTAGATATTCTAGACCTCTTGTTCTTCCAGATGAATTTTGTTATTATTTTATCCAGCTCTTTAAAATAATTTTTGGTAGTTCAATTGTTATGGCACTGAATAGATTAATTTAGTAGCTAGGCCTAACCATGAGCAAGTGATATTTTTCTATTTATTCAGATCTGATTTTATTTGCATGAAGTGTTT
Organism: Trichosurus vulpecula; assembly: GCF_011100635.1. Classification (NCBI taxonomy): domain Eukaryota; kingdom Metazoa; phylum Chordata; class Mammalia; order Diprotodontia; family Phalangeridae; genus Trichosurus; species Trichosurus vulpecula. The sequence goes on along the minus strand of NC_050575.1, from coordinate 408,433,596 downwards.
CATATTCATGTTCATATAGTCCCTGAGTTTGTCTTGGTAGGTGGACTCCCAAATATTTTATAGTGTCTACAGTAACTTTGAATGGAATTTCTCTATCTCTTGCTGTTGGGCTTTGTTAGTAATATATAGGAATCCCGAGGATTTATGTGGGTTTATTTTATGTCCTGCAATTTTGCTAAAGTTGTTTATTATTTCAAGTAGTTTTTTACTTGCTTCTCTAAGTAAATCATCATATCATCTGCAAAAAAATGATAATTTAGTTTCTTCTTTGCCCATTCTAATTTCTTCAATTTCTTCTTCTCTTATTGCTACAGCTAATGTTCCTAGTACCAGTTGAATAGGGGTGATAAAGGGACATCCTTGTTTTACCTTTGATCTTATTGGGAATGCATCTAGCTTACCCCCATTACAAATAATGCTTGTTGATGGTTTTAGGTAGATGGTATTTATAATTTTAAGACAGGCTCCATTTATTATATATATATATATATATGCATACCATACATAAAATGATATAATCCTACATAAAGATGTAAATAATTTGCCCTTATTGATTAATAAGGTTTCTGGTGGTTTTTTCCCCGCTGTTTAACTTTTTATGTCTCTCTTGAGTTTAGTATTTGAAGAGCAAATATATGTTAAACAGTGATATTGCTTTATTGTTTATGGTGTCTTTTATAGCAGGATGTAATATCCTTCCTTATCTCTTTTAATTGAATCTATCTTTACTTTTGCTTTGTCGGAGATTAGGATTGCTACACCTGCTTTTTTTACTTTAGCTGAGGCGCAATGTATTTTACTCCAGCCTTTTTCCTTTACCCTGTGTGTATCCCCCTGTTTCAAATGTGTTTCTTGTAAACAGCATATTGTAGGACTATAGTTTTTAATCCATTCTGCTATCTGCTTCTGTTTTATGGGAGAGTTCATCCCATTCATGTTCACATTTATGATTTCTATCTGTGCCTTTTTCTCCATCCTATTTCCCCCTGTTTATGTTTTTATTTCTCCCTTTCCCCTTCCCCTCCTCAACAAAGTTTTGCTTTTGACTGCCGCCTTCCTCAGTTTGCCCTCACTCTTTATTCCCCTCCCTTATCTTACTGTTTCCCATTTGCTACTTCTCCCCTCCCTTTTTTCCCGCTTTCCCCTCCTACTTCCTGTAGGACAAGTTATATTTCTATACTTATCAGGGTATGTTATTCCCTTCTTGAACCAGATCAGATGACAGTAAATTTTAAATACTGCTCTTCTCCCTCCCTTCTTTCCCTCTAGTATAATATGTTTTTGTGCCTCTTCATTTGGTGTAATTTACCCTTTTCTACTACCTCCTTACCTCTTCTCTCATATCCCTCCCTTTACATCTCTTACTTATGTTTTTTATCCTTATATCAGTTATTTTATACAGGCATTCACAATCTATGTGTATCCCTTTTAATTGTCGTAATAGCTGTACTATTCTCAAGACTGACATACATATATGTATATATATAAAACATACATAAGATGATATAATCCTACATAAAGATGCAAATAATTTGCCCTTATTGATTAATAAGGTTTGTGGGGGGTTTTCCCCCTGTTTACCTTTTTATGTCTCTCTTGAGTTTTGTATTTGGAGATCAAATTTTCCATCTGAGTTCATCAGGCAGGTCTGGAATTCCCTTATTTCGTTGAATGTCCATCTCCTTGCCTGAAAAATTATGCTTAGTTTTGCTGGGTAGTTGATCCTTGGTTGTAGTCCCAGCTCCTTTGCCCTTCGGAATATCATATTCCAATTTCTCCTGTCTTTTAATGTGGAAGCTGAGAGATCCTGTGTGATCCTGACTGTAGTTCCATGATGTTTGAATTGTTCCTTTTTGGCTGCTTGCAATATGTAGTGGGTTAGGAAAATTATAAAATTCTACCTGGAATATCATGTGTGGAAGCTACATGTTGGAGCCATCTCAGTCTTAGGGGAACCCAGCCTTGACTCAAATCAGAACCCCCTGCTTGAATACAATTGATATTTTCACATCTTAGAATGCAGAAAATAAGAAAATGGCTCCAATCCTCATGATCTTGGGACTCATTCATGGTAATCCAACAAGCATTGATCATGTGCCAGGCATTGTGCCAAGTGCTGGGGGTACGAAGTGGAGTGAAATAACTCCTGCCCTCAAAGAGCTCACTTTCTAAACTACGCCCATTGGTTTAGGCAAGTTAAGAAGTCAACAAGGTTTATTAAGCATCTGGTGGGAACCAAGCAACTTATAGGTGCTTGGGAGGCCAAGAATTGAAAAGGAAACATTTTGTAAATAACTACATCTATACATGCATACAAACACACATACAAAATCAGAAGGCAAGATCTACAGTGAATCAAATTCTGGGCCTGGATTCAGGGAAACCTGAGGTCAAATCTGTCCTCAGACACTACCTAGGGAGTTGGTCTCTATTTTCTCTACTGTAAAGCAGTAGCAGTGGGACCTGCCTACATACCAGTTAGTGTTAGGGTAAGATGAGATAATATTTTTAAAGTACTTGTGGCTGGAACAGAGAGGACCCTTGTGGAACATGGGGGGTCAGGAGTGTTAAATGAGGAAGAGAGGTCAAATAGAATCAGGGCTGAGAAAAGACCAACAAATTTGGCAATTAGAATTCAATCATCACTTTGGAGAGAGCACTTTCAGGAGAGTGAAGATGAAAGCCCACTTGTAGAGGGTTAAGGAAAAAGTGTGTGTGAGATGGATAGTGAGTGAAGTCTCCTCAAGGGTTACTAGCTATCTGAACAGTTTAGCTGTTAGATATGGAGACCAGCACTAGGTTGGGGGTATGGAAACATTGCTACATAACCTCCAGGCAAGCCTGACCAGTTTTGATGACAGATATCCTGTCTTACACAAAGACCTTCATCCTTTAAGGAATTTGCACAAACACCTGTAAAAAGTTTTTTCTGACCCTTTAAGCAAAAAACATTGACTTGGCAGTTAGGGGCTCCCTGGCTCTTTGTCTCCAGGCAGAATTCCTGGACATGGCAGATAAGAATTACCTGCCTCCTTTTTTCTGGGCAAAGCTTTCCAAGTTTTCCAAGATTCTAGAGCAGCAGTTTGGGAACTATAGCGTTTTGATCCTTACTTGTCCTCGGGTGTTCTTGTCCCACACAAAAGTCATCCAACCGTTGAGTACTTCTTGTTCCTCAAATGAAAGGGATTACAAAGTGGGAGAGCTGCCTGTGAAGACTAGTTGGAGACATTGCATCCAGTGGTAAGAAGCTTTTCAATAAACAGTTATGAAGTGCCTACTATGTGTAGGGCTCTATGCTTAGTAGAGGCCATGCAAAAAGAACCAAAAAGCAGTGTCTGCCCTCAGGGGGCTCACAGTCTAATGGGGAGGACAGCAAGCACACAAATATGTACACATAAGCTATAGACTACTATACAGGATATAATTCAAAGGAGGAAGGCACTAGGATGAAGAGGAGTTGAGAAAGGTTTCCTATACCTTAGCAAGTAGTATTTCAGTTGAGACTTGAAGGAACCTGGGAGGCCAAAATGAGGAGGCAGAGAATTCCAGCCATTTTGGAAAGCCAGAAAAATACCCTGAGCCTAGAGATAGAATGTCTTCCTGGCATAACAAGGAGACCAGTGTCACTGGATCGAAGAGTAGGTATCTGGAAATAAGGTTTAAGAATGAAAAGGTTGGTGATGACTGGGTCATGGTGAGCTGTTAAAACAAAAGAAAAAACAAGATCCTTAGATGAGAGTGTTTGGGCAGTCACTGGTCAGTAAGCATTTATTTAACCCCTAAAATGTGCCAGGACTGTGTTAAGGGCTGGGAATTCAAATAGAAAGGGAGATTGTGCTGTCCCCATGGCATTTATACTTTCAAGGGGAAGACAACACACCAAAGGATGAGATTTTGTGCAAAAGACACTAGACAGTGGTTCATGGTGGCAAAGTCTGTCAGAAATAGTGCAGCCAGGTGCAAAATATGGGGATGTGTGAACTGACCGTCTCCTCATATAGAGGTTTGGAGTACATGAGCTCTCGCGAAGGTGGGGAAGAGAGAATATGGGAGGATGCAGAAGGAAAGTGATGTGGAAGTGCTTCTGTTAAGAATAAGATAGGGATGCAACAGATTATAGTTAACCCTTCCCCATCACCACTTTCTCCGTGGCAGTTTCAATATAGAGCAGTTCAGCATAAGAAATTAAGTGGGAATTTGGTGAAAACCACAGATGACACCCAAAGTGTAGTAGATGACAAAGCTATGACCAAATCCATAATCCAAATTTTAAGGTACTGTAAACACCCCATAAAAGAAAATGAACACATTCAGACTTCATCTTTGGTACTAAAAGAAAGGCTAAAACATTTTATGAAGATTTTCCAGGTTGCTGGGGTATAATGCCCATAGTCCATATTATGTGGAAGGTATACCTGTAATTAAAGATCAATGAAAGGATGGCCTTTCAGGCAGTGATCGCTCATAATATGAATAAACACAATGAGATAAAGAATAATAACTAAGGAGACTCAGCTTTTGGTTATGGGGAATCTAAAAAATTAAGAAAAGTCTAATACTTTAATTGTACAGAAGCCCAATAATATAAATATAAAGGAAGCTATAAGTGAATATAGATTAAAATTTAACATTAATCAGATATTTTTAATAAGAAATCAAAATGCAAAGAAAATGAAAAGAGATTTTTATTCACAAGAAAAGAATAGAACTTTGAATAAAGTGAATCTTATCATCATGCTTGAAATGGAAGAGCATCATATGCCAAGTACTTTGGCCAAATCTGTGTATCCTGGTAATCAGGTTTGAAAAATAGATGAGCCCTCCCAGACTTTGAAGGATTTGCAGAATTGGCCACTCACTTATGCTATCCATCAGCCTTTCTCTTGACTCCTGATCCCAATCTTCTAGAGTTCTGGCAGCCAGTTGAAATAATTGTTTTTCATAAATAGGTTGTCATATTCTTTTCTGTGCATTAGCTCTCACCCCAGTTGATAAAATATTACATTTTTAATGAATGAACCCTTCTTTCCCCACATTGTTACTCTTAATTCTCTATAAATAATAAATGAGTGAAATGTGGGGATTAAAAATTTCCCAACCTGACAGAAATTGAGGTAGAGGCCTGACCCAATGGCATTTTGTTAAAGGGCCTGTGGCCTTTTCTAATGAAGTGGACCTCCCATCATCCTCCCTATCTCAGATGCCCCCCTTCCTCCTGGGCCTTAATTTTATAGTGCCTGATATCCAGACAAGATAGGGAGAGCAGACCAAAAGTCTACAGTCTTATTGGAGGATAGACTTTGCCCTTGACACTCCAGGAAGGTCCACAAAGTACAGAATCCCATCGATTGACAAATGACAAATCATCACCTACTCAGTCACCCCCTGCCAGTTTGCACCTGGTAGACCTCATGGCCTGGCAAAAGAGCAGGTGCTGAGATGTGATGGCCTATCCCATTTTACTGCCATGGACCTAGCCAGATTGTCCTTATCTCATTACAAAATGTATCAATAAAAGCTGGGTTCATCTTGAATTCCTCGCTGACCTAAGGTGATCAGCTCCTCAGTGTGTTTCTACCTTCACATAGCGTAATAGACTCTTTAATTCTCCTTGTCTTAGGTTTTGCTTTTTTAATCAGAGTGAAATCCTAAGTGGAGAATTTACCAGGTCCTTTCTACTTTTCTCAAAGAGTAAGTTATTATTCATTTTCAAGCAAAATATACCCAATTAAGTAGAGAATACTTTGGAAACATTGTAGCCACAGTCTCACAACTTAATTGATAATCTCACGGTATTCAGATCAAAAGACAAGTTCCTTTTCTAAGAGTGCCATTGCATATGTCTCGGAATCTTTTTTTTCAAATTAAGAGCATATATATATATATATATATATATATATATATATATATATATATATATATATATGATGGTTATTCCAAATCCCCAATTGAGAAAAATTTGAGGCATAATAACAACATACGCAATGTTACAATGTTAATACATAAAACAAAATTGCCTGTCAAATAACATCAGTTCAGTTGATTATCTTGGTTAGAATTATCTTAGATGTTTGACCCTTTGACCCTCCTATCCAGTTACATTTAATTCTTACTCCTTCGGTTCCTAAACACATGCCCTTAAATGCCAAATGTTAAGTGTACTTTAACATTAAGGGTGTTTCTGTCCTTAGCTGGTCAAACATCCCAATTATCCTGCTGGGACTTGACTTTAAAGGAGCCACATTCCAATTTAATCTAGGAGAAATGTGCTAATCAAACAGACTGCATTTGGTGAACAACTTGCATTCTGAAACAAAGCCCTGTTTGGCTGTGAATCCCTTGCTTGTTTGGAAATCTGCAGATTGTGTCTTCCTCCTTCTCCCCCTCCCCACTCCTAAAGTCCAGAATCTTTTCTCCATTGAGAAATCTGGTGGTAGGGTGATGGGGGAGGAGGAGCTCTCAGAGATAACCAGCCTGGTTGGGTGGTGGCGGAGGTCTGGGGTGGAGTTTGGAGGCCTGGGAGGAGTCTGGGGCCCAAGAGAGGCCATCCCAATGGTTCAGGGATTCCTGGTGATGGAGGGCGGGTCTTGGGGTCGGGAGGCAAAAAGGGTTCTGAGCACCTGTCCCTCGGTGTAATTGGAGGAAACAGCCTTCCTGAGGCCTCAGAGGGTGGGAGGACCCTCCCAGAGTGGACTGGCTGAAAACTGGAACTTGTGTTGGGCCTTCTCCTGTTGCAGAGGAATTTTCTCTGCCTTCCCTGGAGCTGAATTCTCTCTGCCTTTTTCCCTCAGAGTTGAGATCACACTCCCTTCACTTGGACCTGAGATCTCTGCCTTCTGGACAGCAGCCCTATAGGTGCTGGTCCCAGGTAGGTCTGAGCCAGCCCCTCACAGACCTGCTTGCTTCTGCTGGCCCTTTATACCATTAGGTCTCATCCTCCTCCTCTGACCCTCTGGTGAGTCCAGCTCCAGGTCCATGTGGATTAATCCTCCCTCCCTAGCCTGGTGACTGGACAAGCTTCCCGCTGCTAACTCCATTCCAGCCTCCCAATCTCTTCCCAAAAGTCTGGGGTCACCCTCCCCAGATTTAAGATTGCCCCCCTTTTCCCAAAATTCAAACCTTACCTGCAGGGATCCAGGAATCATGTCTTGAGTAAAAGACAAGTGAAGGGCTTGAGTGACCCTCCAAATGCAAGGATAAAGGGCCACAATGAAAGGACAATTGAAGCGATTTTTGAGTACCCAGGTGGGGATGTGTGGGAAAGTTCTGGAGCTTGGTGACTCTTTTGGGGTCCAGGTCCCACACCCAGTCAGAGAGAGATCTCTGATTCTGGAGCCACTGAGGCTCTGATCGTTCTGGTACTTTCTGGGATCCCAAGCCCCATCTCCCTCTTGGTTCCCTGAAGGAGAATGGGAGAAAGGAAGGGGAAAGAAGAGTAGGAGAGGGTGGGCCTGTAGAGGGAGAAATGAACCCAGGGATGCAGAAATCCCAAATCAAAATTCCCAAGGCAAGGCCGCCTGGAATGAATTCGCAGACTCAAGCATTCTTTAAGTCAAGGAGGCAAAGACTTATTATGCTTTAAGTAAATAAAGCGGGCAAGAGTTCTTAGGGAACCTTGGCCCATGCAGGGCTACAGGGAAAGTTTAAGTACAAGATTTATGGATGAAACCTGTCAATCAGGTGTGTTGGGGTGGGATTAGGGAGTGGTCAGGGCGTGATTAGGGGTTGGTCAGTTCTTAAAGGAACATGCACTTTTTGTATCTACTGCCCAGGTATCTTACCCAGAGTTCACAGGGAAATAGCCCACGGCTGGGGTGGGGGGGACAGTAGGAGGTGTGGTTTTGCCTGTGAAACATCACTAAGTCACCAGGAGTTCAGGACTAGCTGGAGATACTGGCTAGGTTCCATCAAATGCCTTGTTAGTCAAGATTAATGTAAGGGAGTATACATTTGACTATGTCTACAATACATGTTATACTCAGTGTATAGTTGGTTATCGGCATCCTGAATCAATCTATAATTGGGTATAGCTGCTTACTGAGGAAGAAGCAGAGATAATTTTGGGGCACACTGCCCTTTAGCTAGAGAGGCTGCCTGGGAAAGAATATGCTTGAGGACTAGATGTGTTCTGAAATTGGAATTCTGCCACAGGCATGGCACCCAGGCAGAGGCTAAGGGGAAATGTGATGTTAGAATTAGGGTCCAAGCACAAGCACCCCATTAGGCCCATCTTTTTTTTCAAAGCTGGACCCTACCTCTAGATTTCATTCTCTGTCCTAATGGCAGGGCCTCACCCTCTGTAAATCCTTGTAGGCCAGCCTCCTGCCCTGGGATCCTTCACCCTCCCTTGCTCAGTCTGCAGAAGACCCAAGCCTGGCCCAAGCAGGGAGCCTTGGGAGCTACAGACCCCCAACCCAGGTGAGTGCACTCTGTCTACAGACTTGACAAACATCCACAAAAGAGGCCATTTCCATAGACAAAGAGCATTGTCTATGAGGCTGACAATCCCCTACCTATGGATTGTTTCTTTACAAAACAAGCAGGAAATTGAAAACAGCAGTCACAACACCCTGCTGTTCTCTGTACTTTGAACTGATTCATGACACATTGGCATCACAATCACTACCTCCTACCCCCACCCCAAATTGTCGCCCTCTTCTGTGAGGTTTTTATTTTTTGTTTTGTTTTCCCTCATGATCCCTGTCACAAGGAAGACCACTTCACTCATTCCTCTCTGTTCTGTAGGTGTCTTGTTTTTGCTCCTTTATCCATGCCTAGAACCCCTCCCCTACATGTCCATAGAACTGCTTCCCCATCCCCCTTTGCCTCTTTGGCCAAGATTTCCTTCCCAGACCTGGAAGACAGGATGCTCTGATTTTCCAACTGAGTGTGAGCTGCATAAACAGCTCTGTGGTGCATCTATCCGGTGCACACTGACTAGCCCCTGTCTTGTAGCTGGTTTGACCCTGAAGGCCACACTGACAAGGCAGTGAGGGTTAAAAAGAGCAAATACTTTGAGCAGGGCCTGGGGTTTTTCCAGGCCTGTTACATACTTTGGTCCAATGTTTCTGGAAAATATGGCAACTCAAGAAAACAGATGAAGTTGGCTTTTGGGTCACATTCATATGTTTAAAGGCCCTTACCAGAGCTATTTGGGGGAGGCCAAAGAAAAGAGTCCCTTTTTCAGCTGTTAGTTAATTAGCATTTGTTAAGGGCCTTGTACTTCTTGAGAGGATATAGGGAAAGGGCTGGGTTTGGGGAACTATTCAAAGTTCTTTTCCAGTGGTAGAAAGTGGGGTACTGAAGGAAATGCTCAGTTCTTGTCAAAGAGGTATCAGGCTCAAAGGCAAAGACACAACTGAGTGACTTACTTTCTCCCCAAAATCCCCTTTTGACCATCTTCACAACAGCCCTATAGGGTAGGTGTCTGTTTTTTTTATTTCAGTGTTCAAGAAACTGAGGCCAACAGAGGTTCAATGACTTACCAACCAGAGTCACATAACCTCAGTGTCAGAGGCTAGATGTGAACTCAGATCTTTATCATCTTCTCCCATTTCATAGCTCCATCAACAATATATTAGTGTGCCCATCTTCCCATAACTCCTCCATGATTGACTGGTATTATTTTTTGTCATTTTTGTCAATTTTGCAGAGTATGAGATGAACCTCAGTGTTGTTTTGCTTTACTATTCTCTTATTAGTGGTTTAGAACATTTTTTCATATGGCTGGGCATACTTGGTAATTTTTTTCTGAGAATTTTATGTTCATATCCTTTGACCATGTATCTATTGGGGAATAGCTGTTTGTTGTTTTTCAGTCGTTTCAGTCAAGTCTGACTCTTTGTGATAAATTGGGGTTTACTTAGTAGAGATACTGGAGTGGTTTGCCATTTCTTTCTCCATTGCATTTTAGCTAGGAGGAACCATGGAAACAGGGTAAAGTGACTTGCCCAGGGTCACATTGCTAGTAAGTTTCTGAGGCTGAATTTGAACTCAGATCCTCCTGATTCCGGTCCTGGCACTCTACCTACTGGGCTACCTAACTGCCATTGGGTATAATTCTTTTTTAAAATAATATTTCATTGTTCCCCAGTTACACATAAAAATATTATTCGTTCCTAAATTTTGAGGTCATAATTCTCTACCTGCCTCTTTCCTTTTACCCCTCCTGCATATGGTAATCCATCAGAATCAGATTATACATATGCAGTCATATAAACCATTTCCATGTTAGTCATTTTGTGAAAGAAAACTTGAACCAAAAAGAAAGAAAGAAAGTGAAAAATAGTGTGCTTTAGTTCTCTATTCTGATTCAATCAGTTCTTTCTATGGGGGTGGGGGGAGTATTTTTCATCATGAGTCCTTGGGATTGTCTTACATCATGGTATTGCTGAGAATAGCTAAGTTATTCACTGTTGTTCGTCATACAGTATTGTTGTTACTTTGTACAGTATTCTTCTGGTTCTTCTCATGTCACTGCATCAGTTCATGTAAGTCTTTCTAGGTGTTTCTGAAATCATCCTGCTTGTCCTTTCCTAGAACACAATAGTATTCCATTGCAATCCTATACCACAACTTGTTTATGGGCATCTCCTCAATGTCCAATTCTTTGCCACCACAAAAAAGCTATTATAAACACCCTCCTATAAATAGGTCCTTTTCTCTCTTTTTTTAAAAAAAATTTTTGTGGATACTGACTTAGTAGTGTTATTGCTGGGTCAAAGCCTTTTGAGTATAGTTCCAAATTGCTCTCCATAACGGTTGAATCAGTTCACAAATCCAAGAACTGTGCATTGGTGTCCCAGGTTTCCTACTTCCCTGCAGTATTTATCATTTTCCTTTTCTGTTTTATTAGTCAACTTAATAGCTATGTCACAGTAAACTAGAGTTGTTTTAATTTGCATTTCTCTAATCAACAGTGAGTTAGAGAATTTTTATGTGACTATAAGTAGCTTTGATTTCTTTGTCTGAAAACTGCCTATTCATATCCTTTGACCATTTATCAGTTGGGTTGTGACTTGTATGCATATAAATTTGACTCAGTGCTCTATATATTTGAGAAATGAGGCTTTTATCAGAGCCACATGGTGTAAATTTTTTCCCAGTTGTCAGTTTTCCTTCTAATCTTGGTTGCATTGATTTTTTTCTGAAAAATACCTTTTTAATTTAATACAGTCAAAATTATCCATTTTACATCTATTAATGCTATTTATGGGTGAGTTCATTCCATTTACAGTTTTGGTAACTGTTTATTTCCTTCCATCCTGTTTCCCCTTATTTCTCTCTCCTTCTCCCTCTCTCCTCACTAGTGTTTTGCTTTTGACCGTTGCCTCCCTCTACCTACCTCTCCTTCTATCACTCCTTCCCTCTTATCCCTGTCCCTTTTTACTTCCCTGTAGGATGAAATAGATTTCTATACCTATCTAAACATGTATGTTATTCCCTCTTTGAGTCAATTGTGATGAGAGTAAGGCTCAAGCCCCTATTCCCACCTCCTCCATCTTCCCCTTCAGTGTAAAATCTCTTCTTTGCCTCTTTTACATGAGATGATTCACTCCCTTCTACCTTTCTCTTCCTTCTTCTTAGAGTGCAATTCTTCTCACTCTAATTTTGTTTTCTTGAATATCATCCCATCACAGTCAATGTATACTCCTTCTAATCGCCCTAATAGTCCTACAAGTCTTAAGAGTTACAGGTATCATCTTCCAATGTAGGAATATAAACAATTTAACCTTATTGAATCTATTGTTTTCTCTTTCCTATTTACTTTTTGATGTTCCTCTTGTGTCTTCTTGTATTTGAAGATCAAATTTTTGTTCAGCTCTGCTCTTTTCATCAGGAATGGTTGATTATCCTCTATTTATTGAATATCCATTTTTTCCCTTGAAGGATTATACTCAGTTTTTTTGGGCATGCGATGTTTGCTCATAATCCTAGTTCCTTTGTCTTGTTGAAGATCATATTCCACACCCTCTGATTTTTTTTTAATGTAAAAGCTACTCACTTTTGTGTTAGCCTGACTGTGGCTCCATGACATTTGAATTGCTTCCTTCTTGCTACTAGTACTCTTTCCTCCTTGACTGGGGAGCACTGGAATTTGGCTATAATATTCCTGGGAGTTTTCATTTTGGATCTTTTTTAGGAGTTGATTGGTGGGTTCTTTCAATTTCTATTTCACCCTCTGGCTCTTAAGATATCAGTTCTCTTTTCTTTGATAATTTTTTTGCCAGGAAATTACCCAATGGGGTCATGGAAGATCAGACATGACTCAAGCAAGTGAACAACAATAATCACTGCTATTTAGAATGTATTGTAGAGTATTGTGTAAGATGTTGGTCCAATCCTAATTTCCTTCCAGACTGTTTTCCAGTTTTTTTTAGCAGTTTTTTTAACTATATAAGGAGTTTTACCCTAAGTAGTCTTTTTTTCCATTTTATCAAACATGGAGTTACTGCGTTCTAATGATTCTGAATCAGCTTTGTTAAATCTGTTCCATTCATTTATCTCCCTCTCCCCCCGCCCCCTCCAATACCACATGATTTTGATGACTGTAGTTTGATGTGTGGAAGTGTTCTTCCACCTCTATCCTTACTTCTTTTCATCATTCCCCTTGATATTATTGTAGGTCTTTTATTTTTCCAAATGAATTTTGTTATTTTCTTCAGCCCTGTAAAATATCTCCTTCATAATTTTGTTGTTATTATTATCGATGTTGTTGTTCAGTCATGTCCAGCTCTTTGTGTCCCCATTTGGGGTTTTCTTGGGAAAGATATTGGAGCAGTTATCTTTCTTTCTCTAGCTCATTTTTCAGATGAGGAAACTGAGGCAAACAGAGTTTAAACGACCTGCCCAGAATCACATAGCTAGTAAGGGTCTGAGCCTGAACTTGAACTCAGATTCCTGACTCCAGAGCCAACATTCTATTCACTCTGCCCTCTAGCTGCCCCCATAATTTCAGTAGAATAGTATTAAATGTGTAAATATCATTGTTACATCTCCATTTGTATTTGAATCTTTTGTTCATCCTGTACCAATTTCCATTCTAATTTTTTTTTTATGGAGTGAAAGGATATATTGATAATTTCTGCTTTTTTACATTTGTTTGCAGCATGTTTCTGCCCTAGTCTATGGTTAATTTTTGCAAAAGTTTCATGGGCTGCAAAGAAACAAATAATGTCTTCAGGTCTGATTTTCTTTCTAAAAATATTTGACTCTTTTCTAGCATTGAATATCCATCCACTTTTTGTTCTACATTGCTAAGTTCCTGTTTGCAGGACAAATCTGCCTGGCCTACATACTGAGCTTCACTGCCCTCTGGAACATATTCTTCCATTTTCTCCTAATTTCTAGTGGGTTTGGAATAGTCTTCACATTCCTGTGTCCTTTCCATTGTATTTGAAAGTCTTTCTCCTAAGGGTTTTTAGAACTCTCTTAGCATCAAGGACCTGACAGTCTAACAGTGGAAACAATGCGCGAAAACATGATGAAAACAGGTTGGAGTGTGGAGAAGATACCCCAGTTCAGGGGCTCAGAGAAGTCCCAAAGATGTTGAGCCAGGTGAGAATTGAGATTTCTGACATGAGCTTTCTCCTTAAATGGAGGTTTGGAGTTATAACCCCATCCTGTGGTGGTGAGAGGAGGATGTAGGAGCCTTGCAAAGGAAAGAGATTTTGTATAAGTTTTGCTGGGTGTGAATTAGGGAATCAGAGATCAGTTCTCAGTCAATAAGAGGGCTGCCTTCCTGCAGTGAAAGCCCATATGAAGAATAATATGCAGTGAAGAATAGAGACTTGAGACCCCAGTGAAAAACAAGAATGATAAATTCTTTGGAATGTCAAATATTAATAAATACCTTAATTGTTCCAAAGTAAAATAATAAAATAAAGGAAGTTAAAGGGGAGATGTTGAAAAATAGATGATAAGTCAGGTGCTTTAAAGAAGATATCATAATGATAAAAAATAAAAGACAATTTTGTACATACGATGGAGAATTGTTCCTAAATATAAGAAGTTCTGATAAAGTGTATCATATCCTGACGATGGAAATGGAAGGCCATCAAATTCCAAGCACATTGGCCGAATCCACATTGAGAATGTAGCAGATTGGAAATATAGATGACTGATCCCAAGTATCAAGGCATTTTCCAATTTATCCCACCTCTCCTATATATGGTCCATTCTCCTGACTTTTGTCCTCCCAAGTTTCCAGACTTCTAGGGGAATGTTTAGATCCTTTATTTCTCTTGAGGAAAATGTCAATACCTTTCTCATGAATTACCTACCATTAATTAAATTTTGCTTTTTTTAATGTATAAAGGAGCCCTCCACAATTACTCTTGTTTCTATGTAACTAAATTATAGCATGTGGATCAGTTCTCTCATGCTTCTGCTAATTTTGGCCTGACAACAACACCAAGAAAATAGTTTTCTGAAAGGTCAAGAATATGAAGGGAATAGGTTAAAAAAAATAAATGAAGGCAGTCTAAGTGTACCAGATCTCAAACTCTGTTATAAAATCATAATTATCAAAACAATCTGGTACTGCTACCACAAAAAGAGCCGCTATAAATATTTTTGTACATATGGGTCCTTTTCCCGCTTGTGTGATTTCTTTGGGATACAACCCTAGAAGTGGTATTGCTGGGTCAGAGGGTATGAACATTCCTGTGGCCCTTTTGGTGTAGTTCCAAATTACTCTCCAAAATGGCTGGATCATCTCACAACTCCACCAACAATGTAACAATGTTCCAATTTTCCCACATCCTCTCCAGCATTTATCATTTTCCTGTTTTGTTATTTTAGCCAATCTGACAGGAGAGATGTGGTATCTAAGAGTTGTTTTGATTTGCATCTCTCTAATCAGTAGTGATTTAGAGCATTTTTTCATATGCCTATAGATAGCTTTAATTTCTTCCTCTGAAAACTGCCTGTTCATATCCTTTGACCATTTCTCAATTGGGGAATGGCTTGTATTCCTATGTATTTGGCTCAGTTCCCTGTGTATTTTAGAAATGAGACCTTTATCAGAGATACTAGTTGTAAAGATTTTCTCCCAATTTTCTGCTTCCCTCCTAATTTTTGTTGCATTGGCTTTTTTTATACAAAAACCTTTCAATTTAACATAATCAAAATTATCCATTTTGTAATGCTCTCTATCTCTTGTTGAGTCATGAATTCTTTTCTTTTCCATAAATTTGATAAGTAAACTATTCCTTGCTCTCCCAAATTACTTATAGTATCAGCCTTTACTCCTAAATCATGAACCCATTTTGACTTTATTTTGGTATATGGTGTAAGATATTGGTCTATGCCCAGTTTCTGCCCTACCATTTTCCAATTTTCCCAACAGTTTTTGTGAAATAGTGAATTCTTAGCCCAGAAGCTGGCCTCTTTGGGTTTATCAAAGAGTAGATTGCTATAGTTGTTGACTTCTCCATCTTGTGTTCCTATCCTATTCCACTGATCCACACCTCTGTTTCTTAGGCAGTTTTGGTAGTTTTGATGACTGCTCCTCTGTAGTGCAGTTTAATATCTGCTATGGCTAGGCCACCTTCTCTAGCATTTCTTTTCATTAATACCCTAGATATTCTAGACCTCTTGTTTTTCCGGATGAATTTTGTTATTATTTTGTCCAGCTCACTAAAATAATTTTTGGTAGTTCAATTGGTATGGCACTGAATAGATAGATTGATTTAGGTAAAATTGTCATTTTTGTTATATTAGCTCAGCCTAACCATGAGCAACTGATATTTTTCCATTTATTTAGATCTGACTTTATTTGCGTGAAAAGTGTTTCTTAGTTATGTTCATATAGGCCCTGAGTTTGTCTTGGCAGATAGACTCCCAAATATTTTATAGTGTCTACAGTAATTTTGAATGGAATTTCTCTTTCTGTCTCTTGCTGTTGGGCTTTGTAAGTAATGTATAGGAATGCTGAGGATTTATGTGGGTTTATTTTATATCCTGCAACTTTGCTAAAGTTGTTTATTATTTCAAGTAGTTTTTCACTTGATTCTCTAGGATTCTCTAAATAAATCATCATATCATCTGCAAAAAGTGATAATTTAGTTTCTTCTTTTCCTATTCTAATTCCTTCAATTTCTTTTTCTTCTCTTATTGCTACAGCTAATGCTTCTAGTACCAAATTGAATAGTAGCAATGATAATGGACATCCTTGTTTCACCTCTGATCTTATTGGGAATGCATCTAGCTTATCCCCATTACAAATAATGCTTGTTGATGGTTTTAGGTAGATGCTATTTATAATTTTAAGGAAGGTTCCATTTATTCCTATGCTTTCTAGTGTTTTTAATAGGAATGGGTGTTGTATTTTGTCAAAGGCTTTTTCTGCCTCTATTGAGATGATCATATGGTTTCTGCTAGTTTTGTTGTTGATATGGTCAATTGTGCTAATAGTTTTCCTAATATTGAACCAGCCTTGCATTCCTGGAATAAATCATACCTGGTCATAGTGTATTATTCTGGTGATAAGTTGCTGCAATCTTTTTGCTAATATTTTATTTAAAATTTTTTGCATCCATATTTATTAGAGAAATTGGTGTATAATTTTCTTTCTCTGTTTTGGCTCTACCTGGTTTCGGTATTAGTACCATATTTGTGTCATGAAAAGAATTTGGTAGGACTCCTTCTTCACCTATTTTCCAAAATAGTCTACAAAGCATAGGAATTAGTTGTTCTTTAAATGTTTGATAGAATTCACATGTAAAACCATCTGGCCCTGGAGATTTTTTCCTAGGGAGTTCATTGATGGCATGCTCAATTTCTTTTTCTGAGATGGAGTGAGTTAGAAATTTTACTTCCTTTTCTGTTAAACTGGGCAATTTATGTTTTTGTAGATATTCATCCATATCTCTAAGGCTGTCAAATTTATGGGCATACAATTGGGCAAAATAATTCCTAATTATTGTTTTGATTTCCTCTTCATTAGAGGTGAACTCACCCTTTTCATTTTTGATACTGATAATTTAATTTTCTTCTTTCTGTTTTTTAATCAAATTGACCAAAGGTTTATCATTTTTATTGGTTTCTTCATAAAACCAGCTCTTTGTTTTATTTATTAATTCAATAGTTTTCTTGGTTTCTATTTTATTAATCTCTCCTTTGATTTTCAGTATTTCTCATTTGGTATTTAATTGGGGATTTTCAATTTGCTCTTTTTCTAGCTTTTTCAATTTTTTTTATTTAATATATTTAATTTTCAGCTTTGATTTTCACAGGAGTTTGAATTACAAATTTTCTCCCCACTTCTACCCACCCCCCCACTACAAGATGGCATATATTCTGGTTGCCCTGTTCCCCAGTCAGCCCTCCCTTCCGTCACTCCCCTCCCCTCCCCTTTTCCCTTCTTTTCTTGTAGGCCAAGATAAATTTCTACGCCCCATTGCCTGTGTATCTTATTTTCTAGTTGCTTGCAAAAACTTTTTTGTTTTTGTTTCTTGAACATCTATTTTTTTAAAACTTTGAGCTCCAAATTCTCTCCCCTCTTCCCTTCCCACCCACCCTCCCTAAGAAGTCAAGCAATTAAACATGGGCCATATGCGTATCATTATGTATAACCCTTCCACAATACTCATGTTGTGAAAGGCTAACTATATTTTGCTTCTTCCTAACCTATCCCCCTTTATTGAATTTTCTTCCTTGACCCTGTCCCTTTTTCAAAAGTGTTGTTTTTTTCATGAAAGATGATATCTAGGCTCTTTTTTTGATCATGGCTTTCAGGTAGTCCAATAATTTTTAAATTATCTCTCCTGGATCTATTTTCCAAGTCAGTGATTTTTCCAATGAGATATTTCACATTGTCTTCAATTTTTTCATTTCTTTGCTTCTGTTTTATAATATCCTGATTTCTCATAAAGTCACTAGCTTCCACTTGCTCTACTCTAATTTTTAAGGTAGTATTTTCTTCAGTGGTCTTTTGGACCTCCTTTTCCATTTGGCTAATTCTGCATTTCAAGGCATTCTTCCCCTTATTGGCTTTTTGGAGCTCTTTTGCCAGTTGAGTTAGTCTGTTTTTTAAGGTGTTGTTTTCTTCAGTATATTTTTCAGTATTTTTTTGGGTCTCCTTTATCAAGTCATTGACTTGTTTTTCATGGTTTTCTCACATCCTTCTCATTTCTCTTCCCAATTTTACCTCTACTTCTCTAACTTGCTTTTCCAAATCCTTTTTGAGCTCTTCCATGGCCTGAGGCCAGTTCATGTTTTTCTTGGAGGTTTTTGTTGTAGGCTCTATGACTTTGTTGAGTTCTTCTGGCTGTATGTTTTGGTCTTCTTTGTCACCAAAGAAAAATTCCAGAGTCTGAAACTGAATCTTGGTGTGTTTTCGCTGCCTGGCCATGTTCCCAGCCAACTTACTTGACCCTTGAGTTTTGCAGCAGGGTATGAGTGCTTGTAGACTAAAGAGTTCTATGTTCCAAGGTTGGGTGGATGCTCTGCCACACCAGCGCTCCTCTTTCCCCAAGAACCCCCAACCCAGACTGGACTTAGATCTTCAGTAGGCTCTGCACTGCTGCTCTGATCTACCACTTAATTCCTCCCACCATGTGGGCCTGGGGCCAGAAGCAACTGCAGCTGTAGTTCTGTAGCTGCCCCACCTCCTCTGCCCCTGGGGCGGTGGCTGAACCCCTCAAACTCCTTCCACTCCCACAGCTTTTCCCACTAACCTTCTCTGTTGTCTTTGGTGTTTGTGGATTGAGAAGTCTGGTAACAGCTGCAGCTCACTGATTCAGGGCACTAGGGCACGCTCCGTCCGGCTCCTGGTCTCATTGGTCTGTGCCACCCATGCTGGGCTCTGCTCTGCTCAGCTCCACTCCCCTCCACTCCCAGCTCTGTGTGGGATAGACCTCACCCAGAGACCATCCAAGCTGTTCTGGGCTAGAGCCCTGCTTCCCTCCGCCACTTTGTGGGTTCTGCAGTTCTACAATTGGTTCAGAGCCATTTTTTATAGGTTTTTGGAGGGACTTGGCGGGGAGCTCACGCTAGTCCCTGCTTTCCAGCCGCCATCTTGGCTCCACCTCCAAATCCTCCTTTTTCTAGCTTTTTCAGCTATGTGCCCAGATCATTGACCTCCTATTTCCCTATTTTATTCATGTAAGCATTTAGAGATATAAAACTTCCCCTAAGAATTGCTTTTGCTGCATCCCATAAGTTTTGGTATGTTGTTTCATTATTGTCATTCTCTTGAATGAGGTTATTAATTGTTTCTCTGATTTGTTCTTTGGCCCACTCATTGTTTAGAAGTAGATTATTTAGTTTCCAATTAATTTGTAGCTTATTTTTCCATGGTTCTTTGTTACAAATAATTCTTATTGCATCATGATCTGAAAAGTATGCTTTGACTACTTCTGCCTTTCTGCACTGGATTGTGAGGTTTTATGCCCTAGTACATGGTCAATTTTTGAGTATGTGCCATGTACTGCTGAGAAGAATGTATATTCCTTTTTATCCCCATTAAGTTTTCTCCGGAGCTCTATCATATCTGCCTTTTCTAAAATTCTGTTTCCCTCCTTAACTTCTTTCTTGTTTATTTTGAGGCTAGATTTATCGAATTCAGAAAGGGGGAGGTTGAGGTCTCCCAATATTATAGTTTTGCTGTCTATTTCTTCCTGCAACTCCATTAACCTCTCCTCTAAGAATCTGTATGCCATACCACTTGGTGCATATATGTTAAACAATGATATTGCTTCATTGTTTATGGTGCCTTTTAGCAGGATGTAATGTCCTTCCTTATCTCTTTTAATTAAATCTATCTTTACTTTTACTTTGTCTAAAATTAGGATTGCTACTCCTGCTTTTTTTACTTTAGCTGAGGCGCAATATATTTTACTCCAGCCTTTTTCCTTTACCCTGTGTGTATCCCCCTGTTTCAAATGTGTTTCTTGTAAATAGCATATTGTCGGATTATGGTTTTTAATCCATTCTGCTATCTGCTTCCCTTTTATGGGAGAGTTCATCCCATTCACGTTCACAGTTATGATTTCTATCTGTGTCTTCTTCTCCATCCTATTTCCCTGTTTATGCTTTTATTTCTCCCTTTCCCCTTCTCCTCCTCAACAAAGTTTTTCTTTTGACTGCTGCCTTCCTCAGTTTACCCTCCCTCTTTATTCCCCTCCCTTATCTTACCATTTCCCATTTGCTACTTCTCCCCTCCCTTTTTTCCCCCTTTTCCCCTCCTACTTCCTGTAGGACAATTAGATTTCTATACTTATCAGGGTATGTTATTCCTTTCTTGAACCAGATCAGATGACAGTAAAGCTCAAATACTGCTCTTCTCCTTCCCTTCTTTCCCTCTAGTATAATATGTTTTTGTGCCTCTTCATTTGGTGTAATTTACCCATTTCTACTATCTCCTTACCTCTTCTCTCATATCCCTCCCTTTACATCTCTTAATTATGTTTTTTATCCTTATATCAGTTATTTTATACAGGCATTCACAATCTATGTGTATCCCTTTCAAGTGTCATAATAGCTGTACTATTCTCAAGACTGACATATATATGTGTGTGTGTATATATATATATATACACATATATATATGTGTATATATATATATATATATATATATATAAATCATACGTAAGATGACATAATCCTATATAAAGATGCAAGTAATTTGCCCTTATTGATTAATAAGGTTTGTGGGGGTTTTTCCCCCTGTGTACCTTTTTATGTCTCTCTTGAGCTTTGTATTTTGAGATCAAATTTTTCCATTGAGTTCTGGCCTTTTCATTAGGAAGGTCTGTAATTTCCTTATTTCATTGAATGTCCATCTCCTTGCCTGAAAAATTATGCTTAGTTTTGCTGGGTAGTCGATCCTTGGTTGTAGTCCCAGCTCCTTTGCCCTTCAGAATATCATATTCCAATTTCTCCTGTCTTTTAATTTGGAAGCTGAGACATCCTGCATGATCCTGACTGTTGTTCCACGAGATTTGAATTGTTTCTTTTTGGCTGCTTGCAGTATTTTCTCTTTGACTTGTAGTTCTGAAATTTGGCTATAATATTTTTTGGTGTTTTCAGTTTGGGATGTTTCAGGGGGTGATCGGCGAATTCTTTCAATGGCTATTTTGCCCTCTGGTTCTAGCACCTCTGGGCAGTTGTCTTTGATAATTTCTTTGAAGATACTGTCAAGGCTCTTTTTTCCATTGTGGATTTCCGGTAGACCAATAACTCTTAAGTTGTCTCTCTTCAATCTATTTTCCAGGTCCATTGTTTTCCCAATCAGATATCACATTTTTTTTTCTATTTTTTCATTCTTTACATTTTGTTTTAGTACTTCTTGATGCCTCATAGATTCATTAGCTTCCACTTGCTCAACTCTTAATTTTTAGTTAGTGTTGAGTTAGTGTTTTCATTTTGCTATTGAGTCTCCTTTTCCAATTGGTTGATTTTACCTCTCAGGGTGTCATTTTCTCTACTTAGATTCTGAATCTCCATAGCTATTTTGCCAATCTTTTTCTTTAGGGACTTGGTTTCATCAGTCGATTTTTTTTCCATTTTTTCTTTCACCTCCCTAATTTGGTTTTTTAAATCCTCCTTTAGCTCTTCCAGCAATGCTTTTTAGGCTGGAGACCAATTCACATTATGTTTTGAGGTATCAGATGTAGCTGTAGTGTCATTGCTATCCTCTTCCAAATTGGTATTTTGCTCATTCCTGTCTCCATAAAAAGAATCAATGGTTCTCAGTCTTTTTTTGTATTCTTCATGTTGGTTAGCCTTTTTCTGGCTTTACAATAAATTTCTGCCTTTGGTGTTCAGGGCTCTCTGTCCCAGCTTTCTTACTCTGGGGATTGTGAGTCTAGTTGTTGTCTTTGTGAATTATAGCCTTCAGTTTCCTGAGGTGTGGGGGAGGGGTCTGGCTCCCTGATGTCTCTTTCCCTAGGGGTGCTCTCCAGCAATGTTGCTCTGTGGTTCTTTTTGTGGTAGCTAAGAATTGGAAATCAAAGGTATGCCCATAAATTGGAGAATGGCTGAACAAGCTGTGGTATATGAAGGTAATGGAATACTATTGTGCTATAAGAAATGGGGATGATACGGACTTCATAACAACCTGGAAAAACCTACACAACATAATGCTGAGTGAGCGAAGCAGAGCCAGGAGAACATTATAAACAACCACAGATACATGGATTCTCTAAGGCCCAACCCTGACAGACTTTTGTCTTCTCAGCAACACAAGGTACAAAGACAACTCCAAAGGACTCATGATGGAGAATGCTATCTACATCCAGAGAAAGAACTATGAAGTATGAATGCAGATTGAGATGCACTTCATGCTAGCCTTTCCCCCCACTTTTTTTTTCTTTTTCCCTCTTTTGTTTTTGTTTTTGGGTTGGTTTTTTTTGGTCCTGTTTCTTCTTTCTTATGATTCATTTTATTGATTACAATTCTTCTCCATAACTTGACTAGTGTGTAAATTAATTCAATGCAAAGTTATACATGGAAGTTATATGGGATTCCATGCTATCTTGGGGAGGGAGGGGAGAAGGGAGGCAAGAAAGTTATATACAACAGAGTGTGGTAAACTAAAAATAAAAAAAAATTAAAAAAAATTAAAACTTTTACTTAGACTGCTTCTCCAACTCCCCATTGAACTGTGCTCATTAAAGAGATATAATTACTAAAAAGAGCTGTAGTCAACATGATGCCTCTCTTGTTCTGGGGCAAGTCTTTGGTCAAAGATACTTCCCTAACAACCTTACAGGCTGCTTCTAAGGATCAAATGAAAGAATGAATGTGAAAATGTTTTGTATCTATTACATATAAATCATATAAAACTAAGCTATCATGATTTTGTCTGAAAAAGATATATGGTAGATTGCTTTGACAACATTGCAATGTTCTGCATTGCCACTTTCCTCCATTTGCTCAACCAAGTGATGATATATCAGGCAGGCATTCTCTAAGACAGCTGGGGTGGGCCAAGCACTGGAAGGGAAAACCCTCAAAGGCCTCAATTGATTATTTACAGGTTGCTCCTGACATTAGGATCCATCATTGTACTGGTTCTAATCCTGAGCAGAGCAAGAGGAGAGGGGTGAACTTCTATTGTCCATTATATGTGCAGCCTCAAGGTACCTGAGGTCAATGCGGTGACCCTATGGTATAGGGTTGTCATTCATCCTTGAGAAGGATACATTCCGATCTTTCGTTTCCAATGCTCTTTATGACTGTATCTCTTGTCAGAGAAAGTCTGGCTAGTCTGCTGCTGCTCAGAATGATCCTGTTGGGAATAGGGTAAGGAAGGAAAAAAGACACAACTAGAAAAATGCAGATGGAGCCTTTGAAAAATACAGCATTGCTTGAGGTTAGAACAGGCTTAAAATCATAGCAATAAATTAATCTTTCCTTCACATAGCAAACCACATCTATCTAAAATTAAGAGGTAACATATGTAATGGAGAAACACTAAAATCCATTATCATGGCTGTAATTTGATATACTTTTAGAAAATCTAGCTACAGCAATAAGAGAAGAAAATTGGGGGAATAAACAGGGGAAATGTAGGCAAAATTATCTTTGCTGATGGTAAGATCACTTACTTAGAGAATCCTAGACATGGAAGGACAAAATCAATTAAAGCAATTAATAATATGATCAGGACCATATGATCAGAGATGTAGGGCTGGAAGGGAACTGTGAGGCCATAGCACATAATTCCTTTATTTTATAGGTGAGTAAACTGAGTCCTAGAGTGGTTCAGTGAGGTTTTTTTGGTAATTGAGCAAGTTTAGCCTAGAGAATAGAACAATGTGTGTTGGTGGGAGAGCAGGGGACATGAGAGACATCTTCAAGTATGTCACAGAATCACAGAGTTTCAGAGTGGAAAGGGACACAAGGAATATTTTTTCTAAGCCATTCTAGAATAAGATTTTTTGTTTTTACAATTTACCAGCCCGTGGTCACCAAACTCTGCTTAAAAATGTTTATTTAAGATCCCAGTTTCTCCAATTCCATTCCATCTTTGGGTAGATATAATTGTCAGGAATTTTTCCTGCAATCAAGCCTAAATTTTCTCCTTATCAATATACATCCTCTGTTCCTCATTCTGCATTCCAGGAGAAGAACCAGCCTGATTCCTCTTTCACATGAAAGCCCATTGGAAGTAGCTATCCTATGTGGCAATTAGGAAGCATAGTGGAAGGTGTACTGGACTCAGAGTCAGGAAGACTTGACTTGAAATGTAGCCTCAGATGCTCGCCTTGTGACACTGGGCAGGTCAATGAATCTCTGACTGTTCCTGGCAAAGATACTGAAGTGGTTTATCATTTCCTCCTCCAGCTCATTTTACAGATGAGGACACTGAGGCCAACAGGGTTAAGTGACTTGCCCAGGGTCATAGAGTAACCATCTGAGGTCGGATTTGAACTCAGGTCTTCCAGTTTCCAGGCCCAGTGGTCTATCTACTATGCCACCTAGCTGCCGTTATTAAGTATTTACTATGTGCCAAACACTGCAAAGTGTTGGCAATATAAATACAGATGGAAAAACAGTTCATGCCCTCAAAGAGCTTCCATTCTAATGTGGGGAGACAGCACTCATAAGGGAATGGTGACCCAGGTGGAGCACTTTGTTTTGGAAAGCTTTTGGGATGGTAAGTGGGGGTATTGGGGTATATGTAGATTGACACACCTAGGAATAGTGGCAAAGTGGATTTTTTTTATGGATGGATAGAAAGAGCATGCATTATATGTGGTGACTCAGTCTCCAGCCTAGCTGTCTCTGGCTCCAAGAGAGAATCCCCGTTAGGGTGGGGCCAATTCCAACCCTGACAAGTACATAATGAGGTACCAGCAGGAACCAGGGCAGTCCCCCAAACCCCTGATCTTTGAAGCTTCTTACCTGTAATATTGGGTACCTGCCCAGTTCAGTCGTACTGGGACTGGGATAGATTTCCCTTTTGCTACCAGTGCTGTGGAGGCCATTTACTCTCAATTACTACTCTTGAAAATGTAATGATGTTATTCTCCCACAATGTTCAGCCCTGAATAAAAGCTTCCCCAGGCTGCTCAGCCCCTTATTTCTGGGGAGTAGGTGCTTCCCCAAAGGACACAGACATTTATGGGAGGACCAGCAGAGGCCTTCCCAATGGGATGTAACCTGAGGTAAGCTTCAAAGGAAGCTGGGGATTCTGCCTGGTAGAGGTGGGGAGGGCTTGGTTAGAATGCCACCCCTTAGAATCCCTGAGTTCCCTTGAAAAGCCCAAAAAGCTCTTAATGGTCATCTCAGAAATAAGCTTTATCACTAAGCCAAGCAGATATAGAAGTGTACACACACACACACATACACACACTTCTTTTGGCTTTATGTTTCATCCTGAAACTTTCCCTTTCCTCCCCAGTAGAAGTAACAAGAAGCAAGGTGATATCCCTTTCTGTTTCTGTACTGGGAGGATGAGGGTCAGTCTATGCCTAAGGCTCCACACCCCAACACCGTAACTTTTACAGCCTTTCAGCCCCTCCCTGCCCAGCCCTGCCCATTGCCAGATAAGGTCCAGGAGGGGAGGGGATTGTCTTTGCTGTTGTTCAAAACAAAGCCAGAAGGATCATTAAGGATTCTGTGCTGGGGTATTGAGCTTCCCCTTCCCCCAAAAGCCATCCCACCTTCAGTTCTTCTTTGGCCTCTTCCCTAATTTCCTGCTATCTTTGTGTCCTGGGACCAACATGTCCTGCTTTCTGCACAACTCCCCTTCCCAATTGAACCTGGGTTTTAAGGGGTGAAGAGGGAAACAGTGGAACCTCCCAGTGGATGGATTTCAATTGCTTAATCAGCTAAACCTCTTGACTTGGAGGCAGATGCGAAGGTTTATATAAGTTGGTAGAGAAGGTTTATAACATGTGCTGTAACCTATGACTTGGGACCCAGGTGTCCTGATTTCCTGGCCTCAGCTCTCATTAAGATCCAGCTGTCTTCTAGAAAGAGACTATCTCTTGGGAAATTAAAACAAGGCAGAGGGAAATGCCTCCTCAATGTTATGTTTGGGGTATGGAATGTCAAGGATAGAGAGGGGCCAAGGTGGTAAATGTCTTCAATTTGGAGGAGAGTTAAGTGGAAGTGGGTAAGTCTGGAGCCCAGGTTATAAAGAAGAAAGAGGTGGCTGAGGGGGAAGGGGATCCAGGGAGGGGAATGGTGGGGAGAACCAGGAGGGATGTAGGATGGACGTATTGTTGTGGGGAAGAAGATGAGGGTGGCAGGAGGAGAGGTTGAAGACCAGGAGATTGTGCTGAGGAGGTTTGGAATCTCAGAGCAGAGTAGGGGAGGGGGAGAAAGAGAGGTGGTAGAGCAATGGGGGAGGGGAGCTCTCCAAGATGATTGGGCTAGTGGGTGGTAGCCCCTGGTAGAATTCTGTCCCTGGGGTGAAGATTGGAAGCCTGGGAAGAAGAGATATCATTCTAAAAGATGGAGGGGAGGGCAGGGTAGGACTCTTGGGATTAGGAGGACCTAGCCTGAATGGGTTGGCTGGAAGTAGAAGCACTAGGAGCTGAGATATTTCTAGCTTCTGGAGCCAGCTCTGGGTATGCAGGTGCCAGGTGGGTCTGAAAGAAGGCCTGTCCCCTACCTTGCTTCTGCTGGCTGCCATTTCCATTGGACCTCTCTTCATCCTCTGACCTCTTGATGAGTATCCTCCAGGTTGCCAGGAGTAGGCCTTCATCCAAGTCCTGGCTCCCAAGGTGGTCCCTGCTACTTGTCCAGGCTCCTTGCAATATTTCTAAGGAACTAGAGGTCTATCCCCAGTTTTACAATTGGTTCACAGTTTCCTGACCCACATATCTCACCCATAGTATCTGATGGAGGTAAAGCTCTGGGTCTTGAGTCTTTGAGGTTCTGGCTGGTCTCATTTCATCTGGGGTCCCAAGCCCCTTCTGCCTCTTGGGTCACTGTAGGAGTGTGGAGGAGGGGCATGAGGCCAAAGGGAAGGAGTTAGACTGGGTGGCAAGCCTTCTCCCTGTCCAGGACAAGCTCACTTCTAATCCTTACTCTTCCTGATGTCCTCAGATGTTGGTAGCGTCTTTGAAGCCACAGAGAATGGCCCCTAGGACCCAGAAATCCTCATCCCAGGTAAGTGCAGTCCACCCACAGATCAGACCAGCACCAGCAAAGGTGGAATCCAAGAAAGCCAAGGGACCCTTTAAAGGGAGATCATTTCTTCATGCAAAATTCACTTGAAGTTTGACAATATGTTTACAAATTATAAAGATAAGAATTAAAAGGATTATTGAATCAAAATGACTCATGGTATCTGAATGCATTTAGTCTAGATTGATAAGTGGATAAAGTAATATTTTATGTAAGATAATTTAAAAAATACATTCAACTGAATTGATGTTATTTGATTGACACATTTATAATCTTTATATTATTAAACTTCTAATGTTTCTTTTATTGTAATTTTTTTTTCTAAATTGAAAAATTATTCTTAGAGGCTAATCTAATTGTATCCTTAGGAAATCAACTCTTCTTTTGAACTCAATGATGCTAAATCATGAGTTAAGCTGATAGAGTATGTAGCTACAATGTTTAAAACCTTCTGTATATAATTAGGTATATTTTGCTTCAAAATCAATAATATTAATAAGAGAACTTTCTGTTTGGGAAAAGTCAAAAGGAGCCTGTAAATTCTCCTTATGCGGGGTGTTCTTTGGTGACTCAGCACTTAGATATCTTGGGACATTCTTTTCGACAAGGCCATAAAATCTTATCATTTTGGAAAGAAGTTATCTAAAGAGAGTAACGTAGTGGGTTAGGAAACTTATAAAATTCTACCTGGAATATCATGTGTGGAAGCTACATGTTGGAGCCATCTCAGTCTTAGGGGATCCCAGCCTTGACTCAAATTAGAACCCCCTGCTTGAATACAATTGATATTTTACATCTTAGAATGCAGAAAATAAGAAAATGGCTCCAATCCTCATGATGTTGTGACTCACTCATGGTAATCCAACAAGCATTGATCATGTGCCAGGCATTGTGCCAAGTGCTGGGGGTACAAAGTGGGGTGAAATAACTCCTGCCCTCAAAGAGCTCGCTTTCTAAACTACACCCATTGGTTTAGTCAAGTTAATAAGTCAACAAGATTTATTAAGTATCTGGTGTGAACCAAGCAACCTATAGGTGCTTGGGAGGCCAAGAATTGAAAAGGAAAAAGGAGGCATTTTGTAAATAACTACATCTATACATACATACATACACACATAGAAAATCAGAAGCCAGGATCTACAGCGAATTGAGTTCTGGGCCTTGATTCAGGGAAACCTGTGGTCAAATCTGACCTCAGACTCTTCCTAGAGAGTCATTCTCAATTTTCTCTACTGTAAAGTGGTAACAGTGGGACCTGCCAATATAACAGTTAGTGTTAGGATAAGATAAGATAATATTTGTAAAGTACTTGTGGCTGGAACAGAGTAGACACTGGTAGAAGATGGGGGGTCAGGAGTGTTGAATGAGGAAGAGAGGTCAAATAGCATTAGGGCTGAGAAAAGACCAACAAATCTGGCAATGTCCAATGATCACTTTGGAGAGAGCACTTTCAGGAGAGTGAAGATGAAAGCCCATTGGTAAAGGCTTAAGGAATAAATGGGGGGCAGAAAGGTGGCCCAGTGGATAGAGCCCTGGGCATGGAATCAGGAAGACTCATCTTCATGATTTCAAATCTGGCCTGAGGTATGTTAATCTGAAAGTTTGGTTAAAGGAGGCAAACAAGCTAGGTGATAGAAAAAAATTCATATCACTTATTAATTTATTCATTCCCTTTAAACTTAGCGGATACATGCATGCACGGAGTCAGACCTGAATCTGACTGCCTGAACAAAGGAATGAAAAAACTTATATACATTCTTTTTAGGAGACTCAGAAGTCTGTGTTACCGCACTTTTGTCATCCCCATGTATGTTTAACCATGATCCAAGAGGATTTTCCTTAATAGAATACAATAACCTAAGAGTGCTGACAAGGGTCAGTTGAAACTACAACCCAGTGTTTCTGTGTTTCATTAACATTCATAACACAGTGTATGCCCGTAAAATATTAAGTGAGGTAGTCTCTCGGGATTAGGGTCTCATCCTTCAATGGTTAACAGGGGAAGGAATGTTCTTAGGTCAGCCGGATCTGGCCTCGTTAACAGAGAAAAGATATTCTCTGAGCAAACTTGAGGGAACTAAGAAGCCCAGATCGAGGCTCTTCTTCCAGCTGATTATTAATTCAGGCTCTCAGTCTTATTGAAATTAAAAAAATGATATAAAATATTCCACAGGTACTAACTGTGTGATCCTGAGCAAGTCACTTAACTTTGCTGGCCTGTTTCCTCATCTGGAAAATGAGCTGCAGATGGAAATGGCAAAGTACTCCAGTATCTTTGCCCAGAAAACCCCCAACGAGGTCTTCAAGAGTTATACAGGAATGACAATGGAGGAGAAAAGGTTTATATGAAAAGGTTTTCAGAAGAAGAGAATGCAAGAAGTTTTCTTTTTTTGGGGTGGGGGAGGGGGTATCTGTTAACATTGATACTTATAGCTATTAATAATTTGGATCAGACTGATGTCCTTAGGTCAGTGATCCAAATGATACAGGAAAAAAAATTATATTGAGACACAGGAAATAAGATGGTGGGGTGTTTGGGAAGCCTTACAATTTGTTCCTCCCTGCAAAAATGGGTTACCCTTCAGGTGTGGCTGATTGCTCCTCTCTGAGAATTAAGGAATGTGAATCTCTATGGGCTTCAACTGCCTCTAGTACTCTTGGACAGAAAATCAAAACCACTCAAGCAGGATCACCCAGCTAGGGGTCCTTTTGGGGAGAGCAAACCACCTGTTTTTTAGGAGGAGAAAAAGAGGAGAGAATTGTCTTTTGGGGAGGTGCTCAGTCTAAATTGGTTTCTGTTTACAGGTAAATGAAACAGGGGTCCCAGGTAAAACTGGTGAGCAAGCAGATGGAGTTGGGGAAGAAAGGGTTGGAATAATCATCTAATTCAACTGTGCCTTTAGTTCTCACTAGGATAGACCACACTTTTGAGCTTAACTGAGAAATGGGTGTCCTGTCAGTGAGGTGAATTTTAGTGTAAGATGTATTTTAGTGTGTGCAAGGTGGATTTCAGTTATATTTCTTAGAGTTCAGTTTCCCAAGATCCATGACGATAAGAATCTCAGTTTCCCCAGACTCATGGTTCAAAATATCTACACCAAGCTTGCCCAGCATTATATAATGATAAACAATATAATCATGTATGGTGAGATTGTTAGCAGCTACTGCAACTGTGCGGTGAGATACAGGGATGAGGTGACATACGCTTGTGAGGCTATCATTGGCAATATGCCTTCTTTGTTGCCCTATAAAACAGGTGGGCATGATAAGGTCAGGGAACCATATGTTGAGGTTTAGGGGTTCTCAGGATCTCAAAATACTGACATGCCAGAATGAATTTGATTGAAGCCTTCTTACAGCCAAAGAAAAACAAAGTTTATTAAAGAGTCACCATATTGGGTAGTTTTAAGAAATGTCACTATTCGTAACGCTCTATTGACAAGTGGGCTGGATTCAATCTGCTGAGGTATTCTGAATCTGAGCACCTTCATGGAGGCAAGATGGATCTTAAATACAGAAAGACTGTGGGAGGGATCTAGGGGTGATTCTGGGATGATGGGAGGAGGGATTTAGGGAGGGTCTTGAGGAGGAGTCTAAGGAGGATCTTGATGGGACTGGGGTGACTAGAGGTCAGACTCCAGGAACGGGATTACGGGTGGGAAATTGCTAAAGGTTACCTGGAGATGACAGACAATGGAGGGCTAGGCTAGTTTAAGGGTAACAGATTTGGGCATATATATTTTGGTAGGATCAAGGGTCAGGAGTAGCTGGACAATGGAGGGCTAGGTAGGTTTAGGGTAACAGATTTGGGTCTAGCAATAATGAAAGGCTTAGGGCCTCAGACAAATGTCTCATCAAGTGGGAAGGTTCTAGGACAGTTCAAGGTTGCTCCCAGACCCTATACCCCATCAGGCATTGGTCAGTGAGTGGGGGAACCTTTATGGTTGAATGCACAAGTTGTGCCTGACTCCATTGACCCCATCTATATATAAGGGTAGTTGCCCCCCCTTCTCGCCTGCTTCTATGAGAAGGGAGATTAGGGAATGCTGTAGGAGTTGGTGCTCATTCTCAGCAATACTGTGTTAGAGAAAACTAGACTAGAATAAAGCTTATTATTAACCCTTTCAAAGCTGTCTTTCCTGTCTGAGCAGATCAAGACTGAAACTGTGCTAGCAGCCATTCTGTGTGCTAGTGTTATTTGTGTAACATGTCCATTACAGAGTAGAATCAATTATTAAATGATACAGCATCATTTTAGTTTTTCTCACTATTCATTACATCATACTATAATTTCCATTCATCTCCTATAATCTAAATTAATCTGACCCTTAATTCCTATCCCTTACTAGCCAACAGGATGCCTTTACCCTGTGCTTAAATGTGACCTATGGTTCAATGCTTGGGCAGGGGTTTCTCTATCTCTTCTATCAGTTCACATAATGTCCCCTATCTTGAGCTTTCCAAGCTTCTAGAGCAGCAGTTGGGAACCTATAGCCTTTGGGTCCTTATTTGTCCTTTCTTGGCCTTGTCCCACACAAAAGCTGTGCAACAGTTGAGTACTTCTTGTTCCCCAAATGAAAGGGATTGCAAGGTGGGAGAGCATCCTGTGGAGACTAGTTGGAGACATTGCATCCAGTGGGAAGAAGTTTTTCAAGAAATAATTATGAAGTGCCTACTATGTCTAGGGCCCTGTGCCTAGGAGAGGTCATAGAAAAAGAACCAAAAAGCAGTGTTTGCCCTCAGGGAGCTGTTGCAACTATCTGCTAGTAGCTGCTGTAGGGGTGTAAGACCCACCAAAAACAGGCACACACAGAAAGCTGGCAACACAGGTTCTTTTCATCTGCTTTACTAAGGAAAGCAACATTGAGGGGTTAACAATCTTACTGTAATGCAACATAGAAATATCACTCACTCAGCTCAGGGGGAAAAGCCAGCACCTGAGCTTCAGATCAAATACAAACAAATTACAAACATCAACAGACAGACCTTGTCTGATTCAAATCTCGATGCACAGTTACCAGAGTTTAACAAAGTCCTCACATCAGGGTTTGCAAGCTGGAAGGCTCTTAACTACAGCTGCCCAGGGTCTCCACATCATCACTCCTCCAAGAGTGACAGCCCTAAGCAAATAGCTCTGCTCTCTCTTTTTATACACTCTTTAGCTGTCATCAAAGGTCATCTGAGCTACCAGAACTCAGGCTCCTACTATTGGCTCTGGTCTTAGCAACTCCCCTTAGGACCCTGAGGGCTTCATGCCCACACAGGCTTAGCACCTAGTAGATAGGGGTTTGGGCCTGGGCTTTAGCACCTAGTAAGATTCAATCAAGGACACCCAACTTAATTGATATTACAGGAGCTCACAGTCTAATGGGGATGACAACAAGCACACAAATATGTACACATAAGCTACAGACCGATATACAGGATATAATGAAAAGGAGGAAGGCACTAGGATGAAGAGGAGTTGAGAAAGGCTTCCTACACTACAGCAGTTGGGATTTTAGTTGAGGCTTGAAGGAACCTGGGAGGCCAAAATGAGGAGGCAGAGAATTCCAGCCATTTTGGAGAGCCAGAGAAAATGCCCTGAGCCCTGAGATGGAGTGTCTTCTTCCTGGCATAACAAGACCAGTGTCATTGGATCCAAGAGCAGGTAGCAGGAAGTAAGGTTTAAGAAGACTGAATAAGTTGGTGATGGCTGGGTCATGGTGAGTTGTCAAAGCAAAATAAAAAACAAAATCCTCAGATGAAAGTGTTTGGGTAGTCACTGGTCAATAAGTGTTTATTAAGACCCTAATATGTGCCAGGCACTGTGTTAAGGGCTGGGAATTCAAATAGAAAAGGAGACTGTCCTGTCCCCATGGCATTTACACTTTCAAGGGGAAGACAACACACAAAAGGGATTTTGATCAAAAGATACCAGACAGTAGGACATGGTGGCAAAGTCTGTCAGAAATAGTGCAGCCAGGTGTGGAACTGTGTGAACTGACCCTCTCCTTATGTGGAGTTTTGGAGTACATGAGCTCTCCCCAAGATGGGGAAGAGAGAATGTGGGAGGATACGGGTGGAAAGAGATGTGGAAATGCTTCTATTAAGAGCAAGATAGGGATACAATAGATAACAGTTAACCCTTCCGCATCACGACTTTCTCCATCATGGTTTCAATATATAGCATTTTGATGTAAGAAATTAAATGGGAATTATGTGGAAAATACAGGTGACACAGAGCTATGACCAAATCCTTCATCCAAATTTTAAGGTACGGTAAACACCTCATGAAAGAAAATGAACAAATTCAGACTGCATCTCTGGTACTAGAAGAAGGGCTAAAATATTTTCTGCAGATTTTCCAGATTGCTGGGGTACAGGGCCCTTAGTCCACATTATGTGGAAGGTATAACTATAATTATAAATTAATGAAAGGATGACCTTTTGGCCAGTGATTGCTCTAAATATGAACAAACACAGTAAGATAAAGAATAATAACTAAGGAGACCCAGCTTTTAGTTCTTGGGAATCTAAAAAATTAAGAAATGTCTAATAAATTCTTTAATTGTACAGAAGCCCAATAATATAAATATAAAGGAAGCTATAAGTGAAATATAGAATAAAATTTAACATAAATCAGATATTTTTAATAAGAAATAAAAATGCAAAAAAGTCAAAAGAGATTTTTATTGACAAGAAAGGAATAGAACTTTGAATAAAGTGAATCTTATCATCGTGCTTGTAATGGAAGAGCATCATATGCCAAGTACTTTGGCCAAATCTGTGTGTCCTGGTGTCATTTCTGAAAAATAGATGAGCCCTCCCAAACATTAAAGGATTTGCAGAAATCTCTTATGCTATCCATCAGCCTGCCTCTTGACTCCTGATCTCAATCTTCTAGATTTCTGGCAGCTGGTTTTAATAATTGTTTCTCATAAATAAGTTGTACAAGTCTTTTCTGTGCATTACCTCTCACCTCAGTTGATAAAATATTACCTTTTTAGTGAATGAACCCTTCTTTCCCCACATTGTTATTCTTAATTCTCTATAAATATTGAAATGAGTGAAACATGGGGATTAAAAATTGCCCCACCTAACAGAAATTGAGGTAGAGCTCTGACCCAATGGCACTTTATTAAAGGGCCTGTGACCTTCTCTAATGAAGTGGACCTCCAATCATCCTCCCTATCTCAAATGCTCCCTTCCTCCTGGGCCTTAATTTTTATAGTGCCTGATATCCAGACAAGATAGGTGGAGCAGACCAAAATATCTAGATTCTCATTGGTGGATAGACCTTGCCCTTGACACTCCAGGAAGGTCTACACAAAATACAGAATCCTATTGGCTGACAAATGACAACAAATGACAGATCACCACCTAGACAGTCACTCCCTGTCTATTGGCACCTGGTAGCCCTCAAGTTCTGGCAATAGGGGAGGTGTTGAGATGTGATGGCCTATCCTATTTTACTGCCCTGGACCCGGCCAGATTGTCTTTATTTCATTATAAAATGTATCAATAAAAGCTGGTTCCATCTTGAATTCCTTCCTGACCTAAGGTGATGAACCCCTCAATATGTTTCCACCTTTGCGTTTTTAATCAGGATGAAAGCCTGAGTGTAGAATTTACCAGGTCCTTTGTAGTTTTCTCAAAGAGTAAATTATTATTATTCATTTTAAAGCAAAATATAGCCAATTAAATAGAGAACAGTTTGGAGACATTGTAACCACAGTCTTACAACTTAATTGATAATTTCACAGCACTCAGATCAAAAGATAAGTTCCTTTCTTAAGAGTGCAATTGCATCTCTGTCTCGAAATCTTTTTTTTTTCAAATTAAGAGCATGTATAGGATGGTTCCCCCAAATGAGACAAATTTGGAGCATAATAACAATATAAACAATGCTACAATGTTAATACAGGAATCAAAATTGCTAGTCAAATCCCATCAATTCATTTGATTATCTTGGTTAGAATTACCTTTAATGTTTGACCCTCTGGGCTGATTACATTCAGAGAGGAGCCAAGGGGAATTCTGATCCAGTTACATTTAATTCTTACTCCTTCAGTTCCTAAACACATGCCCTTAAAAACCAAATTTTAAGTGTACTTTACATTAAGGGTGGCTCTGCCCTTAGCTAGTTAAATATCCCAATTATCCTGCTGGGATCTGACTTTAAAGGAGCCACATTCTAATTTAAACTAGGAGAAATGTGCTAATCAAACTGACTGCATTTTGTAAACAAACCTGCATTCTGAAACAGAGGTCTGTTTGGCTGCGAATCCCTGGCTAGCCTGGAAATGTGCTGGTTGCCTCTTCCTTGTTCTCCCCCTCCCAACTCCTGAAGTCCTGAATCTTTCATCCAATGAGAACTCAGGTGGTAGGGTTATGGGGGAGGAGGAGCTCTCAAAGATGACCAGCCTGATAGGTGATGGCCAAGCTCTGGGGTGGAGTTTGGAGGGCTGGGAGGAGTCTAGGGCCAAAGAGGGGCCATCCCAGTGGCTGGGCCCAGGCATTCCTGGTGATGGAGGGCAGGGCTTGGGGAGGAGCGGCATAAAGGTTCCTGAGCATCTGGCCCTGGGTGTGATTGGAGGAAACAGCCCTTCTTGAGGCCTCAGAGGGTGGGAGGACCCTCCCAGAGTGGGCTGGCTGAAAACTGGAACTTGTGCTGAGAGTGGTCAGCTTCTTCCCTTGCAGGTGAACTTTCTCTGCCTTTGCTGGAGCTGAGATCTATCTGCCGTCTTCACTCTGAGCTGAGATCACACTGCCTTCACTTGGACCTGAGATCTCTGCCTTTTGGACCGCAGCCCTGTAGGTGCAGGTTCCAGGTAGGTCTGAGCCAGCCCCTCACAGATCTGCTGGCTTCTGCCGGCTCTTTATACCATTATGTCTCTTCCTCCTCCTCTGACCCTGTGGTGAGTCTAGCTCCAGGTCCACGTGTAGCTTCCCACTGCTGTCTTCTTTCCAGACTCCCAATCACTTCTCAGAAGTCTGCGGTCACCATCCCGAGATTTAAGATTGCTCCCCTTTTCCCAAAATGTAAACCTTACCCACGGGGACCCAGGAATCCTGTCTTGAGTGAAAGACAAGTGAAAGGCTTGAGTGAACCTCCAAATGGAAGGATAAAGGGCCACAATGAAAGGACAATGGAACGGATTATTGAGTGTCTAGGTGGGCATGTGTGGGAAAGTTCAGGAGCTGAGTTGCTCTTATGGGGTCCAGGTCCCATAGGTAGTCAGAGGGAGATCTCTGATTCAGGAGCCACTGAAGCTCTGATTGTTCTCGTCCCTTCTGGGATCCCAAGCCCCTTCTGCCTCTTGGTTGTCTGCAGGACAATGGGAGAAAGGAAGGGGAAAGAAGAGGAGTAGGAGAGGGTGGGACCATCTTCTTTTTCAACTGAACCCTACCTCTGGGTTTCATTCTCTGTCCTGAGGACAGGGCTTCACCCTCTGTCAATCCTTGTAGGCCAGCCTCCTGCCTGGGGATCCTTCTCCCTCCCCTGCTCAGTCAGCAGAAGACCAAGGCTTGGCCCAAGCAAGGAGCATGAAGCCAGAGGGAATGGCCCCTGGGAGCCACAGACCCCTACCCCAGGTGAGTGCCCTCTTTCTCCAGACTTGACTAACATCCACAAAAGAGGCCATTTCCTTAGACAAAGAGCATTGTTTATGATGCTGGCCATCCCCTACCTGTGCATTGGTTCTTTACAAAAATAGGCAGGAAATTGAAAACTGTAGTCATAACACCACCCTGTTCTCTGTACTTTGAACTGATCCATGGCACATTAGCATCACAATCACTCACTACCTCCTAACCCTACCCCCAGTTGTTGCCCTCCTCTGTGAGGGTTTTTTTTTTTTTTTAAGTTTTCTCTCATGATCCCTGTCACAAGGATCTCTCTGTTCTGTAGGGGTCTTGTCTTTGCTCCTTTATCCATGCCTAGCTCCCCTCCCCCACATATTCATAGAACTGCTTCCCTTTCCCCTTTGCCTCTTTGTCCAAGTTCTCTCTGCCAGACGTGGAAGACAGGATACTCTGCTTATCCCACAGGGGGTGAGCTGCAGAAGTGGCTCTGTCTGGTGCACACTGAATGGCCCCTGTCTTGTAGCTGGTTTGACCCTGAAGGTCACACTGAGAAGGCAGTGAGGGGTGAAAGGAGCAAATACTGTGAGCAGGGCTGGGGGTGTTCCTGGCCTGTTGCATACTCTGGTCCAGTGTTTCTGGAAAATATGTCAACTCAAGAAAACAGGTTGAGTGGACTTCTGGGTCACATTTACACCTTCAAAGGCCCTTACCAGAGCTATTTGGAGGAGGCCAAAGAAAAGAGTACCTTTTTAAACTGTTAGTCAATTAGCATTTGTTAAGGGACTAGCATTTGCCTTGAGAGGATATAGGGAAAGGGCTGAGTTTGGGGAACTATTCAATGTTCTGAGAGTTTTCTTTTCCAATGGTAGAAAGGGGGGTACTAAAGGAAATGCTCAGTTCTTGTCAAAGAGGTATCAGGCTCAAAGTCAAAGACACAATGGAGTGATTTACTTTCTCCCCAAAATCCACTTTTGACCATCTTCACAACAGGCCTATAGTGTTGGTGTTCTTATTTTTTTTATTTCCCACTTCAAGAAACTGACGCCAACAGAGTTTCAATGACTTACCAACCAGGGTCACATAACTAGTCAGTATCTGAGGCTGGATTTGAATTCAGATCTTTGTGATCTCCCCTTCTATTTCATAGCTCCATCAACAATGTATTAGTGTGCCCATCTTCCCACAACTCCTGTAACACTGACTGGTCCCATTTTTTATGATTTTTGTCAATTTTGCAGAGTATGAGATGAAACTTCAGTGTTGTTTTGGTTTATTATTCTCTTATTAGTGGTTTAGAGCATTTTTCCATATGGTTGGAAATACTTGGTAATTCTGAGAATTTTTTGTTCATATCTTTTGACCATTTATCTATTGGGGAATGGCTATTTGTTGTTTTTCAGTTGTTTCACTCATGTCTGACTTTGTGATACATTGGGGTTTTTTTGGCAGAGATACTGGAGTGGTTTGCCATTTCTTTCTCCAGTGCATTTTACATAGGAGGAACTATGATAAACAGGGTGAAGTGACTTGCCCAGGGTCACATTGCTGCTAAGTGTCTGAGGCTAAATTTAAACTCAGATCCTTCTGATTCCAGTCCTGGCACTCTATCTATTGTACCACCTTACTGCCATTGGCTATTTGTCTTTTGTAAAATAGTGTTTCATTTTTCCCCAATTACATATAAAAACATTTTTCATTCCTAAATTCTGAGGTCATAATTCTCTACCTGCCTCTTTCCTCTTACCCCTCCTGCATAGGGTAAACCATCAGAAGCAGATTATACTTATGAAATCATATAAAACATTTCCATAGTAGTCATTTTGTGAAAGAAAACTTGAATCGAAAAGAA
The DNA here is from genome assembly GCF_011100635.1 of Trichosurus vulpecula. Lineage (NCBI taxonomy): Eukaryota > Metazoa > Chordata > Mammalia > Diprotodontia > Phalangeridae > Trichosurus > Trichosurus vulpecula. Next base: position 408,395,090 of record NC_050575.1, on the reverse strand, counting down.
AGAAAGTAAAAAATAGTATGATTTGGGTCTCTATTCTGACTCAATCAGTTCTTTCTATGGAAAAAGAGCATTTTTCATCATGAGTCCCTTGGGATTGTCTTAGTTCATGGTATCTCTGAGAATGCCTAAGTTATTCACTGTTGTTCATCATACAGTATTGCTGTTAGTTTGTACAGTGTTCGTTCTGCATCAGTTCGTATAAGTCTTTGTAGGTGTTTCTGAAATCATCGTCCTTATCGTTTCCTGTAACAATAGCATTCCACTGCAATCATATACCACAATTTGTAAAGGCATTGCCCAATTAAAGGGCATCTCCTCAATTTCTAATTCTTTGCCACCAAAAAAGACCTGCTATAAATGCCCTCCTATAAATAGGTCCTTTTCTCTGAGTTTAAAAAATCTTTCGTGTATACTGACTTATTAGGGTTATTGCTGGGTCAAAGGATATGCAGTTTTATAGCCTTTTGAGTATAGTTCCAAATTGCTCTCCATAATGGTTGGATCAGTTCACAAATCCAAGAACAGTGCATTAGTGTCCCAGTTTTCCTACTTCCCTCCAGTATTTATCATTTTCCTTTTCTATTTTATTACTCAATTTAATAGATATGTGGTAGTAACTTAGAGTTGTTTTAATTTGTATTTCTCTAATGAGTACTGATTTAGGGAATTTTTATATGAATATAAATAGCTTTGATTTGTTTGTATGAAAACTGCCTATTCATACCCTTTGACCATTTATCAGTTGGGTTGTGACTTGTATTCTTATACATTTAACTCAGTGCTCTATATATTTGAGAAATGAGGCCTTTATCAGAGATACTTGGTGCAAATTTTTTCCCAGTTGTAAGCTTTCCTTCTAATCTTGGTTGCATTCATTTTGTTTCTGCAAAAATATCCTTTTTAGTTTAATACAGTCAAAATTATCCATTTTATATCTAGTAATGCTGTTTATGGGCAAGTAAATTCCATTCATAGTTACCATTTTGATAACTGTGTATTTCCTTCCATTCTATTTCCCCTTATCTCTCTTTCCCTTTCCCTCTCTCCTCACTGGTGTTTTGCTTCTGACAAATGCCTCCCCCTACCACCCTTTCATTGTGTCAGTCCCCTCTGTCTTATCCCTGTCTCTTTTTAGTTCTGTGTAGGATGAAATAGATTTCTATACCTATCTAAATGTTTATGTTGTTCCCTTTTTGAGCCAATTTTGATGAGAGTAAGGCTCAAGTCCCCCATACCCACCTCCCCCATCTTCCCATTCAGTGTAAGATCCCTTCTTTGCTTCTTTTACATGAGATAATTCACTCCCTTCTACCATTCTCTTCCTTCTTGGTGTGCAATTCTCTTTCTCACCCTTTAATTTTATTTTCCTGAATATCATCCCATCACAGTCAATGTATACTCCTTCTAATTGCCCTAATAGTCCTACAGTGTCGGCGGCCAGATGGGATGTGCCCCACTTTGGCACCCCGTACTCCCCGACTACCGCCTATCACTCACCCTGCCCTCGGGTCTTCGGACGTCTCCGGCTCCTCTCGGGGGATGCGAGAGGAGAATCACCAGGCAGTACGCCGGAGTCAACAAGCAGCTTTATTGCATGGCGTACCAGAAATCTCACACAAATCCCACTGACCCTCTCTGGGGAGCGCCTTATATTGGGTGTTTCGGGTTGGCTCCTCCCCAGTTCCTCCCCGAGGGTGGAGCTCCTCCAGTAAGAGCCGCCCCGGTACTGACGTGGTGGAAGCCACACAGGCACCGCCGCGTCAGCAGGTCCAGACTCCCTGGCGTCTCACTACCCTCTCGGGGGGCCCAGGTCCAGAGCACCCCTAACAACTCCCCCTTTTTGTTTTATGAGCGGCGCAGAACCCCAATCATACAAGAAGTCAGGCAGGGTAAGCACAAACAGGTGAGAAGGGCAAGGACGAGGACAAACCCCCCAATGGAGGCCCATTGGAGTAATTGATGGACATGAAGAGTGTCCCACCAGTCCTTGGCGTTGTTACAGTTCTTGTCCCGGTCGCCATTGAATTGTAGATTCGGGGTAAGGGCCCAATGCGTGGGAGTCACTGCCAGGGGTGGCAAGACGGCAGGAGCAGCTGTGGATGGGGTCGCCAACTGGATCATGGCAAGCAGGCAGCTAAGGGCGTTGTTGAAGGCAGCCCTCTGTCTCTGGACGGTCCTGTTCTTCCGCCGCGGCCTCCTTCCCCTGGGGCATCGACGGGGGCGCAACCTCACCGACCCGGCGGAGGGGCACCCAGATTTGTTCTCCCGTGGCGTCATCTGTAGAGACACAAAGATACCCTCTCCCTCTGATTACGACCCTTCCCGGCCTGTGCCACTCCCCTTTCTCATCTTTCCACCATACCGTGCTGCCTTGAAGGCACGCAGTTGGTGGTGTCTCCTTTTGGCCTGGTTCCTGTTTTTCACACCGGTCCCCAGCATAGTATTTTAACGCGGGTGTGAGGCCATCGTCACGGAATTGCAGTAAAGGTGGCTGTAGCAAGCTGCGCATGGGTCAGCCTCCCCGCCATTCCCCCTTTTTGTTTTATGACAATAGGACTCACATACATAAGGGATTTAATTAAACATCTTTCATTCTCTACGTGAAACTTGTCCCGGTGTAAAGGCTAAATATTAGAATCCTTTCTATTTATTGTACATAAACTTTCAGTTCCTCAGCAAGCCAAGTGCATTGTTTAGGACCCACATAACTCAAGCAAGTTCTTTTTCTGGGCTGATGACCTTGCCCGTGCAGAGAGTGCAGAGAGTTTCCAAGGGCCTTGGCAATGTTACAAAATAAGGAGAAGCAACATGGTCTCTAGGAAGGGGTTACATAGAGAACTCTGTGTGCTATCTGTTGCTGTTCCTCTGAGCAAACTTATTCAAGGTCGAGTCTTACCAAAAATTATGCAAAGGAGTGCACAAAACTTTCCTTCATAAAGAATCTCTCTTTCTCAGACAGCTTATAATTTATCCTGATATTATTAATTTCCACCTTCTCCACATAATTAAAAAAAGGAAAACTAAACTCACCATAGTAAATACTATCTCTAAACAACAACATCAATAGCTTAATTAATGATCTCACAAATTTCCCAAACGATAGCAAAACAATTAAAGACAAAATTTGGTAATTTAAGATTTCTCAAATTACAATTCGGAACCTAATAACAGTTAGATTATAAAAGAAATTGCGTTTCTAACAACACAGATGATATAGCTGCTTACCAATTTACGCAATAAGAAAAATTTGAGACGTATAACAAAATATCAAAAAACCATAATTATCATCCATTTAAACTTGAAAACCAAGACCAATTAATTTCCATTTTGGTGGCTTTACCGCAGTCAGATATGACCCCAAATTGCTTAAGACAGAGAATCATTCATCTCATTACCAAAACTTCACATTGAAGAAAATCCACATAAAATTAATATAAAGCAATTATTTTTAACTTAAAACAGTTTACATTTAAATAGCATGTATCTTATTACAATTATGCGATCTTTGTAACATCCCTGGGAATGGATTCCACCACCATTCCCTTATTGAACAGCAAACTACAGTAAATAGAATTTTCTTGGGGCTATATAGTTATAATTAATTGAACAGCAATCATAACAACTCATAATAAGCAACATCTTTACCCTAATCAATATTCGTATAAAATTTAATAGAACCCACCCACAAATCTAGGTCAAAAGGTGGGTGACATAATTTCTTTTATCTCTTCAGAACTTAATTGGTTTTTAACACTAAAACAGTAATCCCAAATAACCTAGTTAACAATCTTACAAGTTTCCTAAGTGCTGGCAGAAGTGTTTTAGCTGTGATCTTAACAAGGTAGGGTTAGCAAGGCTGAGAAAGTAACTTAACCAGTTTTACACAATTGTTTTCATTTTGTAGTTTCACCAAAATTCAAATTAAAGATCACTTTGTCTAATCTCATATCTAGTCACTTAAATTTTACAACGTAGGAGAATTTTACTACAATTCAGAAGTACAATAGAAAAATTTCAGATGACATTAACTGCATTCCCAAATCATTACATACATTAGGCTTACCAAGCATAGAGGCTTTTCTTCTCCTCATAGTTGCAGAGCCTGGCTGTGGACTGAGGGGGGGAAGGTGCTGGGAAGCTGCAGAGTCCAGCACCTGAATTAAAGGTCTAAGGAATCATTGAGGAGGGTCCCTGAGAGATCTTTAATAAAAGGGCCTAAATAAGAAAAAGCAGCTTGTACACAGGGCAATTATTTTGAAAAGAAGCCAACTCTCTATTGTATATTTGCGAATCACTTTTTAAACTTTCCAAGTAGCAAACGTAGGAAAATCACAGCGAGCTAGGAATGTTTTCACCCAGGCGGACTGGGTTATATCTATGGAGATAATTCCTATCCGAAGAAGTATTTTTGTTTCTCAGGACTACAGTAACAGTCAGTAACAGTCCTTTGGGTACACTATGTTCAGATTGGCTTTCACGTTTGGCTTTCATTTCTCTGTTTTGGAAGCTTTAAACCACTTGTTTCAAATTCAAACAGGAATGAGGGTCACTAAATTGCACATAAGGATCTCTGTAGTTGTATATTGAAAAGTACTTACTAACTCTATAGATTTAATACCGTTATGTCATTAAATATTTTCCAACTTTTTTATCTATACTAGTCTCATGGTGATTCTCATTCACCACACAGGAATTAAAACATCTTTGTATATACTTCTGACATAGAGCTGGAATTCTTAACCCCCCAAGGAGTCTACGGATTGGAGGGGGATACAGAATATCTTTTGTCATATAAACTGATTTTTCTTCACATTCATACGTGCATTATTATTTTGAAAAAGGTTTTATATCTTAATGGTTCTAATTTTTTCTCAAGTAAATTTTACTTCTGTGTTTACTCCTTAAAAACCTTTTTGGAAGTGAGAACTTTGAATTTGCCAGTCTAAGGTGAGTGGGACTCTGGAAAAGATCCAGTGGTACCATGTCCCTTTCTCCTCATACTGGGGAGCTCAAAGTGTCTCTTTAGTAGAGATTCATGCATTTTCCGAATTTGCCTTAGTGCCAAATGGTATGAGAAATTCTGACTTTATCTTAAGCATCAAATCAGGAGTAACACATTTGAATTTCAGGGAAAAGGTCCCCGCCTCCTTTCTTATCTCTTCTCACATCCCAAATTGGCCAGATTTGGGATGAAGGGAGAAAGAAAGAGCATTATTTCCAACAACTATAAACCGTTAAACAAGAAGACATTTTCCTCTCTCCTTCTCCCCCCCCTCCCCCCCCCCCCGAAGAGACTGGAGTCAGGGAGGGAGAGAAAGAGATAGTGAACATTACAGGGTGTCAGATTACACACACAGAAACACCACACACAGAAACACAGATACAGCACACAGACACAGAGACAAAAAACACAGAGAGGATTTTTTGAATCCTATGCACAAATTGCTTGGCCCTCTGCTGTAACGGAGGCCAGGTGCCGTGCTTTATTGGGACTAACTTCTTCAGAACTTTACTTCATTCTTTCCTTTTTCTGGTATCTTGTCCTTGGAGTCTACCAAGTGTGCAAGTTCCTCCTCTTGCTCTGTTCCGGTAGCCACATCTGTACTTCGGGGAGTGATTGTACACCCCTGATCTTGGCCATCTTGTATATGAGTCTTATGAATGTGGCCTGATCCGTGGCGGTTCCTAAGCACTCCGCCTGCCGCGGAGATGGGCAGATCCACCCCGGTGTGCTCCAGCCACGGGCTGACCACCCAGATCTTCTCCACCCACTCTCTACATGTCCTTATGTAACTGTTAACGCCTTGTTCTTTGCAGACCTTGTAGATCTGGCAGGCGAGTACGCCTTTGTCCTCCGGCTCAACACGGGCTTCACAGACCTTTGGTCCCATCTTCCCAAGGGCTCAACCTGTCTCCTTGGGGCTGCCTGGTCTTCCGCTCCCCTTATCTATGGGGAGCAGGAGCGGCCTCACTGGACGAGCCCCACGTTGGGCGCCAGCTGTCGGCGGCCGGACTGGATGTGCCCCACTTTGGCACCCCGTACTCCCCGACTACCGCCTATCACTCACCCTGCCCTCGGGTCTTCGGACGTCTCCGGCTCCTCTCGGGGGATGCGAGAGGAGAATCACCAGGCAGTACGCCGGAGTCAACAAGCAGCTTTATTGCATGGCGTACCAGAAATCTCACACAAATCCCACTGACCCTCTCTGGGGAGCGCCTTATATTGGGTGTTTCGGGTTGGCTCCTCCCCAGTTCCTCCCCGAGGGTGGAGCTCCTCCAGTAAGAGCCGCCCCGGTACTGACGTGGTGGAAGCCACACAGGCACCGCCGCGTCAGCAGGTCCAGACTCCCTGGCGTCTCACTACCCTCTCGGGGGGCCCAGGTCCAGAGCGCCCCTAACACTACAGGTCTGAAGAGTTACAGGTATCATCTTCCAATGTAGGAATGTAAACAATTTAACCTTATTGAATCTCTTCTGTTTCCTCTTTCCTGATTGTTTTTTGATGTTTCTCTTGTGTCTTGCATTTGAAGGTCAAATTTTTGTTCAGCTCTGATCTTTTCAACAGGAATGCTTGATTATCCTCTATTCATACACTAAGTTTTTTTGGCTATGTGATGCTTGGTCATAATCCTAGTTCCTTTGTCTTGCTGAATATCATTTTCCACACGCTCTGATTTTTTTTAATGTAAAAGCTACTCACTTTTGTGTTAGCCTGATTGTGACTCCATGACATTTGAATTGCTTCTTTCTAGCTGTTAGTACTCTTCTCCTTCACCTGGGAGCACTGGAATTTGGTGGTAACATTCCTGGGAGTTTTCATTTTCGATCTTTTTTAGGAGGTGATTGGTGGATTGGTGGAT